>NC_081433.1:34993893-35327893 GCF_949786415.1 Peromyscus eremicus | reverse complement strand
TTTAAAAACTGGAGGATGATAACAGCCCTGTGACTCCATAAATTTGAGTTTCTAATATTATGCAGAAGAACATAAAACCTGTTTATGCATTATAATGCAGCAATGATGTATCTTATCACAATCATTGGCATAACTAAATTACTAACTTGCCGATGGCATGCATAATGACAAGTTTGCAAAGGCCTCGGAATTTTAACGTTTGATTTCACCTGCAACTCAAATCCCTGCAGCAATTAAAGAGAAAACCACACGTATCAAAGCAACAAATCTCTTTAACTGAGTAAGACGCGTTTTTTCAGCAGGGAGAATTTTTAAACGCCCTTTGAGGCTATAGCAAAACTAAAACCATGCCAACTTGCATATCAGTGTAGTTTTTAAAGTCCTGCATGAAATGATTTGCCTTTTCTTTCTTAAAATTAGGAGTAATAGAAAGCGAATGTCATCATCAACAAGATGCTACTATCAACTGCGCCACATGATTTTTTTCCCTCCACATTGTTGACTACTTCCACAGAAGTGAAAATAAGAAGGGTTGATCTCCTCAGGAGTTGGCAAACCTTCTGTAGAAGTCTATACACTGAATCTATTACGCTTTGTAGGCCATTTGAACTATGTCATAGCTACTCATGCTGTAGTTGTAGCAGGAGGTATCCTTAGGAAATATGCAAACGGACAAGCATTGCTGTGTTCCAATAAAACTTTATTTATAAGGACAGTGGATTAGGCAGCCTATGAGTCAGCTTGCTGACCTGGGCAATTCAAGGCAAGTGCTTCTGCCTATTAAAGAAGGCTTCCTGTTCTTTCCTTCTTCTCCAAATAATCGAAGCTGACAGCCTATACTAATTGAGTTCAACAGAAGGTAGCTAAATTCTGCCCTCCATCTGATGTGTGTGGACATAAGTTTTGTTATAGTCTTGAAGCAAGTCTTTTGAGAAAGCCAGCCACCTGTCTGAGTTTATTAGAAGTAATGAGGATAAGGATGGATTGTCCCACGTGGAACAAAAGAAATCTTCCAGAAGGAAGTTTGGCACTTGAAGGCGGCTTTGTGCCCACCCCCCTTGGTTTTATAGATGGACCACTTCAAAGTTAAAGAGCCACTGGAGCGGGGAGGGGACAGACGGGAGGGAGCAGGGAAGATTTGTCATTTAGAAATTAATCATTAATTGTGACATTAAACATGGACTTTGTATTCCTTCTGCTTCAAAAAAAAAAAAAAAAAAAAAAAAAAAACCAGCAAAAACCGTATACTCATTGAAACTTGGCACCCGGAAGCAGCTGTTGAAGCTGTCTGTCCACTGAGATTTTCAATGTGTTCAGTGTCTCTCGCATTTGTTTGCAATTAATTTTTGCTGTAACATGGATTATTCGAACGTATAAAATAGTGTTTACAGAGATTACGCCACAGTTGCAAAATCTTTCTAATATCACATTTTTTAAATGTAACTTACAAATGCAAATGACGGTTACAAAGTGATAATTCCCCCCAAAACAGGCATTTAATATTTTTGTTAGATGGACTGTTTGCATCAGAAGAATCAGGCAGAAGCTGAGTCTAAGTGGCTTTTTATGGATTTAAAAAATCCACAGTGTCGCACACTGTGGATTCAGTGGGTGGACATGCAAAGGGTGCATTTCCTTTCATAATTAGTTGTGATTAACTCAAACTGGGAGATTCATATGCAACTCATTATTGTAAAGCTATCGTTTATGGGTTAGCAAAAACATTTCTTCTAAATTTAGACTTGTTTCCAGAGGACATTTCTAGGGATGTTGTCCAAACTGTTTCTCTAATGTGGCAAATATAACTGGCAAACATCAACAAACCATCTAACCCTGGCCTTCTGTCTTCCCGAAGCCTCTGAAATGTCAAGCATTAGAGACCACTCTACAGTCCACAGCAGTTTTCTTCTGGCTTATGCTGAAACACAACTTTGGAGACACAAGGAAAGCGCTCACACCATGCCTTTCCCCCTCAACGAGGCTTGACTTCCTAAGCTTGACATTTGAAAACTTCAAGATTGACGACCCAGATAAATGATCCCTTTTTATCCAGAAGGAAGAAAAGGAATCGGTAAACAAGCCAGCAACTGCTGTTTATGAAATGTGCTAATGATCCTCCCAAGGAGTGACAGATGAGGGAGCGACTGTTGTCACAGACAGGTTCCTGTGGCGGCAACAGTGAAGTACAGTGGTTTTGGCATTTAGATCCTGAACTACCGTGTCTTTGTAATGGAAGAAAAAAATTCAAATTAGTCACAAACAAGTGCGCATTTGTTAATTATACTTACGGTCTCACAAACGTGATTCTTTAAACTACAGCACAGCTTTGAATTTGGCTTTGAAAACTGTTTTTATTTAGCAAGGAAGTCACAACCATGTATGTGTTCCTGGAGTCCCGGTTTGCTTGTGAGAATCTGATCTCATCGCAGCTCTGCTTGTTCTGGGAAAATGTCTGCCTCCCTCTGCTCATTTGCATGGTCTTAGGTTTGCTGACCTTCGCATCCATGAGCTCATCAATGATCTTCTTCAGCTCTAGAACGAAAAAGAGGCAGGGCACTGGGGTTTTCTCAAAAATTCCTGACAAGGACCCTGCTAATAAAGTGCAGATTCCACAATACATACTAAGTAAGACATTTTGGTCAGTCTTACAAAGAAAAATAGCTCATAAACATAGAACGTATTGTTTCATGGGAGCACATGTGTTAATATTTTAAATTAAAGATGCAGTACAGCTTTTTGAAGTGCATTAAGGCCTTTCTGGAAAAATATGTACATGGTAATAATACTAGGAGGGAGCTGTCATTCTGATGTTTTTTGATTAAATATCCGTTGTTCCTACTGCTCTTGTTTGAGGCAGGGTCCTGCCATGTTCCCTGGGTTGGCTTTGATCTCCAGATACTCTGATGTCTACTTCCCAAGTATGGGAAATTCCAGGTGTGTGCCAGTTTGCCCAGCTGCATGTATCTCTTTTATATGTGAGTGTGGTGTGTCCAGGTATACAAGTCAATAATCACCACCACGGTCAAGCATTTCCTCCCTGACCATGCTGTTGTACAACAGGGAGTAAGTGAGGTTTTGATTCTGAAAATCCCTCTACATCCCCCAGAAAGGATTTCTGAAGTAATATCAACAAGTTCTTACAGATCCAGAGAGCAAGCCGACCACAGCGGAGGCAGCAGGATCCTTTCAAGATGTTCCGAATGACTGAGTTTTAGTTGGAGGCTATTAGCTGAGGATTATAGCTGAGGATCTGCCAGACAAAATGACAGTGAAAATACCATGGGGAACACTTCCCTCGTGCCTTGCTGCCTATGATCTGGATATTACGAAGCAGATGTGCCTGTGCATGACAGTGTCCCTCAAATTTTCTGAGTATTTTAAAGGAGCATCTGCACAAAGGAATGCTGTGTGCTGGAACCAGTTGCTGGGAAAAGAAGAATTATGGGCGATTTAAAAAATAATAATAAAGATCTAAGAGGGAGATAAGACAGCGATTGGGAGAATGACAAGCTGTAGTAGAGTGAGGTCTCTGATGCTGTTCATGGAAAACTGGACCAGCTGAACTTGCCCCCAGAATAGTCTTAGGTTATCAATAGATAGGATGTGTTGTTATATGCTTTACATCATTAGCTTGGGGATTTTTGTAGATAAGTAGATGGATTACTTTTTTGCTGAAAATCAAAACCACAAAACTGTGTTGAATTTCATGGAAAAGGGCATCTATTTTGAATGTATGCAGAAGGCCAAGTTTCCAGTTTTTACTGTGGTCTCCCACCCTCTTTTCATCAGGAAATAGTTGCGTTGCTTCTCAGAACTTGAAAGTAAGACCCTATTGCTGTGGAGGACACACACTTCACACAGAGGACTTGGGGGAGTTGAGCTGATGTGGAAGTACATTCCAGAGGTCCAGCTCTCATAGCAACATTAGGTGTGATGCAAGCCACCAAGGGAGAAAAGTTAAGTTAGCGAGAGTCCTAGGAATCTTTAAGTTCTGTGGACTGCAATCACGACCGGTCTGGCAAATATGCACTGTGCTGCAATAGTGGCACTTCTGTTTGGGGGGCAACCAAGGACTCTCTAATGAACATGAGGCCCGCTCTGAAGCAGGGAATTCTTGCCTGGTACCGTAAGCCTACCCAACTTCTTATGCCTGGAGACATCATGGACTCCCAAGGATACTCTAGTACTGCCAATAAACCAATATAATTCCTCACGGCATTCTAAATACTTATCCTCATACCTGCAGATAACTGTGGCTCTTAACAGCCCTCATCAAAGACACTTTTTATTTTTCAGCCAGAGACCATTACAAAAGCTACAACTGGTCAAAACGCCGAAAACAGCAGGCAGTGGGGTGCCTATGCACAACCGGTACAATGGAAACCCTATACCTAAAGCATAGATGATGTCACAGAAGAGGGAACAGAAAGGTGGTGAGCCAGAGGATAAGACTAGATAATGTTTTCTAGACAATGAAAGCAAAATTCTACCCTTGGAATCTCAACATTATACTTACCTTAAAAAAAAAATCCCTTCATAATGCCAATGCCAATGGACATGCCAATGTGGATGTGTAAATTCTCGGAAAGCTTCACTCCTAGATAAGATAGGGAGACTCAGTTTCCCTAGGGATGAGCTCCCTGATAGGTTATCCCAAGTGATAAGTCCTAAACATATGAATGAATGTACTAGCAACACTAAATGGATTCAGCCGGCTATATTTAAATGTAACATATGTACATATAGATAGAACATTAAAAATATAGAAGAAGAAGCCATGGATTTGGGAGGAAGTGAAGGGGCACAGGAGGAGCTGGAGCAAATGCTGATGTAAATGAAATAAATACAATACTCATGCGTCAAAATCTCAAGAAAAACTGAAATTAAAACAAATAGACACCTCCCCGTCCCCCAGCTTTCCCAACATCAGATGCATTCTGCTCCTGCTTCATCCTAGGCATTTCTCTCATCTATGCTGTAACGATTTTCCTCATTTCAAAATTATAGACTTTTTTTCCTTCCATGGTCCCAGATCTTTACACATTTAGGTTCATGTTCTATTGCTGATCTGGACTCCCAGCCTAAATGGCAAATTAATTTTGATTTTATAAAAATCTTGTATTTTTTTTTGTTTTTGTTTTTTCGAGACAGGTTTTCTCTGGGTAGTTTTGGTTCCTGTCCTGGATCTCACTCTGTAGACCAGGCTGGCCTTGAACTCACAGAGATCTGCCTGGATCTGCCTCCTGAGTGCTGGGATTAAAGGTGTGCACCACCGCTGTCCAGCTTCTTGTATGAATTTTTGAACTTGATTTTTTTCTCATTTGATATTTCACTTACTAGATTCATATACATTATTATGAGGAGCTTTACATTGCTCAATGTTATTGATGAATGCATTTTTTGAATTTATAAATTTGAATATATCACAATTCATTTATTCACTTTGTTTCCAGTTTAGTAATTACAAATAATCCTGCCACAGAGCACAGTGTACAGCTTTTTGATATGTGTGTCTTTGTGCTTCTGTTTGTATATTTCTTTATTTTTTGTTATGCATTCTGTAAAAGTATTTCCTGTCTCTCATATTGAAATTATCCATGAGACTTCATTCATTGTCATATTTTCCTACTTGATTATGGGTCCTATTTCTTTGATTCATTTGTACCTAGTGCCTTAGTTACTTTTCCTGTTGCTATGATAAAGTGCCCTGAGAAAAGTTACTTAGAGAATAAAGGATTTAGTCTGGCTCACAGTAAAGCTAAGGCAGTAGGTGTTTGAGCAGCTGGTCATGTGACATGCTCAGTCAGGAAGCAAAGAGCATTAATGTGTGGCTGTCCTCAGCTTGATTTCCCCATTTTGTATAGTCTGAGGTCCTTGTTCAGAGAATGATCCTGCTCACAGTTACAATGCGTCCACGCCATCAACGAACCTGCTCAACATAACGCCTTACAGGCATGTCCAAGGGCCTATCTCCTAGGTGATACCTGTTAAATTGACAGTTAATATAGACCATCATACCTAGTAAATTTTGACTTCATAGTATACGTGGTGAGCAAAGCAATCACATCAGTCCATAGGACTTAGTCCTCCACCAATGTGTCGACAGAGAGATATGGTTTAAATATTAAGGCAACTCCACGTAGTTAAAAGGGAAGTTTATTTTGTGGGGTAACTTACAAGTGAAGGGATAGGTAAGAGGGTCTGGGAAAGGTGTAGCACAGTCCGGCTGTGTTCTTTGGAGAACTCTGCTCGGTCTACCTCCAGCATCCAGGGTCCAGGAACCAAGAGAGCTGGCCCATCTGGATCTCAGGTCTTCAGGGGTCCTCTCTCGGTTCTGCCTTGTAGGAGTGACAGTTACCGAAGCCTCAATGGGGATGGCACTTTCAGGTCAAAGCTGGACCAACTACCCACTACAGTGATCATGACTTACACGGTCAGAGACTGAGACGAGTTACTCCTGAGTGGTAGTGTTGATACAGTTCACTCTCCACCCTGCTGCTGTTGTTCTTTGGCTGTGATCAAGTTAGTCAACCTTTTCTTCACTTGGATGAGACATTGAGATAACTTAGGTGAAGACCACTTGTTTCAGCTCATGGTTTCAAAAGTGTGTTCCTAGGTCTGGTAAGACACAAACATCATAGCATTGGAAGCATTTGGCAGGGAAGGCTTCTCCCCTCTAGACATCCAGGATGCAGAGAGGCAATGGATGAAGACAAGATATACCCCAGAGGCTGACTTCTTCTAATCTGGAGAAGTTGGGGCTCATCAACAGATGATGTAGAGTCCTCATGATCCAGTCACCTCTCAGCAGAGTCAGCAGCTGGGAATCAAACAGCACATGAGCCTCTTGGGCTACATTTCATAGCCAAAGCACAACAGCAGTTCTCATGGTATTTGACTGGAAGTTCATCAGTAATCCTCCTCATTCCTGAAAGATCGTGAAAGTTCCAGACCTGTGTCTTGAAAGTTCCCAGATGAGCCTGGCAGCCACCTTCGCCAGGCATCTTCAAGAACTAACCAAGAAGCCAGGCGGTGGTGGTGCATGCCTTTAATCCCAGCACTTGGGAGGCAGAGGGAGGCCGATCTCTGTGAGTTCAAGGCCAGCCTGGTCTACAGAGTGAGATCCAGGACAGCCAAGGCCACACAGAGAAACCCTGTCTCAAAAGAACTAACCAAGAGTCTTAAAGGAAACTAGCAAATGTCTTGCTCTTGGGATTGAGGGAGATCTCTTTCTTGACAGGTGGACGACTTGAATATTGGGAAGCGGTGGGGGATCCTACCTTGACTTTTAGGAATGTCAGGCTTAGATTGACAGCCTATTGCAGAACCTCACAAATGTTCCAGGACGTGGAACATCAGGCCGTTAGGCTCTCCAGGCTTGTAATGTGTCCTGTGTCTTTCTCTGTAGCTAAATGTTTTCCTGGTTTTTCTTTTCCATGGTAATGATCTGGGATTGGACCAACCTCTATGTGTGCCTGGCCTAGACTCAGCAAATGTCCCTACGGGACAAAAAACGGCTGCTCATGACCAGTTCCTCTCCAAAGTTTTCTGCCTACCTGAAGTTTTAGTTTTTGTCTACTTTATTGTTTTCAAAGTTCTCTGTTATCATTAAGGACATATTATTATTTTTTTTAAATTTATCTTTCTTTTTTTTTTTTACTTTTGCAGGAGTAGTACTGGCCTTTCATAACTGCTGCATCTCAGAATCTGAGATTGTCAATAAATTTAATTATACCTCCTATAATACAATTATTTATATTTTATAAAGTAAATACAATCTCAGTGTGTGTTTTCACGTCAATTCTATGTATTAAGCATGATAAGCATCAGACTTTCTGGATTGGAAAACTAAGTTGCAATAAATTGTCTTTTACAAGAAGATTGATCTACTCAGGGGCAGAGAATGACCTTGTGCCATTTACTTCTCCAAAGTACAGTGTCACTGGCAGCACACCACACTTTTTAAAAATAATTTTTATTTTTTGACTGATAATTAAGAGTTGTCTGCATTCACTGTTTATCACAATTACTTTAACAAATAAATACAAATGGTCATCAACACAGGGGCTGACATTTATAGACCACTCACTGACATTGTGTGTGTGTGCATATGTATGTGTGTTTGTGCATGCATGTAATTGTATGTGTGCATGTATGTGTGTGTGTGTGTGTGTGTGTGTGTGTGTGTGTGTGTGTGCTGCCTAGCTAAATAACCAATAGCTAGGCAGGATTTTGGGGGCAGAGAGAATACTGGGAAGAAAAAGGCAGAGTTGCCAGCCAGATGGAGAAGAAGCAAGACATGCAGGAGGACAAGTAAATGCCAAGAGTCACATAGCAACACATAGATGAATAGAAATGGGTTCATTTAAGTTATAAGAGTTAGACGGACAAGCCAAACTATTGGCCAAGCTTTCATAATTAAAAATAAGTCTCCATGTCATGATTTGGGAGCTGGCTGGTGGGACAGAAAATTCTGAATACAGGAGTGTGTTCCTGTGTATGTTTGTGTATGATGTAGGGATCTACATTTTTGTCTATGTGTGGGCATATTTATGAGTAAAGATACACCTACACATGCACCATGGTGCTCTTCTGGAGGTCAGAGATCAACCTCTAGTGTGAGTTCTACCTTTGATTTTTTTTTTTTGAGACCAGATATCTTACTATATGCACTATGTATGCCAGACTAGCTTGTCTGAAAGCTTCTAAGGTATTTTAGTCTCTTTTCCTGTTACTACGATAAACTATTCCAGTGCATATAACCTAAATGTGAAAGGTTGATTTTATCTCATGATTCCAGGCTCAGTCCATCATGATGGGGAAGTCAGGCCACTACAAGCAACTGGTCACATAATGTCGTTAGTAAGAAGAGAGCAATATCTCTATGCAGGCTAGTATTCAGCCCACTTTCTCCGCTCTTATGTAGTACAAGATCCCCTTAATGGGGAATAGTGCCACCCGCAGTTAGCAGATCTTCCCACTTCAATTAATGTACTCTAGATAATCCCCCATAAATAAGTCAGAGCCCTATCTCCTAGGTGACTCTAAAGTCTGCCACATTTGACAGTTAACAGTAGCCATCATGTGGGGATACTCCTGTTTCCACCTCCCATCACCCAGCAGAAGCTCTGGCATTACAGACACACTAAACTACCATCTCCAGCCTTATGCAAGTTTTGCAGATCTGAATTTAAGTCCCCGTGCTTTTGTGGCAAGAGCTTTATCCACTGAGCCTTCTCCTCGGTCTGTTTTCATCTTATTTTCTATTGTGATATAAGTACATGGAAAACTTGGAAAGCCATACACATAACAGAACACTGAAAATTTTAATCCTGTTTTTCCAAATTGTCCCAGTTTTACTTTCAAGGGGCATTCCTGATATGCCATCTTATACCTTAAACCTTTGCTTTAGAAGGGATTCTCTTGAGGTTCCTAGAGGGAACTGTATATTCCTGGAAAAACATATCTCGTTTCTTATATAATGGTGGGGATGAAATTTCTGTGGGAGAGAAGCAGGTTGTAACAAGCAAGCTACAAAAATGAATTTAAGAACGACAAAGTAATATATAATGTAGAAATAACATCATGTCTCAGAATATAGACAGAAGTTCAGAAACACCTGCAAGCAGCAGGCTGTCCAGAGAGTGACGTGGTGAGGGGTCACTTGACCACAACTCTGTAGATGTTATTGGTGGAAGAAGGCTGTTATGTTGAAAGACTGTCTAGCCTAAGGGAAGAAATCATAAACCTGAAATCCAGATTGCGACTGAGGGTGTATTTGTTGGGTGGGGGGCTCTTACTAGGATCACTGTGAGCATAAGGCTCTTTGGTTTGACACTGTCATGAGTGTTCTCTCTTGTCAACTGTTCATTGATTGACATGCTTCTGTCTCTAGAAAACATGTCACCTTGTACCCCTTGACTAGTCAAATCATTTTACTTATAGATGAGTTCCTGTGGCCAGAACCTGACAGCTTAATGAAACATGTCCATCTCATCATTAGTCTCTTGAAGAACCTCCTCAAATTAATTCACAACCCGTTAATAATTAGTTCACCCACTGGCATTTCACTGCACCACATTCTCTTTTTTTTATACTTTTACCCACTAATATGTGCCTCCTCTTTCCTTTTCCCATAAAAGAACAGACATTTTAGCCTCAGCCCATTGATCTAAGACCAGTGGGTAGATGGCATGGAACAGATTTTTTTTTTTAACCCTAGCTACAATGATTAACTTCCTATAAATTTTAGTTACTCAAGAAAGTACAACATATATTTTGAGATCATGTGAGCTATGTTTAGCAGTATTCCAGCCAAAGTCAGGACACCAAAGAAAAAAATCCCTACATTTGCAGAGAGGTTGCCCATGACAGCTATGTTTTTCCTTCTAATCTTGGAAACATAAATCCTGCACTTTGTCAGTAGAATCTTACAGGTAGAGGTAGCTGTATTCATGCCTGTATCAGAATCCATGCTGAGTTCCAGACTTATAGCTGTATAACTCAAGTTCTGTGTCTATTTCAGCATCACTAAATATAGGTACTTGTGCAAACACACATGTCTAATATGAATGCAAACAGTATTTATTGTATAATGAAGTGTTTTAGATGCCATTAGAGGGGGGTAGCCGTAGTCTATAACCACAAAGTGTGACAATTAAAACTAAAAGATGAAGTTTTTTGATAATTAAAAGTGAAAGGACTGGAAGAATGGGGTTGGTATCTCTGGCTAAATCTGTTAGTCAAAGCGAACATCTCTTTGGAATATTCTAGAGATTAGAACTCTATTCAGAGTGATCAGAAGTGGTATCCCAGGAGACTGTCTTGATGAAAGTAAACATTGGTGGATTTTAGAAAGAGGCTGAAACCTTCAAACTGAATATAAAAGAATTCTTTGAAGAGATATTAGATATATTTACATAAAAACCATAGAGTGAAAAATTAAACATTGTGTGTCTATTCTTTTCCTCTTTCTTATAAAATAGAGAAACAAATCACTTTTTGTTCCTTTGCAAAATTGTCAGTTAATGAAATCCTTGGAAGTCCATAGCCCTAAACACTGTGGTGAGACTGGCAGAGTTTTCGAAGATCTCATTTATTTAAATAAAATAATGCGAGAACACATGGTGTCATTAGCAACCTCTCTGTATTTGGAAGTAGTAACTCACTGGACACAGAATTTCAGTTGGTGTTTCTGTGACTGATGTGACACATTGAATGGAAAAATAGGAGACAATACAAACCTTATATTTTTAAGGCTTCTGTAAGTCAAAAGTTATTGAATATCGTATACAATTCTGAATGACTCACTGATTTCTTTTAAAGGAAGATTGTCTTTTTAAAGAAAACAATAGCATCCTTTAAAGGAAAGAGCACATTGGCCCACAAGACAGCCATTTCTTTTGCTAAGTAACTATAAGTATCAACAAATTTCATCCCAGCACCTTCCTACACAGGAGAATGTCAGGCTGTGAGAAATACTCCTATAAAGTAGGCTTAAGCTGGTGTCACAGCTGGGAGTTCATTGCCAAATTTAAAGCCATGAAGATCAACTCCTTTATTTCCTAAGGGATTTGTAGTTTTAGCTCTTTTATTTAGATTTGGCCCACTTTGACTTAATTTTTGTATGTGGCGTAGGGCAGGTCTCTGACTTCATTCTCTTGTACATAAATATTCACTTGTGTTTTAGTCTTTACTCTAGGGCAAGAAAACTAAAGCCATTCACTTCCTAAAACACTGTAGGTAGGACTTTTATATGATGATAAATACTTGTATGAAGTAGGTTTGATTTATAAATGTTAGTAATTAAGTGTGCTTTAGTTGGCTTGAGAGGTTAGTGCAATTTAGAATGGGTATTAAGTTAATGTATTACTTGATAATTGTTTCTTAAAACGAGATTATTGCTGAGGCAGAGCATGTTGGAGAGTGGGTTGGGGCACGGAATTCAAAAGCAAGTTGCTACATGCTGCTGCATGACACTCAGGGAATTACTGAACACTCCAATTGGTTTTCTTATCTATGAGGTGAAGTCAGTAGTTCCTGTCTCATATGATATGTTATGATGGTTAACTGCAGTAAGATATACAAAACTGCCTGGAGGGTCAATAAATATTGATACATATTGTAATCAACCTGGCTCCAAAGGAAATTGATTTTTGTGATGTACATCTTCAAATATTCGCCTTTGGAACTGCCTCATTTAGGTGTAACGTAACACTGTACACACACTGTCGTTAAGATGCACATCTTTAAATTATCCAGCTTGATTCATTGTGACAGACACAAGGCACCACCACATAAGCATGAAGATACTCCCTACCCACAAAATGTCCTCTTGTCTTCCCCTAGCCCCTCCCTGGCAGCTCCCCTTTGCTCCTTGACCCCCCCTCTTTTGAGGAACCACTAATTTGTGAACTTCAGTGTATTTTAGCATTTTACAGAGTCTTATGTAATCAGAATGAGCAAGAACATACTCTGTTTCGTTTACCTCCTTTCGCTTTATACAATGATTGTGAAGTTAATACTTGCTGACCGTATTAGGTACTTTTTGACATTGTGATTGAAATTCCATGACCAAAAATGGCTTATGGAAGGGTGAATTTGTTTGGGTTTACAGTTCCAGAGGGTAAGTCTGCAATGACAGGGAAGGCATGGCAGCCGGTGGCTGGAGCAGGAAGCCCAAAGCCCTTATCTTCAACAACAAACAGAGAGAGAGTTAATTGGAATGGGGCAAGGCACACTCTCCAAGCCAGTGACATACTTCCTCTAGCAAGCTTCCCGTTCTAAGTATTCCACAACCTCCCCAAACAATACTATCAACCAGAAATCAAGTGGTCAAATATGTGAGCCCGTAGGAGACAGTTCTCATTCAAACCACCAGTAAACATATCAGTCATTCACTAAGTTTTGTTTCTGTGTTATATTCCATTTCACGGGAATGCTGCTGATGATCTACCAAGCCACCAGTGGACATTTGCTTATTCTCCATCTCACTGGAAATAAGGATGCTATGAATATTGGTGTGTAAGTCTTTATATAAATCTATGCTTTTATTTCTTGTTGAGAAATTTCTAGGGTCGAATGATTAGATATATGAACTTCTTAAGAAACTGAAAAAAGAAAGCCTTTCAAAGTAGTAGAAACATTTACATTCTTGCATGCTTACCATCAGTTGAAATGACCAATCTTTTCAATTTTGTCCATATTGATCGGCATGTAAATCTCTCCCATTGCAGTTTTAATGTATAAATAAATAATTTTCCTAATTACTAATGATGTTTTTATCCATATGCTTATATGTCACCTATACATTTTTGATGAAGTGAAGTATCATTGGAAAGGTTTTGTAATTTTTTTCAACTGTTCACTTTCTTGTTGGGCTTTTAGAATTCTTTACATAATCTAGATATGAGTCCTCTGTCTGACACAGACCTTGCAATTTTGTTTTGTTTTGTTTTTTGTTTTTTGAGACAGGGTTTCTCCATGTAGTTTTGGTGCCTGTCCTGGATCTCGCTCTGTAGACCAGGCTGGCCTTGAACTCACAGAGATTCGCCTGGCTCTGCCTTCCGAGTACTGGGATTAAGGCATGCATCACCAGTGCCAGGCCCCTTGCAAATATTTTTGTCCTCTTTTTAGGCTTGTTTTGATATTTAATCATTGGTATTTTTCAAAAGGTCAAAGTTTTTTTTTTTATTTCAGTATGATCATATCAGTCAGTGTGTACATGTATGTGCTTTCTGGGGTGTTTTATAAGAAATTTTTGTATAAATTAAGCCAGATGGTGGTGGCACATGGTGTTAATCCCAGCACTCAGGAGATAAAGGTGAGTGGATCTCTGAGTTCAAGTCCATCCTGGTTCAAGGCCAACCTGGTCTACAGAGCAAATTCCAGGATAGTCAAGTATACGTAGAGAAACTGTGCCTCAAAAAACCAACCAAACGAAAATATCCCCCAAAACCAACCAACCAAACAATCCCCTCCCCACCCCCCACAAAAAACAACAAAGTTTTGTCTAAAGTTACAAGGATTTTTCCACTGGTGCTTCTTCTGGAAGTTTTATAAGTTTTGGTTTTCTACTTAGATCTATATTACTTTATGTTAATTTTTAATATGGCACAATATATTGATTGAAGTTTTTTTTAATTGCACGTGCATGACCACTTGTTCCAATAATGTTTATTATACAGACCTTTGTCTACTAAGTTGCTTTCACATCTTCCTCTTAAAACGGTGGTCCATGGGGGTCTAGTTTTGTTTTCTACTCTGCTCCATTGGTCTGCATACCTACCCTGATGCAATAGCATCCTGCTTTCACAATGTGATATCCGAGCAGTTTGGAGATTTCTCTCAGCTGTCATTTGCTGTGCAGGTGTTTATCCTGGAGTGTTTCGTATTTTTTAATATTTCATTTTTTAGACTTGAGCTCCCAATTGTTTATTATCAGCATATAGGATTATAATTGGTTTTGCATAATGATCATGGTTTGTCTTAAAACCTCTCTAAAAGCATTTATTAGTTCCAATGGCTTTCTTTCATTTTTTGGGTAATTTCCATTGAGTTTTTTTTTTTTCCACATCAACAATTTTGTCATCCATAAGTAGTTTTCCTCCCTGCTTTTTTAGTTTAGATGTATTTCGTTTCTGACTTCTGTATTATTGCAGTAGCTGGCACTTCTGTTGCAACGTAAAACAGAAATGATGGGGGCGATTAACTTTAGTACTGCGTCTCCTGTCTCTTGGACTTGGTGTTTACTGAGCTTTGCAACTTGTGGCTTTGTGCTTTGTTACATGTGGGATTATTTGGCCCATCATTTGTTCATTTTTTGGTGTTTCCCTTTTCTCTCTTGTTTCCACAGACTAAGTAAAATGTACATTATTGTCTTATAATTACTAGATACTTTTTCACTTAATTGAAAAAAATCATTTTGGGGACTTATTATGGTACTTTGTGCTTCTTTCCTTCAAGATTATTAATCTTTTATTCTGAAAGGCTATCCATTGTGATTTCCTAGACTTTTCACTCCCGACTCCCTGATCCTACAACACTCTTCTAATAGCCCACCCGGTGCTTTGGATGCATGGTGTTTTCTAGTACGATTCATATGAACACATGTGGACTCTGTGTGAGTGTGGAACCACTCCTGATGACCTTCTCATAGCTTCTTCAACAGTCTTACCACCAGAATCTAGTCTGGCGAGGGCTCTCTGAGTAGCTCTCTTTCTATGTAGTACTTGCATTTGCATCAAGAGTGAATCCGGAAGGATGATATGCACTTTCCCAAGCTGTATTTTATAAGTAAACTTTCCCCACTCTTTATTTTTCTATGGGAAGGAAAAATGTTTTAGGGTATAAAGAACATGCGGACTCTGCTGCAACTATTTGACTCTATCATAATAGCCTGATCACATTGGCAATACATAAGTGAGTGGGCATGGTTGCGTATCAATAAAACCTCTGTATAAAAATAGGTGATGGGCCAGATTTGGCTTATGGACCTTAATTTGGGGATGACAGTGGATTGTGCTATGTGTGTGTGAGTATATGCATGTGGCATACACACACACACACACACACACACACACACACACTCCTGTTTTGTTACTATGCCTCATTTGAGACATCTTCATTCCAAATTCAGAGCAGAAACAAGTGTCTACAGCTACCGAAACTTTTCATCTTTTCATGCTGGTGTACACTGATACTTGCTTTCATCAATTTTTTTTTTGCTTCTGCTTTTGAAATGCTAAGTAGCGAATCATCTAATGCTGACATTTCAGCTAATTGCTCTTTAATGTACATTTGACATATGAGGCAACATATTGCAATCTAAAAATAATTAAGATAAATCATTTGCTTATGTTTCTGTGCGAGAGACAAATCGTTCTTCATCTCTGTCTCTCCCTCCAAGCATCTGAGACGAGGATGTCTTGAAGACAAAAATGATGATGATGCGGTTGTCTGCTCCCCACTGGGTGGTGCAGTGTCAGTGTGGGCAGTGTGCTGGCGGCCGCAGCAGCAGCAGCAGCTCCCCAAATTTCTTCTCCGTCACGGACGAGCTCCCCAGATGGGCTGGCATTCCAGACTCTGTGTGTTTTAATTCCTCTAGCACACCTTGGCAGGCTGCCAGCCTTCTATGAAGGATTGGATTCTGTCGTTCCCTTTTACATCAACCCCCCCCTCCCCCGGAGGCCTTCCTCCTTCAACTTTTAAAAGACTGATTCCAACCAGCAGATCCAGCAAGTGGTCCCATTGGTGAGCTGAGTATCTTGGGAATTGTTGTGCTACACAAATAGGTCATAGTCGACTAAACACTATGTGCAAATTGATTTTTTTTCCCTTTGGGGGGAAAGAGTAACCCTTTGGTTTTTTTTCTTTTTTTTCTAGAGGAATTATCCCACCATCTAACAACTGTCACAAAGGCATAGTCCATTTCTGAGTAGAATGGATCATTTGTTTTTTCTGGGCATTTCATTTTTAGTTATAAAAGGTTATAAAAGTTAGCTGATCGTATTTCAAAAGCTGTTGTAATGTATGTCCTTTGAAGGAAACATTTTCTCCACTTGTTCTAAGCTAGTGGAGGTTTCGGCTTTATTCCGGGCTAAGTTGTATTTTGAAACTGAAGGGATCGGTTGTTTTATACAAAGACACTTTGTTAGTTCTGTGTAAATACAGATTTGGGACCAATTGTAATAGAATGCACGTACTGTTTTTCCACGTTGTATACTTTCATGAAAAGAAATGAATTTTACGGACACATGTTGTATGTTTATTTTGTTAATTAGATTAATATTTATTTAATACATTATGAATATATATGTGTGTTTTCTTGTGACAAAGTAAACAGATAGTTGGAATTATAGTATCTTTGTTTTTTTTTTAGAAGAATATTTATTTATTTATTTTATGGTACAGGTATTTTTCCTGAATGATTGTGTGTGCCCAATGTGTATGCAGTGCCCAAGGAGTGTAGAAGAAAACATCAGACCCCTGGGATTGGAATCAGAGACAGTTGTGAGCCGCCATGTGGGTGCTGGGAATCAAACCCTGGTCCTCTGGAAGAGCAGCCAGAACTCTAAAATGACCTAGCCATCTCTCCAGTCCCTAGATTCCTTATTGTATCTTCAATGGCCAGGTTTACCCAGCACATAGTTCCTGTCATTTCAATATGTATGAAATGAACAAATGAATGAAGATATTGGACCTTGAGGAGTGAGAGAACTGAATTACTTGAACTAAAAAAGGTGACATGTTTAGAGAAGTTGTAATTTCAATTTTCCTGTGATTAGGTGGGGGCCATGAACTTAACTATACAGTTTAATCTTTCTAGGGAGTATATTGCAACAAAACAATTTGTAGGGTGCATCTGAGAAAATAGAACTACTTTTACTAACAACACGGGGGAAAATTATAATAAAAGGTAGAAGTGAGGAGAATTGAGCAAGGGAAAAGTTCCTCTTTTGTGGAAAGTTCCCATAAAGGTTTCCTAGTGAGATCTGAGCTTGCTTTACCCAGCAGGGCTGCATTAGAGGATTGCTTGATCACATGTGTGGTTACTCGGTGATTGGAAAGGTCCACACTTGGCTGTGCTGGGGGGAGGGAGGTCTTTTGCTCCATCCTTTGGCATTCCTATAAACAGCTTGTTAGAAGAGATAGAAAGGGCCGGTGGATTAGGATCCAGGCCCTCCCGAGGCTATCCTGTGTTTCTATCTGTTTCCCTCCCCTCTATCCTTCTATCTAAATCTCTTATCCCTCACTCCTCAAGAGTTCCCTGGGGTAAAATGTGGGAGCCCGTCTCTAAGCTGGCCTCGCACACTCTTCCTATTTTTTGAGAATTTCATACTTGTATACAATGCTTTATAATACATCTATACCCCACTCTCTCTTCCAAATCTTCCCATACTCCCCCATCACTTCTTCATCCCAACCTCATGCACTCTCTTTTTAACACACTGAGTCCATTTAGTGCTATTAGTACATGGGTGTAAGGGTGTAAGGCTATTTGCTGAGCAGCGGACAATCTATCAGTGGCCACTTCTCTGAAGAAAAATCAACCCTTCCTCCCTGAGTATCTATCACCTGCCAACAGCTCATCAACTAAGGGTGGGACGACATTGCCCTCCCAACCCCCAATTTATGTTGGAAATGTGGCTGACTTGTGCAGATCTTGGACATGCAGCCACAGCCACTGTGAGCTCCTATGTGCTGTGGCTCTGTCGTGTTCCCAGATCTTTGTTTCGCATGGTCCCCTATTACCTTGGGCTCTTTCTACTCTCTACTGTGATGATCCCTGGCCTTGGGAGGAGAGGAGGTGATATAGACAGCCTACTTAAGGCTGAACACTTCCATAGTCTATTATTCTCTGCACTTTGACCAGATATGAGTCTCTATATTAATCATCACCATAACATAAAGAAACTTGTCTGATAAGTGTTGAGAGCTACATTAGTCTATGTGTATAAAGATAAGCATTCAGAGGATAGTTTAATACCATGCCCATTAGCAATATAGTAGTGGTAGGATCTCTCCTAGGAAAATAGCTTCTTTTATCCAGTGTTATATGCTTTGTTCTCACTCTCTTTTCTAAAATCAATACCAAGACTTCTAGCTCAAAACAGTAATTTACATACATTTTGTTTTAAAAAATATTCTTGTTAAATGGATGAATCATCACCTAAAGGTCCATCAGATTATATAAAACACATATGCATATCAGTACACTCATAACAAAGCCACCAAGGGGTCAAAACAGTGGAATTTTGGATGAGGGGGATGGTGTAGTTAAGCGGTAGGTATTAGCACACATGAGGCTAGTTTGATCCCCAGCATCCCCCACCAGAGAAGCATCAGTTACGTGCACAGTAGCATTACATTTCGTTCAGGTCTGATATTTAGTAACCTTTGTTCTTATAGAGCAGAAGCAGCCATTCAGGAGAAATCCCATCAGTTCACAATTGTCAAATGGCTGTGATTTCCATCCTCCTGTTGTTACCGGTTCCTATCTTTATTGAGTTGTGATGAAGAAATGTAGTTTAGGTTATGGCGGTTCATTGCACTTTGTCTTTATGGCTGATATTTTGTAACTGTGCCCTATTAGACTGATGGCTAGTCCTCAGATCCCAGGGGAAGGAATCCACATGATCAGAGGTTCTCTAGAGGAACAGAACACACACACGCGCACACACACACACACACACACACACACACACACACGCACACTAGTTTGGATTCATTAGTCTTGTTTATAAAGTTAGAGACTGTTTAGTGCAACAATGGCTGCTTACAGGTTCAGTATTTCAGAGACCCTCCCAGTTACTATGCAGTTTCAGAAACTAGAAGCCTCAGAACAAACCACGGATGTCCCACCAGTGTGAAGCTGAAGGACTGATAGCTTCCTGGGAGTTGCTGGTGTAAATTCACCTTAAAAGTATGAAGACACTACAATCTCAGGCCCTTAAGTGATGGATTCACTTGGCTCGGGAAGGATGGAACTTGCTTTCTCGTTTTCACTTTTATTCTATCAGGCTCCCGTCCATTGGAGGGTGCCATGGGCATTCATACTGTTTCTCTTCCAGCTATTCTACAAGTTAGTTGTCTCTGGAAACACCTCTGTGGACATGTCCAGAACTACGTTTTTCTAGTTCCCGAGTATCTCTCATTTCATAGTCCATTGACAACGAAGACTAACCGTCATATCCACTACGAGGGTGAATTTGATGATTTCATGTAGCTTTTCCCAGAAGAAACTGTTGAGCACATTGACCATTGGCATTGCTACATGTGATCTGGAGCCACTTCACAGGGCTCCTGAGAGCTCACATTTCTTCTCACATCTGTGTTCAGGGAAGTCATCTTGGTAGCTTGCCAACGGTAGCATTTACACTATGGGAATTAGCAAACGCTGTAATCAAGGTTGGTTTCCACCCCTTAGAGTTCCAATTTACCAATCCATTGCTATTCATAACATGATTTTTTTTTCTGATAATATTTTGGCACAAAAAGAATTCTTTTAGGTTTCTTTGGGCTATTTGCTTGAGTTGAGAACATGTTTCTCCAGGAAGCATTTGATTTGCTTCTTCCAGATAGCTGGATGCACTATCAAGCAGGATTATAGTTTAAATGGAAAACATCAGCTGTTTACCAAAACAACTAACACAGAACAGTTCAAAAGTACTTGGCTTTAGCTAGGCTGTAGAATGAGGTGAACCTTGCTGACTGAGAGTAAATTGGTATGAGCACTAACTTACAAAGTTGTTTGTGTTTCCTATGACCCATCAGTTACTTTCATGAATGGAAGAGATGAGTATGAATGCATTCTTCAAAGCATAGACACATGATCCATACCTGAAACTAACCCAAATCAACAGTACAATGGTCAAAAAATTTATGATATATTTACTCAGTGGAAAATGAGAACGGATATGAACAACTTGGATGAATGGAGGGAAGAAAATATAGAGGAGGAAGCCTGGTTCAAGAGAGTTAATAAAACACTTTCATTGATAACACATTTCAAAAGTAGCCATGTCTTCTGAACATGACAGAATCGTGCTAATGAACTCATGGGAGCTGTGGTTGCCTGTGTAAGATCTGCTCTATCAACCCAATTAATACAACACCATAGATTGTGGAGTGAATCCTTAGGTCCCAACCCTAACTGAGGAGCTTTTGGAAGGTATGGGCTACAAAGGGAGAGGAGAGGCAGTAATCTTTATGGGTGTGGTCCATGGTATGGGTTTGGTCCATGGTAGGTTGTCCATGATCCAATACACAACCATACATATATGGACTCATACACATGTGGATAGTACTAATTGATTTCAGTGGTTAGGGAAGGAGAAGGGAGAAGAAAGAAAGAAAAGAAAAAAAAGGAGGAGGTGGAGGAGGAGGAAGAGCAGGAAGGAGGAGGAGGAGGTGGTGGTGGTGGAGCATGGGGATCTGGAATATTTAGAAGGGGCAGATGTTATCTAAATATATTGTATCCATGCATGAAATTGCCAAATAATATAAAATTAAAAAAGTAAAGTCACAAACTTTTTTCTTTGACAGATAATGACAATCCTCTGAGGGGTACAGAGGTTAGGAGTTGCCCCTGAAAGGCTTCTAGTTGGCTGTTTTCATTTTGTTCAGTATGTGAAAATCATCAACCAGTTCACTTGTGTTTTGTGTTCTTTTACTCCTTGTGTGTATTGTTTAATCAAAAATGAAATTGATTGGTGGTCTTCAGGGATGCAAAATCAATGATCCTTCAGGCTCCAAGTTCACATAAATTCTCTGAGCAACTTGATTTTTCTGGCCCCGAACTCTCAGGACTATGTTACCTTCTCTTCTTCCATGGATAATTAAAGTGGAGAATACATTTGTCTGTGTCTATGTGGTATCTTTCCATCCATCTATTTTATCCTGCTATTGTTGTTACAATAGCCTTCCAGGCTATGGTTGTTTGCAAGTACCCCAGACCCTACTCAGAACTGAAGCCGAAGTTCAAGGTCTCTTGCAACTAGGGGACATGCCAGTTCAACCACTTCTTTTGTTGTCTTTTTACCTCCCAGGGATCTTATTTTTAAATTTGTTTTGACCTTAAAGGATTTTCTTTGTTCTCTCTTCCAAGCTTAGCTGCTCATTCTTAAGAGGCACGCTGATGTTTAATCTAGCAATGTAGTGTTCCATATTGACGTGCATCAAACCTTTTTCTCTAACTTGGTGACACACAGAAATCTCTCTCCCCTGTGTCTGTAGGGCAAAGAGAGAAAATGGGTCCTAACTACTCAATTTGGGTTATTACTACCTACTCAGTTGGAACAAGTTTTGATGGTGGAAATTGTTAATGTAGGGAGCTGGAAAGATCAGACTTCACACCCGAGGATAAAGTTAAATCCCTTTACTTTTGACTAATGGTGAGCTGTGTTCTCTTTGCAAAAATGAGGATGAAGCTAGGCTGGCTGTTTTCTTGTTTTTGTTTTCAGTTTTAAAAGTAGCAGTGATCATTCAAAAATAAACACAGGGTCCTCTCAAACATCACCCTCTGTTCACTATTAAATTTAACTTAAATTGCTTAAGAGCTGTTTCTGTCTCACAGATGTGAAATGCCGTCATCTATTGTAACGACTTAGCACTGTACTTAAAACTGTTACTTTGCAGTGCCATTGAAGAGATTCTGCTTTTGGCTTCCAGAAATAGTGGTGAGATATTTTTGAGCTGAAACTCGACCATATCATTGTAGCCCAGGCTGTGCTGGTAGCCTACATCATGTGTATTACCATATTTATGCTCCTCATTTACAAATTTCATATACCTTTCCTGTGTGTGCACCTACTTTCCAAGTTGATCCGTGAGCTGCCATGAACAAAAGCTACAGTAGTACAACCCTTAAGCAATGGCATGTCTCAGGAATCGAAATAAAACTAACTTTTAGTTTACTACTTTTTACTACTAAAGGTGCAAATCGAAGATACTAGAAGACTGACATAAAAACAACGAATGAACTCAATTTTCAAGCAACTCAATGACTGTCTTTCTTCCCCACACAATGCAAACCTTCTACTCCCAGTTCTAGGGGCCCAAATCCCATTATGCAGGTGCCGTTTCCCTGAGAGAGTGAGTCGTGAAATTTGCTGCTTCCATCCTATTTGAACTCAGAATTTTGGCTGCTTTATGAAGCCTATATACTGCCGTGATATTTTTGTTTTACATCCTTTGCTGTTACTGCTTACCTTGTGAACATGGAAGGCTTAACTCACAGCTCTATAATCCAGTTCATTTGGAAGTTCATTTGAAGTCACTACTTGCCAGCAATATTACTTTAAGTGCTTTATAGCATGCATCTAATTCTTATTTTTATGGTAGCACTAAAAAAAAAAAAGTCATTTTTACTAAGAATCCAAGCATAGAGGTGTGAGATGAAGAAACTCAGAACGGGGTTGTGGCTATCTCTTCCCAGCTTGAGCCCTGTGAAATTACACGTTAAAAAGGGCTGACTACCGTTAATTAGTACAGTTTTATATAACACTGTGGTGCAAGGCTGGGCACTTTTTTCAACTCCATTCACTTTGGTTTGTCAGCTGTAAAATGTGATATTAGCCTACTCAGAGGCTGGCAAACAGCTCTAAGCATGGCGATATATACTAGTGCTTTGCAAGCCACATGGCATCATAAACAGTATTTTGTAATCATGCACTTGGTGAAGTATTGTAGGTTCTAATTTGTGTCTTCCTTTTAATCGCTATGGTATTAGTTTTATCTAGAAATTAGATTACATGAATTAGGAGAGAATAGGAATGCTAGACTATTGGAAAAACAGAATTTAGGGTCATGGGATACATACACAGCACCTAGGAAATGAGTTACCTCTTAGGAAAAGCATTAATAGTGTGTGTAAGATTTTACAATCAATTTTAGATTAAACTGGTCATTTAGACAATTGGCAGTCTGCATTATTATCATATCCTTCTGCTTTTCTTTCTCCACAGACCAAATAATGAGAGAATAGACTCTTACAGAGGTGCTGTGCATTCTCAACTTAGTGGGATATAGCAAATTTCTAATATGTACCCAAGAGTGACCAGGATTCACAAGTCTTATAGACAGAGATGGTACAGAGGCACCATTTTCATCTGGGTGCTGGGAGAGGCCTCTGCCCATCACATGTCAGTAGTTCATGATGAAACTGTTTTAGCCATGGCCTCTGAGATGCTTGTGGGTGAGGAGTAAAATACTCAAGATTTTTGTAAGGAACTAGGGCAATCATGTGAGTTCATCAAATACAGGTAGGTTAGTAGCTAAAACACACACACACACACATACACACACACACACACACACACACACACACACACACACACACACACACACTGAAGTAGTCAGCATTCTGTTTGGCAAATGTATTGAGCTCCATGTGTTTCCCATACATGAACAAGACTGAAACAGAACCTCTGTGTTCAACCAAATGGTATTAGGTCAGACAAACATCTGCCTCTGAGTTGGGTAGGGGTAGCACACATGAACACAGAAGCAAGCTGGTGGGATTCTTTAAAAATCGTGGGCTGGCAGGTTTTGCCACAGAAGTAGAAAAGGACCAGGGAGCGTGCGGGGGGCCGGGGGTCAGCCAACCATGAAGGAGGACGCTGGCTATGTGATGAAAGCCAGCTGGTGAACTCAGGGAGGAATCAGTTAGGGCTGCCCACGCTCAGAAGGTTTGAAATTGTGATGTCACAGCTGGCATGGGCTGTGCAAGTTCCCCATTCCAATTTCGTGCTTTTTATGAGTAATGGCTCAGTAGTTAGTGCCCATCCCTAGGAAATCAAAACAAACCATTGTTTTTTCTGCCTGTGACACCAGTTAGGACCACAGAAAGCAAATTTTTATGCATTCTGTGCCAAATGCATTGCTTACTATTATGCCTGGTGCAGGTTGCTGTGAGAACACGAAATGGCTGGTGGAGTGCAGGGCTGGAAGCCTTGACTATGTCATTTTGACATTTCTCTTTTCTTGCCAAAAGGAAAAAAAAAAACTATGTAGAAGTAGAGCACAGAATACATCTGGGGTAGAAATGATAGTTGTTCATCTGTGACTTTGTTTATTACTGATTGCGTACACAGCATTTCAATTAGCTCCTTTGATATTTGTCAATAAAATCTTGAACTGGTGATGCCCTACAAACAGGGAATTTGTTTTTAAAAAGAGATGAATGAGAAAGTCACGGTGTGAAGGCAATGGATTCTACCTGTTTTTCTCCTTCAGTTAACTGTTGCCTGGAAGGGAAGAAGCCCAGCATCAGGAGTTCAAAACCACTGTGTTTCAATTCTAACACTGCCATTTTACAGCAAAGGATGAAAGCTACTAAGTTAACCTTTCCTGAGTGAGTGTTCACAGCCTGAAACACGCCATTATCTATCATTGGTATCTAGTGTCCATAGTGACAGTCTGTTTTCTGATGTCCGTTTGGTAGTCCTATCAGTTATACAATTAAAAAAGAAAGCATTTGTTTTCTTCTACAGTTCCAGTTTCTAAGGTCTCAGAAAATGTCCCAGTTTGCATGTCTGAGGCCCCTCGTTATGTGAGCTAGATGTCTCCCTAGATATCGCAGCTCACATCTCTACTTTGCTGACAGGCACCTCATCATTCTACCAAATAACAGCATGTTAAATATTGACCTGATAGTTATGCCCAAACTCCGTAGAATCCATTCTCTGCCTTCACTACCCTCATTTCTAGAAGAACCTTATTTTTCTGAAATATCAAAACTGTTCCAGCTTGGATTTCTTTCTTCACCACACTCAATACACTCCTTCCCTCTCTAAGTTTTCAGTTGCCCTTCACGCTGCTCTCCTTTTTTCCAGTTGCTAACAATCTTTCAGGCTAAACTCTCCTAATTTCTCCTGAAATTCTTGGGATTGTGCATCAGGTAAGCCTTTCATCCTGCCTGGATGTGACATTACATTTAAGTCACTTACTTCCAGTTGCGATTTAGAGGACAAATATTCCCAACAGATTTGTGTATAGGAGCCCTTGGTCCCCATGTGGCTGTTTTGAGAGTGCATGGAGCCTTTGGGACATGAACCTTAGATAGAGAACACTAGCTATTAGCAGTGCGTCTTGAGGGTATAGTCCAACTCCACTTCTGGCTCCAATTCTCTTTGCTTTTTGTTTGGTGATGTAGCCAGATGCAAGTTCCCACTGCTCCTGTTGCCCCTTTCCTGACCTCTCGAACTGTGATCCAAAGCATGTCTCTCTCTCCTCCCTTAATTTGTTTTTCGAGACAGGGTTTCTCTATGTAGCTTTGCGCCTTTCCGGAACTCGCTTTGTAGACCAGGCTGGCCTCGAACTCACACCTGCCTCTGCCTCCCGAGTGTTGGGATTAAAGGCGTGCACCACCACTGTCCGGCTAATTTGTTTTTGTTAGGCATTTATCAGAACAATAAGAACAGTAATTAATACATTTCCTAAGCTGTAGCTGGAGTTTTCCTGCCTGGCCCACAGTCAGGGCAAATCTCTTTCACCTGCCAGTCCCACAGCCTCTCAGACCCGACCAAGTAAACCCAGAGACTTATGTTGCTTTCAAACTGTATGGCCGTGGCAGGCTTCTTGCTAACTGTTCTTATAGCTTAAATTAATCCATTTCCTTTAATCTATACCTTGCCACATGGCTCGTGGCTTACCGGCATCTTCACAAGCTGTTTCTCATCGTGGCGGCTGGCAGTGTCTCTCTGACTCAGCCTTCCACTTCCCAGCTTTATTCTCCTCCTTGCCCAGCCTATACTTCCTGCCTAGCCAACGGCCAATCAGTGTTTTATTGATTAATTAGCAACACATTTGCCATACATCCCACAGCACTTCCCCCCCCCTTTTTTTTTTTTTCAAAAAGGAAGGCTTTAACCTTAACAAAGTAAAATTACATATAATTTGGGAATTTGGGCGTAGCTTCTCTTACTACTTCCTGCTGGAAGGGGGCGCTGTATCTTATGGGGAAACAAAGAAAATTTTAGAATTATGGAATAGTCCATGAGGCTGTATCGTCTGAGCCAGATGCCTTCAAACCATTCTGGATGTTGGATCATCTGGGCCATGGTGTCATCAGAGACCTTTCAGGGGGTCTTGGCTGGTCAAACCTGATGTATCTTAATCTTGAACAAATCCATAGCCTCTGGCTTTCTGTGGAAACAAAAGCAGAGTCTCCTTTCCAAAGTAACATATCCTTATATTCAAATTTTGAAGTCAAGATATCTTTAAAATATACATTTTGGCATAACTCAACAGCTTTTACAATCAAATGTTTTTCTGCAGTTAAAATTCCCAAAGACAACACAATCCAGATTCTCTGTGTAATATCCATTTTTACGTGGCTTATTTTTTATACTACCTTTACTGTCTCTTTAATGACTTTATTTTTTAAAACTATGTATTTGTTTCTATAACTCTATATATCACCTTTTTTGTCTCTTTCAAGCCTACGTATCTTTTATACACATTGTAAACTATTACATCTGAATCTGTCTTATTGTGAATCTATTGCTTTAAACTGCAGCAGCTGTGGCTGCTGGCTCCGCCCACCTCAGCTTCCCAACATGGCTACGTTTACCACCAGCTCTGGGAGCTATCGTGGGTCTATGCTTTTATCCAAGCAGCATGTAGCCCAGAAACCTCTTTCTTTTGTTTTGTACCAGCAAAGTCTAAATCCACCATGCAGCTTAATGTGCCACTTGCAGAGAAGCCTCATTCCTGCCACAGGGCGTATGCTAGGAACCCACAAGTAGCTCAAACCAGCAGCTGCCGCTCATTTGAGAGAGACATTTAGGAACTGTTTTTAGCTCCGTTTTAGAATCTTTTTTTTTCTAAGTTTTTAGGTGGAAACTCTTGCCACCACGTTGGACGCCATTTGTAGCTGGAGTTTTCCTGCCTGGCCCACAGTCAGGGCAAATCTCTTTCACTTGCCAGTCCCACAGCCTCTCAGACCCGACCAAGTAAACCCAGAGACTTATGTTGCTTTCAAACTGTATGGCCGTGGCAGGCTTCTTGCTAACTGTTCTTATAGCTTAAATTAATCCATTTCCTTTAATCTATACCTTGCCACATGGCTCGTGGCTTACCGGCATCTTCACAAGCTGTTTCTCATCGTGGCGGCTGGCAGTGTCTCTCTGACTCAGCCTTCCACTTCCCAGCTTTATTCTCCTCCTTGCCCAGCCTATACTTCCTGCCTAGCCAACGGCCAATCAGTGTTTTATTGATTAATTAGCAACACATTTGCCATACATCCCACAGCACTAAGCCACTTGTTTTATACCTTCTCCCTTCCCAAACCTCCTCCACGTCTTCCCCAGGTTTTACTCCTATCTAATAGCCTTGTTTCCTACATGCATTTGTAAGAGTTTTTGACATTAACACCCATCCGTAAATTAAAACCTCATATTCAATGTAATACTATTATAAAGCAAAGTCTTTCAAAAGCTGTTAGGTCCTGAGAGGAGTGCCTCAGGAACAGATAGATTAGTGCATGTATTAAAGAGACCCAGTGAGGTTTCCTGTCCCTTCTAGCCTGCTAGGATGCAGAGGAAGGTGTCATCTATGAGGCAATGTTAATTGCCTTTCTTGTTACTATGATAAAATAACAGGGAAGGCAACTTAAGGGAAGAAAAATGGATTTGATTGAGGTGTTGGGGATGGTGCCTATTATGATGGGGAAAGCGTGGCGGTCCCAGTGGCTCCCGGTTGTGGTAGTAGGAGTGTGAGGTGGCTGGTTAACTGGGCAGGCAGGAAGAAGAGAGCTATAAGCAGGGCTGGGTTCTAGACCTTAGTACTTGGTCCCCAGTGATCTACTCCCTCCACCCAGGAGGTCCTGCCTTCCAAGGTTCCGTAACCTTTCAAAAGGAGAATCACCAGCTAGAGACCAGATGCCCAAGGACATGAGCCTGTGCGGGAACATTTTATGCTCAAATCACAACACCTCTCACAAGATAATGCATTGGTGGCTCTGCTCTCTCAGACATCTCACACTCTAGCACTGTGAGACACAGATTCCCAGTGTGTAAGCTACTCAATATGGTATTGTGTTATGATGATCAGAATGGATGAAGACATCCCTGGAAATAGGAGCAGTGGCCAGAGGCTTCATTAGCTTCCACCCTAGATTGCTCTATTTACCATTTCAACAGTGCCCCTGTTCATGTCATTATCTAAAACCTAGCACAGTTGCTTCAGACAGCTCAATCTAAAAATGGTATTTTCTGTGGTAGGCAGAGACCCTTCTTCTTGTTCTTCTTCTTCTTGTTCTTCTTCTTCTTGTTCTTCTTGTTCTTCTTCTTCTTCTTCTTCTTCTTCTTCTTCTTCTTCTTCTTCTTCTTCTTCTTCTTCTTCTTCTTCTTGTTCTTCTTCTTCTTCTTGTTCTTCTTCTTCTTCTTGTTCTTGTTCTTCTTCTTCTTCTTGTTCTTGTTCTTGTTCTTGTTCTTGTTCTTGTTCTTGTTCTCCTCCTCCTCCTCCTCCTCCTCCTCCTCCTCCTCCTCCTCCTCCTCCTTGTTTTGGTTCCTCTGTGTAGCTTTGTGCCTTTCCTGGAACTCACTCTATAGACCAGGCTGGCCTCGAACTCACAGAGATCTGCCTGGCTCTGCCTCCCAAGTGCTGGGATTAATGGCGTGCACCACCACCGCCCGGTTAACAGAGACCCTTCTTAAGATACCATCCCATTATACCCTTCTTAAGATACCTGTTCCATTGAATCTTTAAATATGTTACATGGCAAAAGAGGTTTACAGGTGTAATTAATGTTGCAGACATTAAAATAGACAGTGTCTTGGACTATGAATGTGGGTTTAATCTCATCATTTTAATCCTTAGAGAACTCTGTTGGAAAGGTGAGATTATATATTTAGTGAAGGGAATGAGGTGTTACTGCTGGTTAACAAGAAGGGAAACATGGAGAGGAGCTGAGGAAGCCTCCTGAATGTCCATCAGCATGGAAGTGGGGATCCATGAGACCTAAAATTCCAACAACAGTCTGAGAGAGAGCAGAAGTGGTTTATTCATCAGAGAGTCCAGAGTTAGCAATACTGTGATTTTGGCATTCTGACACCTTGGACAGAGGGATCAGCCAAACTTCTTGAAATATCATAGATTTACAGAAAATTTGAGGTCATCAGCCTGTGTTATTTTAGGTCAGTAAGCATGCGGTAGGTAATTTGATGGGGGAGCTGTGGAGAAGGGATGCATACAGTAGTGTTCAGAAGTCACTGCCTCTCACTCAATCATTACTTTTCCTTTTCCATTGGTTCATTCTCATCAGAATGTGAAAAAGGCCATTTCTTACACTTTTAAGCCACTAGTCAGCTTTCCACTTCTGTAACAAAATACTTAAGACTGTGAACTCATAAAGTGAAAGGTTTTAATACCTAGAGTGTTGTTAGAAGTTCTGGTCATGATTACATGGTCTTCATGATTTGGAACTTAGGCAAGGTGATTAATCATTGTAGGAGCATATGTTAAAAGTGACGAGGTAGGAGAAAAATGACTTTCTTGCCAAAAACTAAGAAAGAATTGTAAATTGAGGCAGAGCTTTTTGTCCCAACCGCCTAGTCCCAAATGAACACACAAAAGCTTCTATTAATTATAAATACTTGGCCTATGGCTCAGGCTTATTATTAATTAGCTCTCACATTTAAATTAACTCATTTCTATTAATCTATGTATTGCTATGTGACCTTGGCTTTACCGGTCCTCTGGCATCTTGCTTCTCTGGGGCTCCATGTGTCTCCCTGACTCCAACCCCTGTCCCTTTAAGTCCTCATTTGATTGTTCTGCCTAACCTTATCTTGCCTTGCCACAGGCCAAAACAGCTTTATTGCCAGCCAATGAGAGCAACATACATTCACAGTGTACAGAAAGACCATCCCACAGCAAAGAATGGCTAATTCCTCACAGTCTTCAGGGGCACGATGCTCTGGTGCCTAAAGACCTCCTGTTGAGCCCACCTCCAAAAAGTTCCACCCACTCACAGTGGCACATGAGAACCAAGATTTTTACATGGGGTTTGACTGGACATTCGAGATTCACAGCGTAGCACACACAAACTGATAAGTTTCTCTAGACTTTGTTCTCCTGCTACTATTTCCCCCTTGACTTCCTTGACTACTGAAGCCCCTTAAAAGAACTAGGAGCAGGTGTGTGTGTGTGTGTGTGTGTGTGTGTGTGTGTGTGTGTGTGTGTGTGCTTCTTTTCTGTTCCTTCTGCAATGTCTGAACTCTGTGCCCCAGAAGAACACAGGAACACAAGTCTTGTGACTCCCATGCCGCTAAGTCCCAGTGTTCAATGTCTAGCCCTCATCTTGCTTGACCCACATCCACCATTTGACATAACTGATTCTCCTTCTTCTTGGACCATTTAATTTGAAATATTGAACTTGCTTAATTTGAAAAGCTTGAATTACCTCGCTGAATTAATCAGCTTAACCAGTTTTTCTTAGGATCATGCTTATGATATCCTATTAGCCGACTGAGTTCTTGACTTCAAAGACTACATGGTGAAAGTAAAAACCAAGTTCTAACATGGAAATTCTTATCTGAGAATCTTGCTGTTTTAGGTGAAAGGTTTTTTTTTTTTTTCCATTTCTCCAGAAAATAACCTTTACCATTTCCTTTTTCTAGTATGTAAAGCCTGAAGAATTTTGGTCTTCAGATTAATCTTATGCAGTGACTTTTAGACTGAGCCTATGTATTTCCTGGCAAAATAAAAAGTTCATTATCTTCTTTTGGTGATCCGGAAATGATAGTAGAAATCATGTAGCTTTTGTTCTCCAACTACTTCAAACCTAAAATATGTGGAAAACAGTGGTACAGGGAAGAGAGTTCTCTGTTCTTTCTACCTAGAGGCCAGATCCTCCAGGAATTACTCAATGCACAGCTGTCTCGTCTATGGGTGAAGATTGCCTCATATCCCAGGAATGAACACAGGAAAGTACATTGTACCTAGAAACCACTTAGACCGGTGGTTCTCAACCTTTAGTAGGGTTCCTCACGTTGTGGTGACCCCTAACCATTAAATGATTTTTGTTGCTACTTCATAACTACAATTTTGCTACTGTAATGCATGAATAGTAATATAGATATCTAATATGTAGGCTGGTTTTGGGCTACACCTGTGAAAGCATTATTCAACTCCCAAAGGGGTCATGATCCACAGGTTGAGAACTATTGACTTAGACTCTGATACAAATTACCATCTCTTCTTTGGCCCAGTACATCTCATCTAAGCATATCTTACTTTTTCTCAGAGATGTCATATCAGTCCCATGCCTTGTCCCCTAAGAAGCATAGATAAGCTTCTACATCTCTTTGGATTACTAGGTACTCACACTTCCATGATAGCCCCATGCGTGTTCTAACTTTGTAGGCCTCTTCTCCTGTTAATATGTTTCTTGCAGGTCTGTTTTAGCAGAACCTTCAAAAAGTGCACAGGACATTCATTTTCCTTCCTTTTACACTTAGCTGTGGGAAGAGCTGTTAGCCAGAACTTGCTTCATATCCCAGTTCAATCATGTATCAAGTATTAGTTCTTGGTAAAATTGGTCAGCTTGTAAACCTCAGTTTCTTTTTTCCAGAAGAGTTATCCCATGGAACTGTGAGAATAAACTCACAATGCAGCAGATGCCCTCAGCAGCATGGCTGGGACATGGCCAGTACCTATTCTGTTTCAAAATATTGTCCCATTTGTACATATCAGAGATGAGCTATAGAAGAACAATTCCCACACAATGTCAAACATAAATGTTCACCAAATATAACTTACTAAACTATGTAAATACCAGACTTTGAACTTATGTGAACAGAGACTAAATATTTAAATATTCAGACATTGTATTTTTACAAAGATAAACACGTATAGTGTTACCATAATTGTTTCTGCATTTATGTTTTTTTTATTCAAAGTGGTCATCTATTTAGCTTATATGCAAATTTGAGGGAGCTTAAGAAATCAGAAAAAAGAAGCATTTGCATAGTAACACTCGCATCCTTTAAAGAAGAAATATTTACATATTAAAATCAAATGTACAGAAACTATCAGGAAAATGTTTTTTAAATGCACTAAATATTCTTGTCTGAGCCGATAATTAACTTACTGTTATTTGTAAGAAACTGCAGTTTTTCCATTTTTATTGGTATTTTTCATATGTACAATAAGAGGTAGTTGCTGTTAATTCTTCAAGGCATATGTTTGAACAAATGTTGCTAAAACGGGCAACTGAAGACAAATGCAGAGATTTTTACGTGTAAAATATTTACTGACATTATAACTCCTAGTGGATTGAGTTTCTAAGCTTTGAAAATGAACAAATAGGTCAAGGACAGGCCCAATGAAGGAAAATACACGAGAAAAGTATTATCACCAAACTGCAGATAATGCATGGGGTAGTCTATATTTGATTGTCTAATTCTGAGCATAAACTACATTAAATTATTTTAATCATTTATCTTTCTTGAACTTTGCAGGCATTTTTTTACATTGAATTATTTACATACACTTTCTAATGCAGAAATAAATCAGTGACTGGCCCTGGGAAGCTAATTTTGTTGTGAAGTTGAAGATTCCTATAAATAATAGTTTGTAAGCCTATCAGTTGGATCACTGGTCTGTAATTTATTAAAGAAAGTTTTTAATTTAAAGGAAGTCAAGGAAGTCATGGTTATCTATGGTAGAGTTTCTTGAAAAATCGTTATAACGCTAGAATAAAAATAGTTTTCAATTATATCACTAAAATATTACATCCTTGAAGTCTGAATTATCTTTATAATAAAATTAGTATCTACTTTCTATCTTTGCTCATTTTTTTTTCTTTTCTACCATCTTTTCCCTGTCTCCAAACAAGCAAACACTCACTCAAGTAGTTCACCTGTGTTCTAAACACCCCTGGAGAAAATAAACCTTTGGCGTCCCTTGAATGAGGTCTTCCCTATTTGTTACAGGGAGTGAGAAGACTTCAAACTCAGCAGATAAACCCTGGTCTTACTAGTGAGAAAAGCTGTCAAAACGATCATTCAGATTGTTTCATTGAAATTATTACTATGTTTGCTTTCAGTGAAATCACTGAGTTCCTCACTGGAATGAAAAAAAAAAAAAGCAAAGAAAAAGCAATGTGCTTGGAAAACACGAGTGTGGATAAAAAGTACATTGGAGACACAGAAAGACTGTTCTGAGACACAGAGTCCAGGCTCTCATTTGAACTGTCATGGCATCTAATTCAGTGACCTTGGCCAAGTTGCTTACCTGGGCTGGCCTCCACTTTTCATCACATGTTAAGCATGGCTGGAGCAATGTGTGCTCTCTAAGGATGTTTCTAGCTGCAAGCATTTCAGATTAATCAATATGTCATTTTGATATGTGGAACTCCTTGTACCCCCTGAACTCCCTGCTTTCCGTGTGTAAAGTCCCATAAGCACTGTTAGTACAGAGCCCCAGAGCCTCATTGAGTTCTATCTCAAATGCTAGTCTTTGAGTCTCTTATCTTCACATGTTAATGAGCAGGTACAAGGCGAAGGAAGAGGTGCAGGGAAGCATAAAATGAGAAAGAAGTAGAACAAGGAATATTGTTAATCCATAAAATGAATAACTTGCTGTTGGACAATTGAAAAGGGCTGTGTGCTACAGCTAATTGTGTTCTAATTGGCGGTAGTTACAAGTACTTTGTTTTCAAAAAACTTTTCCCAAGAAGATTTGTTCGGACTGTTTCTGAGGATAAGGAGCAGAATTATCATGCGCTTGTATAATTTTGTGCTAAAATCCATAGTGTGCAAAGATTATGTGGGCGCTATTTTTCCTTCCTTATTTGTATTGCGTACAGTCGTTTGATTTGGATTAAATCTCGGAGGAAGCATAAAACACTTCTTACGCTTGATAAAATACATTTGGGTACGGTTGCACATAAACAAATGGAAAAATTAACAGGAGTTCAAATCAGGGAAGTGGTCAAGTAAAAGATTTTGGAGTGCACTTATAAATCTAAAAATATGTTTTACATTGGATGAATATGAAGGCAGACACATGTACCTTGGTTTCAGAGTAACATTGGGTTTGCAGTGATGGCATAGAAGTCTATTAAAATAAAAAGCATTTGCTGTTTGTATGTATGTGCATAGCCACTCAGTCAGAGCACTCTGCTTGAGGGGGTGAGCACTCACAAGTCACTTATTGATCAGGCTTAAGCTTCTGCACTAAACACTTACTGCTGTGAAGAGAAGTGTCTCCCACCAAAGCTGAGGACAGCACCAATCTATGGGTAACAGCATACATATTTCCAAGGCAATTTTTGACCACACGAACACTTAGCAAAACAGCAGTAGCAGATTTAAGGTAGGTCCTATGGCCTTCCCAGCCACATGCTTTCGATCAGGTTTTAGGGTATCAGACACGAACTCTCTCCTGTGGAGCAATCCCCAAATCCAATTCCAAAGCAGCTGGTTACCCCTACAATCATCATGCCACTATTACACCTGCCAGGTTGGTATTGTAGCCTTCAGGGTCTAGCACTGGCTAGGACCACTGGTGTCTTTGCATGCCAGCACTTTTCAGGACTTTGAACACTACTCAGTAGGGAGTAGTGAAACTCAACTATGATGACTTCAGGAGGACCAAGACTACCTTTAAAGAGAGCAAGAATACTTACACAACTAGCTCTACTAAGCAACCAAGCACATTGGCAACAGCTCGTATTGTTTTGGGATCTCTGAGGTCTCTCTGACCAATAACTCAAGGGGAGGTAAGCTATGCCAGACGTTGAAATGTTCATTTAATAATGCATGGCTTCTGGGAGCAGTGTTGTTCAAGCATGCAGGGTACTTGAGTATTTTTTATAAACTCTTCTATACCCCAATTTCCTTACACTACACCAGGGATAATAAATGTATTATGCTTGTGAATTAAAAAATGAATCCTTAAATAATAACTAGAATAGTTCCTGGGATATAGTATACGTGTTCCTTATTCTACACTACGAAACTTGAGTGCTTATATAGATTATCCTGGTGTTCATGGGAGCATGGGTGTACCCAATTTACAGATGAGAAACCTAAGGCCCGCTAAGAATTAAAGTCTAGAGCTGTTCTTTCTCCTCTTTTTCTTCTACCTCTCTCTCTTTATATCAATAAAAATCCTTGAGCTAGCCAGTGATGTCACATTGCATTCATATAACATCAGACAGAATCAAAGGTGTTTGGTATTCCCATTAGCCTGTACAGTTTCACTGGAAGTGAACCCCAAATTTAAAATGTCTTACGGAGTGCCAATTCTCAGATTAGGAGCCACTGCTCTGAATGATTAGAAGGAAGCCTGCTGGTTCCTAGTTCATAATTTTTAACATCTCAGCCTCAGGGAAATCTTTTAAATATTGCCACCCATAATTTTAGAAAGGTGAAGATTTTATTTTACTTAATGGTTAGTTCTTAATGTGATGCTTTTCTAAATTGCCGGAAAAAAACAATTTCAGAAGTCAGCTCTTTAGCTGTTTTGTGGCCTAAAGATGAGCAGTGTGGGCAAGAAACATCTCACTTCCTTTGGGGTCTCCTAGCATTCATTCTTCCCACGAGGATGTGGCCGTCTCTAGTCCTAACACCAACCCTGAAGTTTATCATCTTTTTTTTTTCTTTGGCCGTTTCTGGCTGCTGCTGTTATAATCTGGCTGGAGAGCCTCCAGGGCCACACACGGAGCGTGCATCCATGACATTATCTTTTATGGAGTCAGGAAGGGAACTTACTCTCTTGGAAAGGGAGGGGAGCCAGAAGCCCTGCACAGCTAGAGATCAACCCTCCAGGAGCAGAAGCAGGAAACAGAGACTTGTTTAACACGTGACCTTCGGGCTGAATCATGGGTAAACACGGTGAATCTCAACTATGGTGACGTAAGGGGGTCTAAGATGACTTTTAAAGAGAGCAGAAATACTTGACACAATTTTCTGAGCCTGAGGAACCATCCTTCACGAAGCCGTCTCCGCACCGACCACTACTGTGTGCTTAAGGAAAACACCCTTCCCCTCCGTCCTTCCCTGACCCAGCTTCCTCTGTGTCCTAAATCTACTCCTGTTCCCCTGTCCTGCAAACGCTGTCTGAGACCTCTTCATTGCGTTGTCCTCTTTTGGTGTTATTGTGTTTCCTGCCCTGCCTCTGCCTCGCCTTTTTCTTTTCCTCCACCTCTCCTCCCCTACCCTCCTACATTCTCTGATTCCTCCTCCATGTTGTTGGCTTTATCCTCAGTTCATCCCCTTTCTCTGCGAAGAACTGTGTGTCCTTCTTGGGAGTTTCTCTTCACCCAGTGAGACCCCGCAGAGGACTCCTGGTTTTCGTGCTTCTTCAGCTCAGGATGCTGCCTTGGTGGGATAACCTTACAGGCCTTCTTTTTCATATATAGCCAGAACCGGACACGTTGGTCTCTAATGTGCCCCGCCCCCAGGAGTCTTCTCTATCTGAATTATCTAGTTTAAAGTGCATAGGTCACAAATTAATCTATCCCGGAACTGTCAATGCTTCTCCTTTCCCAAAGAATTCAGTGTCTCTGAAAGTTGTCCGTCGTATCCGAGTAAACAGGCAAATGAACCAATTGTAGAAGGAGTGTGGAAGAAGTCCATCTCAGTTCCAGTGTGCTCCGCTGCGGGCTGGCCTGCCACGGCCAAAGAAGAAGCATAACCCTAGATTTGTGGACCAGTTGCCTTAGCTAAATATCTTGATTTTGGCTGCCACTTCCCCCGACGTCCCTAACATTTTTGCTGCTGTTATTTTGGGGGGCTATAAAAAGAATGTGTATTCTGACCTTTCCCCCCACGGAGCCTTAAGCTCTTTAGAGTAAGTATACTACACGCAGCCACGAAATCAATCAAAACGGCAGCGCAACTTTACTGAGAAATATTTTTACAGATACACAGTTCAGTTTTTTGAGGTTTCCTAATGAGTTATGGGAGTGGATCTGTAAAGCTTTCCCCTCCAAAACATCTGCAAACTGATTTTCTTTTTTAATCTAAGAATGTTCATGGGGAACTCAAACAAGGAGACAAAAAAATAAATCAAGGACTCCAGAGGTAAGGAGAAGGAAAGTAAAAGCAAGGCCCCTGTCCCCCAGCCTCAGTACTCAGAGCAAGGCATCTCAAAATGGCATGCTTTTGTCTCTCAAGGGCCACTAGACAATATCCAGAGACATTTAGATAGTCACATCTGGGAGACCTAGGGGGAGGCGTGGAAAACTCTTGCTACTACATGGAATAGTCCAGAGCCCTCCTACAGTGCATGGGAACACCCTCCACAAGGAGTTGGCCAGCTCAACATGGTCTAAGTATCTCTCCTGGAGAAATCCTGCACACTGAGTGTGATGCTTTACACATACACACACACACACACACACACACACACACACACACACACATGCACACACAGCACACCACAATATTTTGCACACAGATGGCCTCTATTCTCACTAATCTGAACTTACCCCTTTTCTCTTAATGATATGTTGTGATTATTTTTCATGTTGACATTGTAATGCAATTTGTGTAATTTTTGACTGCTGTATAGTTTTCACTCGGCTTATCACACTGGGACATGTCCACCAAACTCTCCACAGTGTTTAACTTTTTCTTGGTGTAACCCGACCTCCATGAAAGGGGTTATTGAAAGATAAGTGACAGAGAAGGCTGGAGGCTCCCTCTGCCCCGTGATTTTTTTGCTTGCTTCATTTTTGCTCACAACCTGGCTTCGGGATGATATTCACAATGAGACCCTGAATCAGCGTCTCTCTTACAAATTGGATCCTCCAAGGCCTGTGTCACCCAGGAGGCTGGGACAAGGAACGAATTTTTTTTTTTTTTTTCCATTCTGTAGACATTTCTAATGCCTGACTCACCAGGCAGCAAATCTTGTCAGCTGTGGAAATGTTAAGCTTAGGGGGCTTGCCATGGCTGAACCACATCCAAACCCTCTTAAGAACCCGGATTAGTTAAAATATGCTAGAGATCCAGGCTGTCCCTTAGGTTAATAATGAAACAGGAACTTCAAAGCCGTTCTTCATTGTCTTAAGTTTTTCTTCCTTTCCCTTTGAGTTCAGTCCAGAAGTTCAACCAGCTGGTATCTTTGACTGATTTCACAGGCCCGCGGTTTGATTGGAAAAGCTAGGATTGTTCTTATCCTGTAGCACAGTGGTTCGCAACCTTCCTAATGCTGCAACCCTCATGGTGTGGTGACCCCCAGCCATACAATTATTTCGTTGCTACTTCATAACTGCAATTTTGCTGCTGTTATGAATTGTAACATAAATATCTGGTATGCAGGATAGCTGATATGCAACCCCTGTGAAAGAACTGTTCAATCCCTAAAGGGGTCACAGCCCACAGGTTGAGAACCATTGACATAACTAAGAGCTGTAAGATGCCCCTTAGATTTGAGGCACAAAGGTGTGCTACCAATTGAACAGTGACAGTCACACGGGGTGTTTAAAGAAAGTGCTATTTTCATGACCTGACAGAGCAGGCTGCTGCAGGGAGAGCGTTTTACCATCATTTCATCATTTCCCTTTGACACAGCTGACCTCCCAGAATCACGGATTTTTAATGCAGACATCTAGTTTTTGGATGTGTGTTCAGGAGTGTGGGAGTGAGATCAAGCCCGAGGCTGTGCTCAAGTTCCACCATGGAACTACACCCCCAGCCACAGGACTTAGCTATTTTATCTCACTGTGTGCAGCATGCAATTTAATTTTCTTTCAAATGAGTCTCTGTTACTTTATGAGAACTGGTCAAAGTTCATAGCGTCAGTAATCTCTCTCTCTCTCTTCTCCCATCCCCGCCCCCCAGAAAACCTGTTTCCCTCAATTGGAGCATGCGCATTTCTTTATTAAAACATGAAATCAAAATGAGAGGACAGCAAAACTGTTTTGCATTTTCCCTTTAAGAGCTCGTGGGTACTGCTAGGGCCTTTACTCTTCATGGCATCTCCCCTGTGGTAACAGAATCAACTGCTACACTGTCAACTTCCGGCTTTTCCCACAGATAGAGAAATCAAAGCTTTCTTGGGAGCCTTCTTATCTTAGCAGGCTCCTTGGTAAGGTGTCTGTGGGGCTCCAGTAAGTGGCCGTAGACTGGGACAAGCTGGTCCTACACTGGCTGGCTCCCTGGAAAATGGCTTGGCTGTGGATTCTCTGCTAGCTCTCTCATGAATTCGAAATGAAAGGCCACACAAGAAGACAGGGTCCAAAAGTCAGTGACTGTTTCCTCTGCCAATGATTCACTAAGTACCTTTGGAGGAATCCACTCACTTCTTTCATGTGATAAAGTCATTCGATATGAAGGAGAAGCGGCAATGTTTTCTTATCTTCACAGAAGCCAGAAGCTATAAAGTCAAGGCCATGGCCAAGTCGGCTTTCCGCTGTTCCTCCCGGAAGCCTTTGTAAGGGAGCACAGGCAGGCTCAGCTGGGGGAAATATGATGGAAAGGGAAAGTAAATGAGCATAGGTCTGGAAAGAACCCTGAAAGGAAAAGAGAAGAGCAGAGGATCCTGGGTGGGAAAACACAGACAATTGCTCAGAGCTTGCTTCTCAGGAGCGACTTCCTCACCTTTGAAAATCTTCCTGATTTATACCTGGTGGCGGAAACCTAAGGCTAGAAGTGCTTTTCGAGGATTTCCAAGATTTTAAAAATCCATTGCTTCCGGAATTAAAAGTCTAGGAGTCGCAACCAGTAGCATGGACACAGACCTTCCTACTACAGCCCCTGGAAATCCCCCATCTTTCATGCTGTCTTTCTTTCTTTTTTCTTAGACTGTATCAGTTATATAAAATAATGAACTTCATAGTGGTGTTTTCAAAGGTGCATAGAAATTTAATTTGATCTTATTTGCCTCTGCCTTGTCCTCTCGGCATCTCCCTCACACTTACCCTTGACCATCTTCTACAAAGTTCTCCTACTTTCATGTCTTTTTTTTTTCTAAATAAATCTGGATTCTTTATATGAGAGAATGTACTATGTTTGTCCTTCTGAGTCCGGCGTATCATATTTAACATGATGAGTTCTAGCGTCATCCATTTACCCACAAGTGACAAAAGTCCAGTTTTCTTTGTGGATGAGTAGTACTCCACTTCTTGCATTAATCCACTGATGGACTCCTAAGACATGATAATAATTATGGGTGAGCAATCTCTATGGTTTGATGATTTAGAATCCTTTAGAAACAGACCCAGGAGTAGTATAGTTGGATCATATGTTAGTTCTGTTTTTAGTTATTTGGGGAACCTCCATCCTGATTTCCACAGTGGATGAGCTAGTTTGTGTTCCTACTAGCAGTGAAGAAGGGTCCCTTTTCACTCCTGAAACTTTGCCAACCTTGATTGTCTGTTTTCTTGATAACAATTCTGATTGGAGAAGGAATCATAATGTGTGTGTATGTGTGTGTGTGTGTATTTGTGAGTGAGGTGTATGTATGTGGCCATGGGGCACTTGACAATGTAGTTTTTTTTTTTTCATTTCTCTTATGGCTGAAGATGTTGAATGAACATTTTTTTAATGTAGTGTGTCAGTGTGTGTGTGTGTGTGCACGTGTATATGTTCATGGGGGTACGTGTGTGTGTGTGTGTGTGTGTGTGTGTGTGTGTGTGAAGTGCATGTGCATGGATGGGTATATGAACAATGGAAGGCAGAGTTTCATCTGGGGTGCTCTGCCTCAGAAACAACTTCCCTATTTTTTGAGAGGATTATTTTACTTGCTTGGAGCTTGCCTGGAAGCTAGGCAGCTTCCCAGCCAGCCCCGGGCAGGGATCCACTTTTTCATGTCCTTGGTGCTGGAATACAAGTAAGTGACGCCATGCCTGGGGTTTTTACATGGGTTCCGGGGAGCGATCTGGGTTCTCATGCTTGTGCCACAAGAACTTACGTCTCCAGCTATCTCCTTAGGCCTTAAGTTTTCATGAATTTATGGCCATTTGTATTCTGTTTTGAGAAGTGTCTTGTACCAAGATTTTTCTTTTGGGCCGGCAACTAGCTCCCAAAACACGACACAGAGACTTATTATTAGTTTTGAATGCTAGGTCTTAGCTCTTATTTTAATCTGTTTTTCTTTATCTACATTTTGCCTTGGGACTTCTCTCTCTCTCTCTCTCTCTCTCTCTCTCTCTCTCTCTCTCTCTCTCATTCTCTCTTCTTTCTCTCTTTCTCTCTGCCTGCCAGCCCCACCTATCCCTCTCCTGCCTAGCTATTGGCTGTTCAGCTTTTTATTAGACCAGTCAGGTGCTTTAGGCAGGCAGGGTGAAATAAATGTAACACATCTTTGCTGGGGGATGTCTTTCTGTATGCTGTGAATATATGTTGTTCCTATTGGTTAATAAATAAACTGCTTTGGCCTATAGCAAGGCAGCTTAGAGGCAGGTGGAAAAGGAGAGAGACAGGAAAGAGAAAGGCAGAGTCTGGAGAGATGCCAGCTACCGCCAAAGGAACAACAACATGCCAGCAGACCAGTAAACCATGGAACACGTGGCAAAACATAAATTAATTTGAAATAGGTTAATTTAAGGTGAAAGAGCTAGCTAGTAAGAGGCCTGCCATAGACCATGCAGTTATTAAGTGGTATAAGCCTTTGTGTGTTTACTTGGGACCTAGCGGCTGGCTGCATGATGTGGGTGGGAGACATTCATCCTGGCTACACATTTTTACATAATTATGAACATTGATGAAGATGTCAGATCCCCTGGAATTGGAGTTACAGACAGTTATGAGCTGCCATGTGGTTGCTGGGAATTGAACCCAGGTTCTCTGGAAGAGCAACCAATGCTCTTAACCACTGAGCCATCTCTCCAGCCCCTGACCTTTACATAATTAAACAAAACCAGCATGAACAAATGTAACACATCTTTCCATTGTTAAAATAATATTCCACAACAGTGTCTCTTCAGTTAGCTCTTGCCCATTTATTGGCTAGGTTGTTTGTTCTTTTGGTGCTTAAGTTTTATATATACATATTTTATATATATATATATATATATATATATTATATATTTGATGTTAATCCTCTGTCAGATGGGTAGTTGGCAATTTTACATTTCAATTCTGTAGGAAATCTCTTCAGTCTGTTAATTATTTCCCTTGATGTGTAGAAGGCTTTTAATTTGATAATGTCCCATCCGTTAGCTCCTTCTGTCACTTTTGGAACTATTAGAGCGTTATTCAGAAAACCACTGGCTATGACTGTCTCTTCTAAACAGTTGTTTGAACATTTTATTTATTTATTATTTTTACATGTGTGGATGTTTTGCCTGCATGTATGTTTGTGTTTTATGTGCATGAAATGTTCTCAGAGGTCAGAAGAGGGCATAGATCACTAGGAACTAGAGTTACAGATGATTGTCAGCCATCTTCTGGGTTCTGGGAATAGAACCCAGGTCCTCTGGAAGAGCAGCCACATGCTCTTAACCACTGAGCCATCTCTCTAGGCCCTGTCTCATGAAAAATGTTTCCCCTGTGTTTTCCTCTAGTGGATCTTACATTAAGATCTCAGGTACATTTATTGTGCTGTTTCTACAAGTGTGTTTTAAATGATTTCTTACACAGAGTCTTTGGGAATGCCATAATATTTTACAGCAATTTTTACAAAACCATTTGTGTTTATTTTATAATTCCTAGGAGCTATGAGTCAGTTGAGGTGATGGGGTGTGCCAGGTTGAATCTGAGGATCTTCCCTTCAGCCTCATCTTTTAGTGCCTGGTCCTTAGCTCATATTTTGGGAGCCCATCAATCTTTAAGATGCAGGGCCTAGCCCAGTGGGAGCTGGTTCCTAAGGATATGATTTGGAAGGTGTTATCTGGCTCCTTGGTTCCTGTCTCAATTTCTACTTGCAGGTCCACAGTGGTATGAACAGGCTCCATCACGTGCTCCAGCCTCCATGATCTGAACTGCTCCGTGCCGTCTTCTCCACCACAAGGCAACCATGAGCCAAGATAAGACTTTCTTTCTTAAAGTTGCTTCTATCAGGCATTCCTTCACAGAGACACCAATGTCATCAGCACAAATGTCATCTTAGAATCCTACAGGACAGTTTAACATGCTGCCTTACTTAGGAGTTAGCCTGAAGAATCTCTGAGAATGATAAGGGCGAAGGGCACAAAGCATAACTCCATGTTCTGTCGTCACAGCTCCATTCCTAAAGAGATATCTGTGTGTGGTGGATCCTTCTCCACTTGAATGCGAAGCAAACTGAGCTCGCAACAGAACAAAACAGAAACTCAATTTCTCTGTGCGATTCAGTCTTTCAAGTTTACATGCCTAGAGAGTGGCATAAAAATAGTTCAGCCCTGAACCTTCTAGGGAAGTTCCTTTTTTTTCCCCTCTAACAGAACAATTTCTGAAAATTGATGCTGAAATTATAGTTTGCACATTGTAATGCCTTGAATTTCCCTTCTACTTCACTCTAAATAGAGTTGTGCTGTATCCAATGGCAGGGACAGAGCAAAATTACTGCAGGAGATTTTAGAGTAGCATTCTTCAACCCAAACGCTGCCTGTTAAACATGGAAACTTTCGATGGGGAAGGGCAAGAAGCGAGGGGGGAGCTGAGTCAATGTTTTCGTGACTGTGACCTTTATTATGAAAATGATCAACACTTTGAATGTATGTGTAGACGCGTATTTATTTTATCTCTTAAATTGAAAATAAGTGTTTTTCATGCAATATATTCTGATCACTCACTGTTTCTCCTCCCCCAATTCCTCCAGATCCTCACCTTCCCCCCCCATCCACTCAACTCTGTGCCTTCTTTCTCTCTCTCTTTAGAAAGCAAACAGGTAACCAAAAATGCAAACCAATCAGAATAAAATAATAATAAAGAGAAAGCACAAGAAACACACACAGACACGCACAGACACACACACACACACACAGACACACACACACACACACCATTTAAAAACACAAAATCGGAAATCATAATCAATCTACAAGCAAAAGACCAGGAAGATAAAAATGCCTAAACAAAGTGATATGAGACAAAAAAAAGTTGTATGTGTAGACTGGTAATATGTGCATGTTTAGACTGTTAATCACATATACATATGTAAATCTACTCACAGCATTTTCATAAATTTACCCACATGTGTTTGAAACTTTTTGTTATGTTTTATTTCACTTTGAAAAGGTATCTGTTTGTGTGTGTAGTGGGGGTTTGCACACACGATACAGCATATCTTTAGAGGTCAGAGGGCAACTTGCTGGAATTGGATCGCTTCTTCCACTGGGCCTTTGGGAATCGAACTGAGGCCGTGGGTGGCAAGCACTCTGCACAGTCAGCCGCATCACCCACATTACCTACGTGTATTTTGGTTTTGTTTGTAGAGGCTACGGCAGAAAGAACATAGTCTTAAACCCCTTTGAAGTCAAAACCTGTTGAGCTAAAAGAAACTAACACAGAAGTTCTTTTTCTATTTTGCCAGAGACAGATCAAATTTTCCATTGTCACGAGCAGTTGTGATTTATTAACATAATTATCGGTGATGTCCTGAAAGAAAAAGTAAGATGATTAAGATTTATTACTTGAATTTATTATTCTCCCCCTGAAAATATTAGTGACTTGTTTTTCCTCAGCATAAACATGTCCCACATTTCTCAAGTTCCCTGTGGCAGTTTCTTTCATTTTATTTTTTAATATATCACATATTTCCTTGCTTTTTGTCAATGGGCCTGGCTTTTTTGTATCAGTTAGTTTTCCAGTTGCTGTGACAAAATTCCCAGGCAGAAGAAACGTATGAGAGAAAGGGTTTGTCATGGCTCACATTGAGGATACAGTCCATCATGGCAGGGAAGTTCTGCCGGTAGCAGTTTGAGGCCCATGGTCACATTGCTTCTGCAGTCAGGGAGTGGGAAGTAATGTCTGTTTATACTTGGCTCACGCTCTGCTTTTTATTCAGTCCAAGACTCCAGCCTAAGCAATGGTGCTGCCCACTCGGGGTGACTCTTCCTCTCTTATTTAACCTAATCTAGTTAAACCTTCCTAGGCGTGTTCCGAGGCTAATCTGATACAGATAATCTTTTACAGGTGTGCCAAGAGACTTGGGTCCTAGGCGACTCTGTCAGGTTAGCAAATGCATATTAACCATGGCGTTGTGGTGTTTGCTGTCTCTCTGTGTGTTGTGAGTTTATCAGATTTGGCTCATGCTTTGTACGCTTTTATAAATATCCACTTGCATATTCATCTCTTGAGTTTCTGATATGATTCAATATATACATCTCTACCTGTTAATGGTTCAAATTGAAACCGGCTGTCTCCTGAGTTACTATGCATCCCTTTGGGACAAATCTGCCCTTGTGTATATCCTTAATCTACTTTTTAAAAAATCAGAAAAACTAAAGGTGAGGGGGTATTCTGCAAAAATAACTGGCTTTTATTAAAAAACAAACTAATAAAGAAAAAACCATGGTGAACCTCTAAGAAAGCTCAGATACCTATTTCTAATGGAACAAGACTGAGTAGACATTGCCCTCATATCATCACATGCAATATTTTCCCTTGACTTAATTAGACCCTAGACTTAAGGGAGTGCTCCAATAAACATTATTGGAGCAATTGGTAAATTTTATATATGGATAATCAATGGTGATAGATCAGTGTTACACTTCCAGTTTTTAATAATCGTGCTGCAGTTGAATAAGATAATATCCTGTTCTTAGGACATAAAGGCTGGAAGTATTTAAAAGTAAGGGGGTATGAGTACTACAGTTTCATCTCAAATGATTTCGATATCTATCTGGAGGGGGTGATCAAAATTGAAGCTGATCTAGCCATACAATATACAAGGATAGTGTAGTATACATTAAGTTTCATTGTATGTTCACAACTTTTTCAAAGTTTGCAATTGTAATGAACTAAAGACTCACTAGAAAAGTAACAAAATGCAGATTTATTTGGTTACACTGCTTGCCTTTCTTCGGGTGTCATAGAGGTTCATGTTGTATAACAGAATAATCACTATGGCATTTATTTTTTCTGACTGTTCTTGGAATCAAAATCACATGTCAGAACATCAGTGGATTTCCTTATATTCTGCTATCATTTAACATGGAATCCAGTACAATGTTAATTTCGGGGGGAAACTGTCAATTGAATGACAGCACCAGCTGACAGGGAACATTAGCATGTTGTGAATCCATGAAGGCAGAAGACATCCAGCTGTGAGAGCCTGGGAAGCCTCCCTCCCCCCGCCCCGAGGGAGTTAAGATAGAAAGGTAAAGCTTTGTACATTCTAAACAGCCCCCAAAGAAGGGGTGGTGAGTGATTATTCTTAAGTCATTCTGAAAGCAAAAATGAGTCTTTAGTGAAATAATTATTGAAAGCAAGATAGGAATACAAGGATAAGGAATGTGGATGTTAAAACATAGTTCTCCTGACTGTAACACTATATGCTAGTCTTTAGACTTTATGCCTTTCACTTCCAGTTGAATGCATTTTCATCATATTTTGTATATGACAAACAGCAAAGTTCCAAGTTCTGTACCAATTGGCTTTTCATAATAGAAATGTGTATGTGTATGTACATGAATGTGTATGTGAGAGCGAATGAGCGAGAAAGACAAGATTTCAAAGTTATATGTCGAATGACTAATATCTGCAGCGAAGTGAACAAATATATGTTCACCTCAGACAGAGCACTAGTAAAAAAATCCAAGGAAACAATTCTACCTAAGTTCGGCTTGGTGAACCTGTGCATTTATTGGGGTTACTTCCAGAAGCATGGTAAGAGATAAACCTACAGGAGCCTGGGTGACTTATCCCTGAAAAGTCCACTCCAGCCTGAGCAATGACTCACACAAGCTGCATCCCTAGAGCTCCCTGCACAACTTGTAGGCAGCTCCATCAAAGAGTCTGCTCCAGCTCCAGCAACTGCTGACTGCTTATGTTATCTCAGGGAGGGGCCTTGTGTATCCTCCTGAGCTTCCTGAGTCTTGTTCCACTGGTTTACTCCCTTCCCTCCAGAAGGGGACTGTTTCACCCAGAGGCATAGCTACACATCATGCAGATCCTATTTAGCTCTAGATCAGGAATAGACTCTGAAGACACAGAAACTGGTTTGCAAGTTCTTATTTTCTAAGAATGTATTATAGGTGTGGAGGGGCCACTGTTCAACATTCAGCATAGTAGTGGAACACTGTGAAGAAAGAACAGTGCTCTGGGAGCAGACTGAAGGGATAGTTGGCATGGGTCAAAGGTCGGGGAAAACTCAAAAGCTCACAGGACAACAAAAAATAAATAAGAAAAAGTATATCCACCTTTCTACTTATTTTTTTCTGACCTACTGGAAGAGGTGTGGAGAGATTCTAGATATTAATCATCTATTAGAATTATAGCTGGTGAAGGCTTTCTCTCACTTTGTGCTCCCTCTTCATTCAATTGGCTGTTTCCTTTGTTGTACAGACACTTTTTATTTTCATGACTTTTCATCTGGCAGTTGTTGATATTAAGTCCAGAGCGAATGGAGTCCTATTCAGGAAGTCTTTAACTGTGGCTCTGTGTTGTCCCTTGTAGCTACTTTTTCTTCTAGCAGTTTCAGAGTGTTCTGGTGAGAATCCAGAAAGATTGCAAGAGCCAGAGTACAGGGAGGGATGTTGAGAAATAGCATCTTCTGGACATGGTATGGCTGCTGCATACATGAATTCACAATAGCTATGATTGCCCGAAACATGATCAAGTCAGTCAGCCTCTCCCTGTGGACTGGACAGAAGCACAGGAGGCCCCATTCCTACCTGAGGGGCTACTGGCATGTGATGACTTCCAGGAGAAGGAGAGTCCATTTTCTTCAGGGTTGTGGTCTATAGTAAATTGCTCCTGTTTCAGTGGACAACCTACACCCATGCAAATACGGGCAGGACTAGACTCGGAGACTGTTTAAAAACAAAAGCAAAAACAGAAGCCATGAGGTTTGAAGGGGAGTATGTGGGGAAGAGAGGGTCTGAAAGGAGGAGAACATGGCAGTGAAGAGTAGATATGATCAAAACACACTGTATACATCTATGAGTTTATAAAGAAAGAAAAAGAAAAGAATGAATGGATAAACAAACAAACAAATAAATAAGATTATGAATTCCTCTATCTGGAATCTGAGTTTTTAAGCCCTTACTAATAAACTTTCAGATACTCAATTTCATCATGAGGAGTTAGCAGACTTCCTCCAAGATTTTGTGGCTCATGTATAGGTCTCAGCTCTAAAGGCACCAGTCTTAAACTTTCCTCCCTCGAGACATCCATACCTACGATCCTGTTGCTATTACTGGGAATTCTCTGAGATCAGTGTCGCCACCGAATGAGAGACCCACCTTTCTCAGTTGTTAATGAGACTGACCTTCAACATGGTGGTGCTTCCTGAAGGACCCACAAACTAAGAGTCACAATTCACTCTGCACATGGCTGTTAACACAACATTATTTTTCATTACCTCATTACATAGTCTCTTCAACTAGACTCATATTTTTGGAACTCTGGCTAAACACATGATAAACCTTATTTATTTCTTCATGCAGCTTAAACTCTTTTTCATAGTTTTACTTTTTCTTCTGTTAACTGAATTCAGGATCGTTTCATTAGATCTGTGTTCTTGTCTTTCAGTTTCTTTGCAGCTCTATATATTCTATTTAATCCATTTACCAAGCTTGTAATCTCTTTTTAAAAGATGCATTTGTCACCAGGCGGTGGTGGCACACGCCTTTAATCCCAGCACTCAGGAGGCAGTGCCAGGCAGATCTCTGTGAGTTTGAGGCCAGCCTGGGCTACAGAGTGAGTTCCAGGAAAGGCACAAAGCTGCACAGAGAAACCCTGTCTCGAAAAACCAAAAAAAAAAAAAAAAATGCATTTGTCTGTGTGAATGCATGTCACATGTATGCAGATGCCCACCGAGGCATCTTGTCGAATAACAGGAAGCAATCTTAACCACTGAGCCATCTCTCCAGTCCTGAGTTTGGAATTTTAAAAATAATTTTGTTGAAAAAAAAATCTACACTTGATATTTTAAAAACATTCTCGTGTTTCTTTTTAACTCCTGTTTTCAAGTCTCTTATTTTGTTAAGGTGAGAAAGACAGTTCTGTTTTATTCTGTATTTAAGAATTTCAGTACCTATTGTCTTTGTGGTTCTTTTCCATTGTCTTGGCTGGTTCTATCTTATGGTTTAGTTTTCTCCCTTTTTGTGTGGCTAATGTGAAGTCAGGCTCTTTTTGATGGAAATACATTAACTTCCAGATGAAGCAGTATGTTGTGCTTGCTTCTTTCAGTCATCTTAAGCAGCAAGCTCTGTGGCCGGACAAGTGGAAATAAAATTCTCTGCTTTAAATTTTCTGAATTACACAGGTGAATGGATTTGGATTTCAGTGGTATAATTTCTCATTTTTTTCTTTTTCAAAGTTAAAAAGGACTTTTGGGAGTGCAATTTCTATAAGATTGGCTTAGTTTTCCTTTTTCTTTAGCCTAGAGGTATGTAGATCTTTGATGTTCCAGCATCATGCGAGAAATCCTCCCATTTTCTTCCCTCCCTTGGCCATGGATTTATGTCCTGTCTTCCATATCCGCGGCAGCTGTCCTGGTGGGCACTCGTACCCTTTGGTGCTTAGCACAAGCCCTTTGGGATCTGGCATGCTGGTTACATCGCTCTGGATTTCTGTTTTCACTTCACTTTTGGCCTCTTCGAGCTTCTTCCTTTTACAAAAGCTCAGAAGCGCCATGAAAGGTCTACATTTCCCCTTAACTCAACACTTCGGTTATTTGTTATTGGCAGAGTTTTTCAGGATATCAGGTCTGCAGGAGTACCAGAAACAGAAGTGAGCTCTAGTCCCCCTAACCACCAACGAGAAGAGGGAAATCCAATCAATTACATGGTCACAGGGGCCGGAAGAAAAATGACTCTTGGTAGCTTTGGAGAAATGCAACCATTTTTGGCACTGACGCCAGACCGGAATTTTTCTCAGCAGCGATCCAGCAGGCGTCAGTCACTCCTCTTCCTCGGATGCCACCACAGTTCTACCAGCTGCTCCACTCCCCTTCACCACCAATGTCCTTTAGATCGCCAAACTGGATGGCGTTTGAAGGCAAAGATCCAGGAAGACAAATTACTCTTTCTGCTTTGTGTTTTAAGAGTAAGATGGGCATCAAAGGGAGGTTGTTTCCCCCAAGAGTCCTGGGAATCTTTGTGCCCGGATTTTACAGTTTCATAGATGTGCCCAGACCAACTAGAGTCTCTTAGGGCTCAGACATGGAAGATAACTTCTCACCCGCGTAGCACAGGATTAGCTCCTAAACGGCATTGGTGGAACTGGCCTATAACCCTGTAGTAAAACTGAGTCACAGCATCTTTTACACCCCTTTTATTGTATGTTACAGTCCCGAAAGTACACCTCCAGATAAGTTGAAATCAAAGATCGGAATGCTTTGCTGCAAACACCTTGTTGAACGGCGATTAATGTTTTATATCCTTCTCTAGTTATAGTTTACCTTGCTTTACTAGCACACTTATAAGGGTATATGGAATTCTTACTTGATTAGAAGACTTCACTAAGAGTAAAGAAGTTAATTAATACTAACTAAAATTTTGAGCCTTAAGTAAAACTTGATGAGAAGATATTTTCTAGGTGTTCAGTAGGTTCAGTGGTGAATGGAATCTGTGTGGGCTGGTTTTTGTTAAGTGGTCACAAAGCTAGAGTCACCCAGTTAGAGGGGGGAACTTCAAATGAAGGATTTCTTCTGCCGGGTTGGCCTGTAGATATATGTGGGGTTATTTTCTTAATTGCTAATTGATGTAGGGGGGGGGGGCATCCCACTGTGGGTGCTACCATGCATAGGCAAGTGCACCTGCGCTGTCTATGAACAATCCAGTAAGTCGATTTCCTCCATGGTTCCTGTCTCTGCTCTTGCTTGAGTTCCTGCCTAGGCGTTCCTCAATCTGGAGCAGGATATGTAAACCAAATAAACCCTCCCCTCCACAAGTAGCTTTTGGTCATGGTGATTATCCCAGCAACACACCAGGACAGCTCCTTTTCTTGTTCCTCTGACAGAATGCTTAGAAAAAAAAAAAAAAAGATAATTCATTCGGCTCACGGTTTCCCAGACTGCAGGCCATAGTCTTTGTTCCATGGCATATGGTTCTCTGGTGAAGCAGAACATCACAGCAATGGAAACTGTTGTAGGACTTCCCACTTCATGGCAGAGATCAGGCGGCAGTGGGGTGGGGGTCGGGGGAGAGACTAGGGACCGTGTATGGCCTTCAAAAATACTCCCCTAGTGACCTACTTGCTTGAGTAGGTCCTTGCTTTCTAAAGACTGCAGTTTCCCTAAACATCACCAGATCTAGGCCTGTGCCCTTGATCCTATGGGGCACATTTCATATTGCAACCAAAACAGAATGCTGGATTTCTGTTTCTGCTTACATAAAAATGTGACACTGTTTATTAAAAACTTATTTGCGCCGGGCGGTGGTGGCGCACGCCTTTAATCCCAGCACTTGGGAGGCAGAGGCAGGTGGATCTTTGTGAGTTCGAGGCCAGCCTGGTCTACAGAGCGAGATCCAGGAAAAGGCGCAAAGCTACACAGAGAAACCCTGTCTCAAAAAACCAAAAAAAAAAAAAACTTATTTGCAAGGCAATGCCCGGTAAGACATACTTTCAAAGCTGTGCTAAAAACACAGTTATTTAAAGTTTCTATACCTGGGAGAGTTAAGGAGAAGGGAAATTATATTGCAAAATAGGTTCAGTGAATTGATAATACCAGGGACCAGGAAGGGATTTATGGGTGGGAGAATAAGCCTGAATCCAAAGCGAAATGACTGCCCTGTAATTTCAGCTGGGTTTCGGGCAGAAACAAAGGGTGGAAAGCAATTGTGTGGATCCCTTTATCCTGCGTAGTGAAGACAGAGTGAACATTCTGAGAGTTTTCTATTATTTCTTAGAAATAATAGAAAGTGCAGTGAAGACCTCCTGAAGTGGATTTGAAAGACTGTGAAATAAATCGGATATTATTGGCCTGAACCCTCGCTGAAGAAACGCCTTTCATAGGGATGGGTGATTCTGATTACGTTCTGAACGTAGCAAAAATTCTAACCCATTTCTGAGACTTTCACCTTCTGGAAAATTATTGTTATATTCTCCATTCTAATTTTTAGTCTGTGTTTTCTCTATCATGCGGCATGTGTGATAATGGTAACTTTAAATGTATAGTCAAATGTTATGTTTTGTTTTTAATGGTTTCTATAGTTATTTTTCAGTCTCTAGCTCATTTTTCCCTTCTGGATAATTTTTCCACAATGACATGAGGGCCACACAGCAGGCGGAAAACACAGATTCCAACCTTTGTTTGGCATGAAGAATGACTATTTTTAGGTTCCGGATTTTCTTTTCTTTTTTTCCCCCCTTCACCTTGTCAAAAATAAGAAGTCCTGTTTTGTCAGTCAGAAAAAGATCTGTTTAGTGTGAATTTTCAAGCCTGTGAGTAAATTCTGAATCTATAATTTTGTTAAAATTTATGGAAAGAGCTTCAAGAATAGCTCCTCCCTTTCTCCTCTTTGGTTGGTTGGGACTGAGTTAGTTCCAATAATATCACAGTGTTTTCCCACAGGCTATTTTTGCACAAATTTGGAAAGCATGTGTCAAGAAATACTTCTCCATCCAAAGAAGATTTAAATATGACTAGAACAATCAGTTGGGGATGGAGATGCCTGCCTGTAACCCCAGCACATGGGAGAATGAGGCAGAAAATTCATGACCTCAGGACAGACTTGTGACATGGTGAAATCCTGTCTTCAACACCATCACAGAAAAGAATAATCTACCACTTACAGTGATAGGAATAGTCCAGGTTATGAATTTAAGCATGCTAAGTGTTTGCATTTATTGAAGGGGGAGGGAGGTACGGGCCAATATTGATACTGAAATGCCATTCTTTGTAAGTTCCATTCTTAAATGGGAGGACTATTTTTAAATTATGCCAGCAAAATATCAATGAGAAACTTAGTCAGAATTTACATGGCAGTGATAAAATCTCCTGGGAGGATAGTTTTTGTTCCACATTATCAAATTTAAGTAGCTTTTCTTCCTAAGCTTGGAATATGAAGTGAATTGCCTAAGCTAGGTTCTGCTTAAGCATTACCCTCTCTCAAATCCATAACTTTATTATGTACACAATCTTGGCATTTTCAGAAAAAGTCACAGGTTATCAGTCCTCATGGGAAGCATGCTTTCCTTCAGGGTGTGATCTTTCAATGATGACTGATGTGTTTATAGTTTCCACAAATAGAAATTTACTAGGAGCCTGGAGGGTCCATCCCTTTTGCTCTGATGATCTTTACTTTAGGGCCTATGCTTCATGGAGACTGTACAAAGTGGTCCATAGTGATTAGTGGAGCTATAGTTTACTTCTGCATAACATCATTTCTCCTCCTCCTCCTCCTCCTCCTCCTCCTCCTCCTCCTCCTCCTCCTCCTCCTCCCTTTTCCTTCTTAGTGGTCCAGATGGAGATGTCAGTCAGAGTGATCTATCCCCAATACATGGGGGAGTATGAAGTATCAGCATTGTGAGTGTGTGTGTGTGTGTGTGTGTGTGTGTGTGTGTGTGTGTGTTAGAAACTGAACAACCTGGGATTTCACACATGTTAAGCAGCTGCTGTACACTGACTGAGAGACATCTCCCAGCCCTTGTGAGTGAGCCTGTAACCAAGGCTAGCTGCAGTACTGCCAAGCATTGATTCAGGGCTATGCACATGAATCAAGAATTCTAAATCATTGCCTTTCTTCATATATTGATTCTGACTTCTAATGGGGATGGGGATATCCAATTCCACTGTTGTTGGTAGCAGGGCAAATGGGGGTTAGTGAGGTCATTTTGTGTGGCAACAAACACATAGGCTGAACCTGCTTGTAGTATGACAAGTGGGGATAAGCATGGTTGAAAGAAAAAGAAGAAAAGTCGAGTTCTGGGCACATTACTTACCCCTAGACTTGTGCATGTATAAGACTGTATCCACCTCTGGATCCCCCAATTGCACAGTCGTGACATTCAGTCTACCTTTAAACCAGTGTGAGTTGGTTTACTGTTATGCGAAACCAAAAGCATCTTACCTTAGGGCCTTCCCGGTTGCAGAGTTTTCCTAGCAAAATTGGACTTTAATTCTGTTGCGCACGCTTGCTTCCCATCATTTTTATTTCCCTTTAGCCTGACCAACAGCCAAATGAGACATTTAAAAAGTTTTTAAACTGATATGACAAACTCATTGGAACACAAAGAGCGATTTCACACCGCTGGTCGAATGTGGGTTCCCTGATGAGAAAACACGGAGGTGTCTGTAGTTCCCCAGGCCTTACGTAATCATGCCGAACATAATGCTTTCATCTCCCGTTACTGTGGTGGGCTTGAGAGCACCCTGGGAGTTAACCTGCAGGACAATGTAAAGAGGAGCACTCATTCTTTGAAGGCACTTGTAGCTGTCATTTCATTCTCGGAGACTTATGAATAAAGGCATTGTTGCCAACAACTGTACCGTAAAGGCATTGAAGCCGGTTATTACTGCCTATGGTGTCTGCACTCAGAATGCCGCAAACACTGGGATTACAATTTACAGAAGTGAAAAAAATGTAGGTTTTTATAAGATCTAGCTGTGTGCCTGGCTCTGGCTCCTCATTTCATTGGATAGTTTCTTTGACTGATGATCCTAAATCTGGGTGCTTGCAATTCTGATGAATTTAAAGGGATTGATCAAAATATATTACAGAACACTCAATCGTATATTAATTTACCTGCATGGGAGCATGATTATTATCCTTAATGCATTGAATTATTTTTCAATAACATAGATTAAATCTATTCAACATGGTATATAATCTGAAAAATAAGAATATACTAAACTTACTTCTAAATGTTACCTACTTCTAATAAAAGATGTATTTTATTTGTAATCCTATGCATGTGCATCTTTGTAGATATGTACATGTGAGTGGAGGCCAAAAACATCAGACTCCCCTAGAGCAGTAGTAGGCAATTGTGAACTTTCTAACATGGGTGCTGAGATATGAACTCAGGTCTTTTGTAAAAGCAGTATATGGCTTATTATTTATTTATTTAATCTCTGGCACAGTGGCAGAACCTGAACTACTGCTGTTTCAGCCAATAATTGTGCTCCACAGTTAACTGGCCCGCCTCTCCAGTAGCGGCCCATCAAGAATTTTACATCCCACTGGATCTGCCTTTTGCCACCAAATGTAGTTTTACTATTTGTTAATAAGACTTGGGAGTCAGAGGCTGGGGTGGAAACCTGCTAGCTCAGAGAGGTTAAGGAGCAACTAGCTGACCTTCCTTCTTTGCTGGCATCTCTAAAAGAGAGCATCCTTCCTTCCGCTCCATCAAATCAAAAAGACTACCACTCAAAGTCCCTCCCTCCCTACCGCTTCCTGTGCATCTCTCTATCCATCTTCCAGACTCTGGACTCTCTATGATTATTTTTTGTCAACTAGTTGCTGGCTCTACCTCCTGACCCAAGGTTGATTTTATTTGATTAACATAAAGGCAAACTCAGGGTTCCCACTGTGATTGGATATCTTGCAACAGGTATGTGCTCTTAGCAACTGAACCATGTCTCCAGTTCCTCCTGAGCATGTCATTCAATGAGACATTGAATTTAGATGAGTTGAACCAAAAAAGACATATGTTGAAATTGGAGAAAAAAAAAACCATTTTATTTCTTCTTGGAAGATCTCTTTGATAACCCTTTTCCTTAAAGAGGCATCAATAATGTTGAGCTCTGTGTCTCCCACAGTTCAGATGGCCAGTATCTACCCCTTATCTTCTTGTTTTCTCCAGGTCCTGATCAGAGTCTCCCTTTGGTTAAGACAGATAGCAGAATTCGAGAATCAGGTTGTCCTTAGCGCATCATGGCACATGCAAGTAAATCACTCACCACTTCTCCTCTTTTAACTCTCATGCAAATTAAAAGCTATTCCAAAGACATTTACCGAAGACTTGCCAGTGATTCATTTTTCAATTAGTTAACAGAAAATATGGCTCTCTACTGAATTTGTGTCCACACCATTTTCCAGATGTTTTTATGTCACTTAAATCAATGTAATTATTTAAGTTAAAAAATGTTACAGATCGTTGCTTTTTTTTTTTTTTTTTAGAAGACAGCCAATGATAGGATTTCTATGAAATATTCTCATTTTGCAGCTAGGTCAGTTAAAGTGCTTTGGGTTATACATAAAGAAAACAGACTCAAGGATAAGTACAGGCATTTGGAGCTTGTAACACTGACGTTCTGAGTCAAAAGAGAGACTTTATACAGGGACAAGGTTCTGTCCCAAGGCCTGGAACACTCTCTTCTCAGCTGTATTTTCCAGTATGGATGAGAGTCTTCCACAGATGGCTCCCCTCGAAGGCGGGCAGGTCCTAACCATTTGTTTCACTGGGAAAAAGGTCTGCATCCCTGCTATCTCAAACACAGTTTCAGAGGTGAGTTTTCCTGGCTCCTATGGGTCTGACTTAGGCCAGATGTCATGTTTCCTTTTGGATTAGTCTGTGATTAATGGGCGAGCTTTGCTGACTGGCTTAAGACAATAGACTTCTATTCTCGAAGCTGGAAGCATGTCATATCCCACAGCCACTGTAATACACGGGAACGTTGGTGGCTGTGTGGAGAAACGAAGCAACCAGTGAATCATAAGATGGTGAGGTCTGGGGAGGTCTACAGCAGTGGTCCTCAACCTTCCTGCTGCTGCGACCCTTTAATGCAGCTCCTCGTGTTGTGGTGATCCCCCCTCACCACCATAAAATTGTTTTCCTTGCTACTTCATAATGGTCATTCTGCTACTGTTATGAATCATACTGTAAATATCTGCATTTTCTGATGGTCTTAGGTGACCCCTGTAAAAGAGTCCCTTGCCTCCTAAAGCGGTAATGATCCACAAGTTGAGAACTTCTGGTTTAAGTGTTTGGATCACAGAATGGCCAGCAAGGCGTATGCTAAACCCTGTCCCCAAAGCATTGTCAACACAGGTTCATGAATGAGCACACAAGTTCATGATGGCAACACTGTGAGTCTAGTATGTGGAAATGGGAGCATTACCTACATGATCTTTATCCAAGTGTGGTGAGAGGTACACTTTGTTAGACATCTAGAGTATCTGATAAAATTCAATTCTTGGGCCCAATTTTGGATTTCTCCATGTGAATTCTAAGATTGGGGTTCAGGCGTTCGTTGTTTTCTCTGGAGATGTCTTTAACATTTGTTTATTTAGCAGTCCCAGGCATTGGACACGCTAAGCAATCGATCCACCAATGAACATGCCCACAACCTTTTGACTATTACTTGAGAACTATTGGTGTTTGATTCATATGCCAAAACGTCTCACTGAATCTGTCTCTAAGTCTATACTTGGAAATATCTTTACAAAATTCACCTGACTGGCATTCCAAATGAGACTTACTGTTTAACTAATCTGATCATCCATCTTGTTAGGAAGATCCTGAGGCCTTCCTGACATCACCATGTGAGAAGCTGGAGGTGGTGGTACATATATGTGATCCCTGCCCTCAGGATGCTGAGGCAGGAGGATTATAAGTTTGGGGTCAGATGGACTATATAGCAGGTCTTTGTTCTCTCTCTCTCTCTCTCTCTCTCTCTCTCTCTCTCTCTCTCTCTCTCTCACACACACACACACACACACACTGCAGAAGACTGATGGACACAATTGAAAAACACTTTTATTTTACACTCTACAGGAGTATCAGCAAGTGTAAAATGGTGGTTAGGATAGGCAAGAAAAATATAAACATGTTTACTCTGACAAATGGCATCAAATAAAGCATGCTATTACCCACTTATCTGTATTATTTACCTGTCACGACTTCTCAATTGTCTTTGGACTATGATTGATACATTAAGAGTTTGCTCAATTTACAACACTTGGGTAGTAAAAGTAGGTGTTGACAGCAGCTATTGAAAAATCACACTAAAGCTGACTGCAGCTTTTAATAGGAAATGGGATGTCCATTGTGTTGCTTGGTAAAGTTTTTGTTTTCACAGTGTAAGTCAGGCAGCATAAATCCCAAGACAACTTCTCTGCTTACATCTTGAAGGTGACCCACAGAAGATCTCCCATCTCCCACGGAGCTCCCCTGAAAGCCTAAGATGGCTTTCGCTGTCTAATTGGCAGCATTTTTAGAGACTAACTGGGCTGACTGTCCATATTGCTTTGAAATAGTAAAGAGCATGGTGGAAGAACAGGAAATAAAGATTGTTACTGGGGCAAACCTGAAGTTTTCCCTTTGAGTTTCTTATAATGCTGTGGAATTTGTGGGATGTGATGTTGAATCACCGTTGTCTGGCTAGGAAGCTGAATTAATTTTTAATGTGATGCCTGAGGAGAAACTAATGTAAACAGAGTAGTCTGGTAAAATTCTGTATGCCATGGTGATTGGGGAAAAAAATCAATGAAAAACAAACAACAACAACAACAACATCAGGGAAAAACAAAAAAACAAAACAAAACAACAACAACAAATCAGGGAGCCACAGTAGAATATAATAATAGGTTACTGAATATTTTCAAACGTACTCTATATTGTAGGGCACACTAAACCATATGTTCAACAGTGTACATGCTGTAATTTATTTAACCTTTACAACAAGTTTAAAAGATAAGTTTTGCTGGTATACTTATTAGACAAAGGAGGAAACAGGCATATAGAAGTTTATACATTTACCAAAGTTCATATACTTGGTAAGTAGCTGTTGGAATTTGATCATAGCTTGTCTAAACCCAGATAGATACTCTTAATCATTAAACAATAGGCTGGTTGTATAGATTTCAATATGTTATATTATAGTCTTCTGTATCCTCTTACAGTGAGTTCTGTAGAACAAAGGATTGATACAAATAGAGAGTCTTAGGCTCCCCTTAGCTTGGCTTTCTCTTTCCAAAGTTTTCTTATCCATGGTCAATTGCAGTATGAAAAATTTTAAATGGAATATCCTACAAATAAGTCATCATTTTTAAGTAGCTCATTGTTAGGGGTTACAACTGCTGTGAAGAGACACCATGAATTTTATTTTTTTATTTTATTTTATTATTTTTTAAAAATCTATCTATCTATCTATCTATCTATCTATCTATCTATCTATCTATCTATCTATCTATCTAACATTCCAGCCACAGTGTCCCCTCCATCCTCTCTCTCCTCACAGTCCCTCACCCACCCTTCCCCTTTGTTCTCACCCTCCCCAATCCACTCCTCCTCCTTTTCTGTTTAGAAAAGGACAAGGTCTCCCATGAGTGTCAACAAAACATGGCATATCAATTGCAGTGAGACTAAGCAAGCACCTTCCCATGTATTAAGGCAGGGCGAGGTGACCAGTAGGAGGAGTAGGGTCCCAAAAGCCAGTAAAAGAGTTGGAGACTGCCCCTGTCCCCACTGTTACGAGTCCCATGGGAGGACCATAGACAACTTGTAACATATATACAGAGCACCTCGGCCTGTCCCATGCAGGCTTCCTGGTTGTAGGTTCAGTCTCTGTGAGCCCCTCTGAGCCCAGGTTAGTATATTCTGTGAGTTTTCTTATGGTGTCCTTGACCTCTCTGGCTCCCACAATCCTTTCTCCCCCTCTTCTGTAGGATTCCCAGAACTCTGCCTAATCTTTGAGTATGGGTCTGCATCTGTTTCCATCAGTTGCTGGATGAAGCCTCTCTGACGACAACTGGACTAGGCACCAATCTGGTCATAAGAAATGGCCAGTTCAGGCTATGTATCCGCTATTGCTAGGAGTCTTAGATGAGGTCATCCTTGTAGATTCCTGGGAGATTCCCTTGTGCCAGGTTTTTACCTGGCCCTGAAATTTAATTAGGAGCTTGCTTACAGTTTCAGAGGGTGAGTCCATGACCATCATGCCAGGGAGCATGGCAACAGGCAGGCACACATGGTGTTGAATCAGTAGGTGAGAGCTTACATGCTGCTCTATAGGCGGGAGGCAGAGAAAGAGCTAGATTGGGCCTGGCATGGGCTTTTGAAACCTCAAAGCTCACCCTCACTGTGACACACCTCCTCCAACTAGGCCACACCTCCTAATCCTTCCTAAACAGCTCACCAGCTAAATATATGAGCCTATGGGGGCCATAACCAGTACATTCATTATACCCTGAGCTGTGGTATCCTGTTTTATCTCACTCAGGATGTAAATTCTCCAATTGCTCAGTGTATTCACACTGTGTTTATTAACCACCTGTTGGGCACTGTGATGGTTAATACTGCTTGTCAACTTGGTTTGAATCAGGAATCATCTAGTCATATCTGCAATGTCACTTCCAGAAAGAATTAGCTGAGGATGACTCATTCTCCCCTAGAGTGGACAGGACTTTCCAACTACAGTCTAGATAGATATAAAACGGTCGGGGGGAAAAACGCGGGTCACCCTTGCCTGCCTTCACTTCCAACTGGCGAGTCTGTCTTTGTCTGTCCTGTCGCTGCTGCTGCTAGCCTCTGCTACTACTATCAGAAATCAGCTTCTTTGGCCTTCCAACGTGAACAGAAGACCAGCGGTTCTTCAAGAACCCTCCATGTCTTCAATGCCGGGTTGGAACTACCGAGGTGGACTAAGTAGCTAACAGGCTTCTCAGCCTCTGCAGCATGCCCATGACCATTGTCTGCCTATCTAGACCCTACCTTGGGAGCCAGTCTAACAGCTGCTCTCTGTAGTATGTCTTCATTCTATTGGTTCTGTTCCTCTAGAGAACCCTGGTTCATATGGCCCCTTAATAGTTAATCTTGGTGAATGAGCCAACTGTTGCTCTCTTGTATTGCTCGTTACTTTTGTGAATTACTGCATTCAATTCATAAATTAAACTGTATCACAGATATGTATGCACAGTACAGGGTAAAACTATCTGCCAGATTTAGTACTATTGTGGTTCCAGGGGATGTGTCTCCAGAGGATGAAGGTATAAGTATAAGTAGTATACGGTAACATAAATGTTTATGAATATGACTTTATGAATGGGCACCATTCCTGATCAATATCAAGTTTGTTTTAAAAAAGGCTTCTAGCAAGGACTTAATGCACACTATCTGCACCACCTTTGTTTGTGGTGACAAGGTTAATTTGCCATTGATTCCATAGACCTTTGTGTTAGTTTGTTGGCAGTGAATATTGACTTGCTTAAATCATGCAAATGTCTTTTATCTTATTATCTCTGGCCAGTATAGCCAATTCATACTGCAAGATGATGGATGAAAGCTAGTAGTTCCCTAGTGGTATGAAATTATACATATTCACCCTAGATCTATAGAAGTTCCTGGATCTCCTACCTCACTTCCCCTACACTGTTTCTAACCAAAATCAGATGCTGAGTGAGCACAGCAACACAATGTATATATGAGCACTTAAAGACCATGCTACACTCAAGTCACTTTGATTAGCAATGAAAACAAGTACCTCAAAATATTACCCTCTATGGCAAAATATTATTTTATATGTTTGGTATATTCTCCTTAGCTTTTTTCTCTTCTGCAGGAACAGAGCTTTGTATATATTTATAATCTCATTTCATATATAAATTTTGGATCTTGTTTTGTCTTTATAATTCCTACCCTACTGTCATTTTTGTAATTATGTTTTTCTTAATGACTACTTAACAAGCCATTGTTATTAACCACCTGTTGGGCACTGTGATGAAACTACTTTTTTTCTTATTTTGAGTCTTTTAGATTTTCCTCCCTTAGTTTTCATTAATAAAATACCTTGTGTAAGACAAATTGCTAAACAGTCTTATTAATAAAAAACCCAGAGCCAGATACTGGGGTTAAAACTGAAGGATCAGAGGAATAGGACAAACCACATCCAACCTCACCTTACCAGCCCTTAGTCTCCAAAGAGAGCTACTTCCTGTATACCCACACCTATATGCCTTTCTGTCCCTGCCATCTCACTTCCTCTCCCTGCCCAGCTACATCACTTCCTTTTTCTGACCAGTTTTGTCATTTCCTGTCTGTCTGTACAGACCTCCAGACATTTATGGTTAACTGTTGTTAGATTTTAAGGTGTGTGCCACCATGCCTGGCTCTGTTTCCAGTGTGGCCTTGAACTCACAGAGATCCAGATGGGTCTCTGCCTCCCGAGTGACAGGATTAAAGACGTGTGTGCCACCACTGTCTGGCCTCTATGTCTAATCTAGTGGCTGTTCTGTTCTCTGACCCCAGATAAGTTTATTAGGGTACACAATATATCAACCACAGTCTTGTATAGTGGGCTCTGACCCATTCATCAAGTCTTGTAGTTTTGTAAATAAAAATTCATTGAGTTGAACATGGTAGCTCTTGCCTGTAATACTAACATTCTGAAAGCTGAGGTAAGCTTGTGAATTCGAGGGAAGCTGACTACATAGTGAGACACTGTCCCTCTAAAGGATAATGAATAAATAAATAAATGAATTAAATCAATGGGACATAGTCATACACACTGATTTATGCATCGTTTATTGTTTTTACATCGTCTTTGAATAGATGTGACAGAAAGCTTAAAGTATTTATTATCTGGCCCTTTCAAGAAAACCTCTGCCAACTCTAAATTAGTGTCTTAGTACCCTAATTGATTTCAGCTAATTTCATTAAGACGCATTCCCAAGGTTGCCATTACTTGGCCCAGATGTATGAATATCATGTGGTCTCACAGTATATTTCCAAATTGTTTTGTAAAGCTATTACATTGATTTATAATGTTACCAACAATATATAAATTCAACTTTGTTATAATTGGGCTTTGTCATTTCAAGTTTTTCTTAATGATCAGAAATAGCCCACATCGTGGATCTTTTTGTTTTCTCTTCTTTAGCACAAAAGAAAAAAAGCCATTTCCTCTTATATTTATTAGTTGTTTATCTCTTGTGTGAGATGCATGTTGGCATTCCTTCTTAGCTAATCTATTAGAGTCTCATTGCTTCACCCAGTAATTTGTGTGAGCTGGAGGATGATTTCCTGATTTACACTAAGAGAACCAGCCTTAAGATTCGTGAGTCCCCGGCTTGCTGTGCACAGACACATATAAATCCTGCAAGTATTAAAGCAGATAGGGAAGTCAGGCTGCTAATAATTATGAATGCCACCTTTTAAAGTGGGAATATCTGTGTTAGTGATGTAAATAATACCAGCAGCTATTTTATGACTCTTTAAATCTGTAAGCTGAACTCCTGCAAGGAAAATATGTCTTCTTCATGTAATGAAAATATTTGCTTATGTAGTCTTAAATTTCTCATTTGTGTGTGACTCATGAAAATAGACAAGCCATTCAGCTCTGCTCCTAAATAAAAGCACCCCATTACAATAATCTTTTTTCCCAGTAGTGAAAAATGTTGACAATCTCAAGTCTCTCCTACTCTGGTTGCAAAAATTAAAAAAGGGGCTATGCTGAACTAATAGCACAAAAATCTGTGACCAAGCACGGGCTGGGATTTTAGGCTCAAAGACAGAACAACTTAGTGAGACAGGAGCCACACAAGAGCTTCCTTTAATTGTTTCCAACCCTGAGGAAAGTTACAGGTAGATCTACGGCAACATTTAAGAGACTCCAAGTCAGTGCAATTTCCCCCGGGATGCCAGGTTCTCTTCCAGCTTCCCACCTATGGCCAAGCCCTCAGTGCTCTTGCTCCATGGGTGAGAGGACAACCCTGCCTAGAACCAAGATTTTAGTCAGTTTGACTCACAAAGCCCAATTCTTGGCACATGAAGTAACATAGCATCTTTAGTGAGGAGGAAATGAAGCTTCTAAGCATCGTGTCCTTTTTTTTTTTTTTGCTTGCTTGCTTTGCTCTTGAGACAACATCTTCCTTTGTTGTCCCAGAGACTCACTTACTACGTGGTCCAGGTGGCCTTCAAACCTACAGCAATCTTCCTGCTGCAGCCTCCCAGGTGCCGGGATCTATCTCATGGGTGCTGGGATTCCAGGTCGGAGTTACCACTCCTGGCTTCCAAATTTCTTCTCTTCCCAATGATGTAGGGTTTTTGATTAATTACCACATGCGAAGTGTACTTGAGACTCAGGGTTTGGAGACAGGTAGACAGACAGGAAGGCAGGCAGGCAGGCAGGCAGACAGGCGGTTTGGCCTGAGGCATGGAGAAGTAAAATGAGAAGGAGCCGCAGGGAAATAATGGAGAAGAGTACAGCTGATGGCCATGTTTAGAATGCTGTGGAAGAACTAGCACCATGCCAACTGAAGGAATATTGGGCAAAGACACCGCTTCTTGCCTCCTGCCTGCAGAGGAGCATGAAAGGTCTTCACAGTTCCCCCAACCCTCTCTGGAGAGGCGTAAGGGGACTTTGAGAGAGATTATGGAGAGGAACATGGGCTACATCGTGGGGAGACTTTGGTTTCCAAACTCCATGTTTAGAAGGATGGAATCTGATAATGAACCCAATATTGGTCTGTGTCAGGTGACTCGATAGGCCTCTCTCCTTTCAGTATCTGAAGTCCAGAAAGCAGATGGAAACATTGGACCATGACAAGGACATTCACTTTTCTCTGGCAGCTTAGAGCACAGGCTGCCTGCTTCGCATCCTGGATCTGCCACACATTAGCTACCTGACCTGGCTTGAGTTATTCATTTTCCCCATGTCTAAAGTAACGATAGGGTTATTATGACAGTTTAAGATAATTTTTATAGGATGCTTGAAAAGGTGCCTGCACGCATTAACCCCCCACTGGTCTCATTAATGTGAGTTGTCACTGGCGAGGAACAGGGCACACACTTGAAGAGGATCCTCACCAAAAGAGATAATTTATGCCCAAAGGAAATTAGAGCATCCACTATAATCAAGTATAGCTCACTGCCTGGGGCAGAACACATGCCTTGAAGGAAGTGAACCCGTCTTGCTGGCCTGGCACACATGAGCACAGTCCTTGTGAATGTGTGACCTCTGTACAGAAACAGGGCCGAGGAACCCCTCCCCCATCACTTAAGCCCTTCTACCTACTGTCTTCCCCTGACTTCGCAGCAGCCAAGCTTTTACAAAGAGTTCCCCTGGGAGGGAGTCTCGGTCTCACCTCCTTCTCTCCTCCTGATTCTTTATCACCTCCTCCCCTTCTCAACACTACATTGGTACCTGCCCCCAGAACTGCCTGTGTCTAATCAACAAGCCAACAGGACAGTTCTCTGAACAATGTTCAATGTTTGCCTTTCTGCCTTGCCCATTCGTTTGTTCTTTAGCTCTGTGATGTTGTTCCTTGTTTTTTTTTTTTTTTTTTTCTCTTTCTGGGTCCTTGAAATGCTGTATATTCATGGTCCCAGACTTGCCTCTTTCGTTTCTCCTTTGCTCCCAGTTTATGACGTCACTTGCTACCCATGAAGGCAAACATATCTGAGTCTTGAATTCAGATTATTTTGAATGTATTTGTGTACAAAATTATATGTTTCACTGTCTGACATGTTGCTTCTTATTGGGATGGTCCTCTACAGCCAATGTATCTCAAGCGGAGATCATCTTCATTTTTCACTCCCATGTCTAAAATACTCCAATTGTTTGACAAAGAACCTCAACTCAAGATAACTTGGTGAGTTATCAAGAATGCCTACCCCTCTACCCCTAGAAACATCAAGAGCAGTGAGTCCTCCTTTTCAGTATCATGCCTATCTACCTTCTTCTCTTTAGTCCAACCCTGCATCTCTCTTTTAAGCCCTCATTGGTCCCTGCCAAGACCACTGCAAACATTTCTCACACTGGTCCTGAGGTAGGCTATTCTCCATTTTTTTTGTCAGAGAGATTTCCCCACAATGTAAATCTGAGACAAAGCTTGATATTTAGCTGGCTCTGATGGATCCCTGTTCCTTGCAGGAAAGGGTTTTAGGTTGAAGGAGGAGTTTATCTTTCAAAGCTCTTGTGGCCCATATCTCACTCTCTAATTCTCACCCTGTTCCTCATAAATCGATTGCTGCAGCTCTGTCTTGCTGCTATGTGACAAGTCTTTTCTTGGGGAGATGTAACACACACATCTAGTTATCTCAAGTAGGGAATCCATGACATGTAGCTAGAGTTTTTCTTGCCTGGCCCACGGTCAGGTCAAATCTCTCTCACCTGCCAGTCCCACAGCCTCAGACCCAATCAAGTAAACACAGAGACTTATGTTGCTTACAAACTGTATGGCCGTGGAAGGCTTCTTGCTAACTGTTCTTACAGCTTAAATTAATCCATTTCCTTTAATCTATACTTTGCCACATGGCTCGTGGCTTACCGACATCTTCACAAGCTGTTTCTCATCGTGGTGGCTGGCAGTGTCTCTCTGACTCAGCCTTCCACTTCCCAGCTTTATTCTCCTCCTTGTCCCGCCTACACTTCCTGCCTAGCCAATGGCCAATCAGCGTTTTATTTATTGACTAATTAGCAACACATTTGCCATACAGAACATCCCACAGCACTTCCCTTTCTTTTTTTTTTCAAAAAGGAAGGTTTTAACCTTAACAAAGTAAAATTACATATAATTTGGGAATTTGGGCGTAGCTTCTCTTACTACTTCCTGCTGGAGGGGGGGCGCTGTATCTTATGGGGATACAAAGAAAATTTTAGGATTATGGAATAGTCCATGAGGGTGTATCGTCTGAGCCAGTTGCCTTCAAATCATTCTGGATGTTGGATCATCTGCGCCATGGTGTCATCGGAGACCTTCAGGGGGTCTTGGCGGGTCAAACCTGATGTATCTTAATCTTGAACAAATCCATAGCCTCTGGCATTCTGTGGGAACAAAAGCAGAGACTCTTTTCCAAAGTAACATATTCTTACATCTAAATTTTGAAGTCAAGATATCTTTAAAATATGCATATTGGTTTAACTCAACTTCCCTTACAATCAAATATCTCTCTGAAGTTAAGAATCCCAAAGACAACACAATGCAAATTCTCTGTGTAATATTCATCTTTATGTGGCTTATTTTCTATATTAATTTTACTGTCTCTTTAAAGACTTTATTTTTTAAAACTATGTATTTGTTTCTATAACTGTATATATCACCTTTTTTGTCTCTTTCAAGCCTACGTATATTTTACACACATTGTAAACTATTACATCTGAATCTGTCTTATTGTGAATCTCTTGCTTTAAACTGTAGCAGCTGTGGCTGCTGGGTCTGCCCACCTCAGCTTCCCAACATGGCTACGTTTACCACCAGCTCTGGGAGCTATCGTGGGTCTATGCTTTTATCCAAGCAGCATGTAGTCCAGAAACCTCTTTTTTTGTTTTGTACTAGCAAAGATTAAATCCACCATGCAGCTTAATGTGCCACTTGCAGAGGCCTCATTCCCGCCATACTGCAGGTCAAGCACTCAAGCTAGGAACCCCCAAGTAGCTCAAACCAGCAGCTGCCGCTCATTTGAGAGAGACAATTAGGAACTGTTTTTAGCTCCGTTTTAGAATCTTTTTTCTCAGTTTTTAGGTGGAAACTCTTGCCACCACGTTGGACGCCGTTTGTAGCTAGAGTTTTTCTTGCCTGGCCCAAGGTCAGGGCAAATCTCTCTCACCTGCCAGTCCCACAGCCTCAGACCCAATCAAGTAAACACAGAGACTTATGTTGCTTACAAACTGTATGGCCGTGGCAGGCTTCTTGCTAACTGTTCTTACAGCTTAAATGAATCCATTTCCTTTAATCTATACCTTGCCACATGGCTCGTGGCTTACCGTCATCTTCACAAGCTGTTTCTCATCGTGGCGGCTGGCAGTGTCTCTCTGACTCAGCCTTCCACTTCCCAGCTTTATTCTCCTCCTTGTCCCGCCTACACTTCCTGCCTAGCCAACGGCCAATCAGCGTTTTATTTATTGACTAATTAGCCACACATTTGCCATACAGAACATCCCACAGCAATGACAGACCAAAGTACCACCAAAATATAACTTGGTGAACCAATTGAGTTTTATTGGTGTTACTTACAGGACTATAGGTGACGAGTTACTTACAGGAGGAGAAATTACTCGAGGACAGTTGCATCACCAGAGCCTACACCAGCATGGGTGACGACGGTTCACAAAAGCTGGGAACCTGGGACACACTGCACAGCCTGTAGGCAGTTCAGCAGGCTGCAAAATGTGTTTTCCAGGTAGTTCAGTTGGTCTGTGCCTCTTCCAAGCAGCCCCGCTGGTTGCAACTTGTCTGAGAGGGGACTCTCAGCAATCTTTATCGTTTACTCCTGGGAGGGAGGGGCCTAGTGAATCTGGTCAGTTTCAGGGACTTCCTGAAGTTATTTTGAGTTGTTTAGCTTCTAGCTTAAGGAGCTGCCCTACAGGATAAAATATTTGTGGAATGTCTCAGAGGACTTTGGTACACAACAGTTTCTCACATCTTTCTACGTTCATGTGTCTTTTTTTTTGTATATGCTATTCCATTTTGTTAGAATGTTTTCCCCATGCTAATCCCTGTGTGTGTGTGTGTGTGTGTGTGTGTGTGTGTGTGTGTGTGTGTGTGGTTTTACAATAGTTAGTATTATCTTAGGATAATACTCTTTGCTGAGTAAATGAATGAATGAAAAAGGCTTAATGCAGATGAATGCATCTGTGAAGAACCCGGCTCTTTAACATAGAAGACCAGCGAGCCTCCTCCTCTCTTTAATGGCATGGGTACTCAGTGGGTACGACCAGGTATGGATGCTTTTAGCTTACACACACCCTTTCCATCTGCACGTTTTTATGCTTTCTATTAGGTCTTTTTCTTATGAGCAAAAACTTCCTCCAGTATCTCAGTGCATTCAGTCTTTACGGTTAAACACTCCTTAGTGATTTGCTGTGCTTCCTCTGATAATAGGAAGTAGACACACACTCACCTGATGTGAATTATAGACAATAAAAAATTGACTTTCATAGACACAGTCTTACTTATTGTGTAATCAATCATGATTACACAAGTCAATCTATTAATTTTTGACAAATAGGATAAAGTCTAGGCACCTTGAGGACTGTCCCTGTGTGTCTATTGTTCGGGAGAGAGACTTAGCTGCTCTAGAGTATTTATGCCCTTTTTATCTCTCCTTAGATGTCAGGCATACAGCATCACTTCACCAATGAAAGCTGACACCTTTCGCTGTTGACTTCTGCACTGATTGGCTATGAAATAGACACTGTTCTCTCCTCTCTGTAGACTTCCTCTTGATGGTGCCACAGAAAAAAAATGGGTCTTTGAGAACTCCTCAGTTTTGGAAGCTGTCTTATTTACTGTCAGGGGAATCATATGATGGGTTCAGATCAAGATTTGGTGCCCTTAAAATCTGTTTCTTAGCTTTTCTTCTAGGTGGGGATCCCTAGTTGCCCTCCGAAGCTCCAGGAATGAAAGTAAATTGGCTCGCTCCCATTTTCTCCTGATCAGATTTACAAACTGTGCGACTCATCTTTTTCATGAAAAACAAACAAATAACCCCCACCTCTCCAACACATATAACCAACAAGACTTTTTTTTGTGCCATACATTGGAAGCTTAGCTTCATGCCAAAAAAATACATATTTTTAGGTTGAATCAACCTGATTCTCAGACAGCAAGTACTGCCTAAGTTCCAAGACCATGTTGAAATGTTTTAGTTGTTAAGGACTGAGAGTGTTACCAGCATTCAGAAAGGACAAGGCAAAGCTCTAACATTTTGTAGTCTTTGTACTGTATATGGATACATATACATGTAATGTATATGGATATTATACACATATATATGTGTTCACATTGTTGTAGGATACACATACATGTATATTATATACATATATATTCACCTTGTTGTAGGATACATAGTACAGAAATAATATATACAAATGGAAATATACATTATATTATAAAGATGTTTTCTTTCTCAAGAAAGTCTTTTACATTAGAATTTACTTTAGAATTTTTAATGATATATATTTGTCTTCTAGTATTTGCAGATTTGCATGTCCTTAGATGCTTGACTTGTTTTCCAGTTGATACAACAACAGCCACATTAAATTTATTTCATTTGTTTCCATTACAGACATTTTTGGACTTGTTTCTAGTCTCCTGTAGGCTTTCAAAATCTCCTTCATTTTTTATCATTCTGCCTACTTAACCAACATTAATTGAGTTTTATTTGATAATTAAGTTCTTTATTTCTGTTAGTATATGTCACTTAATCAAAATTAATTCATTTATTATGTATAATACATTAACCTCTTTGTAAGACAATACTAAGATTACAAAAAAAAATTTAATTCAGATCACCCCATGATGAATTTTGTGCCATTTCATTAAAATTTTACAAGCTTACAAATTTGGAACAGTTCTATAAAAAACAATATTTTTTGGACATAGTTTGCTATCTTTGCTTCCAATAATGTCTTTAATCAATGAATCTTTGGTGCTGTTTTTACTTTTCTTAAATTATTGTATTTTTCATATAACTCTGTGGTATTTTCTCCTTTGAAATTTGAAAATATTACTGTTGCTGTTGGTTGCCTTTCAGAACTTGGCGGCAAGACTTTATTACTGAAGCACCAGACACTTCCACCACGGGGCATGGAGAAATCAAGCTGTTACTGATCTGCAAGCCTCCTCCCTGAGGCCTAGCTCTTATTGTCTCAAACAGTGCTAAGCAAGCTGCCAGGGGAGAAAAGGAATGAGTCCTACCCATCTGTAAATCCTGTGAAATACAGTAATGAGTGTCCTGGCAAGATGTGCCCGATGCCACAATGGCAACAATATGTTAGGTGTAACCAACAACTAGCTGTCTGGTAGACTTAAAGCCCAGTCAACTGAAGGAAACACATGCCTGGTACTGTTAACCTAACCAAGCAGACATGGCTAGAGAGGAAATGGGCCCTAAAGGAGAACATATTATTACCATTTTGTCAAATTAATATAGTATTTAACTTCCTTCTAAATACCTTATCCTTGCCCATAGACAAAGGCAGCTCTCACTTCTCATCAAATAAATGTTTTGCCACAAAGAAGAACAATTACAGAGAATCACAACTGGTCAAAGAATATAGAGTAAGTGACTGTAACAAGTCTTTCTCTGCCCCTCCAGCCAGCTCCCAAATAATGACACAGAGACGTGTTATTAGTTATGAGAGCTCAGCCTATAGCTTAGGCTTGTTCCTGACTAGTTCTTAGAACTTAAATTAACCCATTTCTATTAATCTATGTTCTATCACGTAGAGTTACCTTTCTTCCATCTTCGTACCTCCTCTTTCCTCGCCGTGTCTCCTGGCTTCTCCTGCCTCTTCCTTTCTCCTCCTCTTCCTGCCTTGACCTCTAGACTACCTATTCCTGTTCAGCTCTTTATTAAACCAATCACAGCAATATAACTTTCCACACTGTACAAATATCCCATAAGTGACTGTGGGGTGCTCTGCCCCAAATGGGACATCTGTAAGTCTCTTTACTCAAGACTCAGGAAATGTTGTGGAAAAAAATGCAGGCAGTTGTGAGAGCCAGAGGGCCAAAAGGACTGGTTTGTGATAGTGTCTTGTCAACATGACAGGGATTTTATACTCTTGAGCACTCAACAATATGGTTTCCTGTACAAGTTTTGCACAAGACCACACCAAGCAGCATTCTAACATGGCCAGCGGAAAGGTTCACAAGGCCCCACCACAACAAGAGCTACATTCAATCAATGGCTGCTGAGGGAGAAAAAGTCAGCTTTCTTTAGGGATAAGGCCCCTTATTGATCACCCAAGCCTAAGTGGACAGCCCTAAGACCATGTACATACAGGTAACACCAATTGTGTATGTGTGTATATAAAATTATAAAAGAAGATATGAATCTCCAAGTGTTTTGTGGTGGGAGTGGTGGTGGTATTACAGGAAGAATTGGAAAGGTGGAAATAATACAAATATAGTGTATTCATGTCTGAAATTTGTAAATAAGAAAAATCTGAAAATATTTTTCTCTATGTTGTTTCAAATAATATAGTTATTAATGTAAAACTCAAATACAGTAAAGCACACATTTTAAATACTCAGCTAAATAAATTTTATGTATATAAACACACACACACACACACACACACACACACACACACACACACACACGTATATAAAGAAATGCAGACTCTTTTAACCACCACCTACATCAAAGTATAAAAATGTCAAACACCTCTTCAGACTTCTTTCTTCTCCCGGTTAATTCCTTTCCAAATTACTGTTTTGACCTCTGTCTCTATAGATGCATGTCACCTTCATAGTAACAAAATCGTAACCTATGCACAGTACTTTTTGGACAGTAGCATTTCACTGTCTGTGGCTTTGGTTAACTGTAGTCAACTGTGTTTTAAAATATAAAACGATAAAACCCAATATATTTTGAGAGGGATGGCGAGAGGAACTGTGACAGAAACACACACACCATATTCACATAGGTTTTACTATGACATATAGTTGTGATTGTTCTGTTTGTATTAGTCATTGTTGAAAATCTCTTACTGTCCTTAATTATGATCTTGAGTTTATCACAGTTATACATACAGAAGAGAAAGCAGAATGTTTGGTACTATTCCTGTTTTTTGCATCTGTGGAATGTCCTGGAACTTACCCCTGAGGATCAGGGAAGACTACTCCAAGCTCTTTTGTTCAACTTCTGTAAGATTCATTTTTGCTATGGTTCAGTCTGTTCCCACTGTTCTGCAGTATTGTACTGTATGATCGTCCATAATTTACTCCTATGTTGTTTATAGATTTGGGATCGCTCATAGTTTGGGGATTTTATGAGTAAAGCTGCTAAGAACTTCTTTGTGTATTTCTTGTTGAGAACATAAGCCTTGTATTCTGTGGGGTATATTGGTAGGCGAGAAATTACTGGTTTACAGGAGGCATGTATACATGCTTAGTTATAGTAGACACAGCCAAACAGCATTCCAAATTTGCTACAGGAATTTACATTCGTAGATGCAGTAAACAAGAGTTTAAGTTGTGTTCTCACTCTTGCCAATACTTGGCATTGTTAGCTTTGTTAGGTTTGGCCAGTCTGATAGGGGATGCAGAAGGACTCCATGCAGCATTTATCTGTATTCTGCTGCCTAAGGGCTCTGGAACGTCTTCATGTATTCTTTTTTTTTTTTTTTTTTTTTTTTTTTTTGGTTTTTCGAGACAGGGTTTCTCTGTGTAGCTTTGCGCCCTTTCCTGGAACTCACTTGGTAGCCCAGGCTGGCCTCGAACTCACAGAGATCCGCCTGGCTCTGCCTCCCGAGTGCTGGGATTAAAGGCGTGCGCCACCATCGCCCGGCGACTTCATGTATTCTTATTGATTAGTTGGATATTCTCTTATGCAAGGTTTCCATCCATAGGCTTTTCTCATTTTCAGCTGGGCTATTTTTAATTACTGGTTCATAGAATCACAAAGAGTTACTTTGTTAATAAAAAGTATTTGAGGGAAATAATATAATTCTAGACTGAAACATTTTTCTCTTTGCGTACTGATTATCTGAAGGTATTGAATTTGGGCTTTCATTTATTTCTTGGTGAGAAGTTAGCTGAAGGTTTTATCATCATTATTGTTTTTATGCTGGTGGTCAGTATTAATATTCTCTCTCTCTTCCTCTCTCTCTCTCTCTCTCTCTCTCTCTCTCTCTCTCTCTCTCTCTCTCACACACACACACACACACACACACACACACACACACACACTGGGAATGAAATATAGGAGTTGCTGTATTGTAGGCAGGCACTCTACTCCTGAGCTAAACGTCCAGACTTCTCATTTTGTCTTTAAGGTCATCTTTTGGTTTTATCATTATTAATATTTCACAGGTTCTATGGGTCAGCTTCTCTCTGCTTCATTTTAGTAGGGAATCACTATTCCTTTTGAATAAAAGATTTCTTTGCTAATTTTCTTGAGCAATATTATCTTTTTTGTTCAGTTCCTCTAATTAGGTTTGTTTAGACTTTTTGATTCTATCCTTCCTTTGTTTAAACCTCCTTTTTGATCTTCTAGCTCTATAAATAATTTTTCTGTATTTCTACTAATTCATATTTTTTTCACCCCTCAGTTCACTGATCTGAATATATTTAGGACTGTGTATTCTTCAATTTGTCTTTGGAAAAATCTTGTGTCCAAACTTTTTACAATTTTCTGTGTTTTTATTTTATTTTATTTTATTTCCAAAACATACCTCTAGAAATTTCAGTCTTTACTTTTCTGTTTCTTTCTCTCCCCTCCCTCCTCCCTTCTCCTCCTCTCTCCCTTCCACTCCCCCTGTCTTTTTCTCCTTCCTCCCCTCCCCTCTTCTCCCTCTCCTCCCCACCTACCTCCTTTTTTGTTTGGGACAAGGTCTTGCTATTTTGAGTCTTGAACTCTTAGGTTAAGTGATTCTCCTGTCATGCTCCTAGAGTAGCAGGGACAACAGGCATACATCACTTTTTTTTTTTTTTAAAGACATTTGCTTCCAATAAGCTGATACCCAAAGAGCTTCAAAGTCTAAATTTTCAATGCCTGTTGATTTCAAGGTGATGTTTTCATGCATGTTTGCTGATATTTAGTTTTAAACTCACGTAAGTTGATTTAGAATCAAGGAAGTCCAAAATTATATATGAGGTTGCATTTGTTGGGAGAAGCTTCTGCTGAAAGTCCTAGGTACCATGCTTTCTGCCTTTTCTAAAAAGTACGTCCTCAGAAGATGCAAAGCCGTTTTTATTATTCTTTTTGTTAAATATTAGCTAGAATCATGTTGGTTTTCATGATTTTATCATTCTGGAGTTCAGCTTTCATGTTAGAAGTTCAAGACTCGGCCTTCCAGGCACACAGAGACAAAATTGGCTCTGTCTTTAGCATTTCTACTGTCTGACTCTGCCCATGGCTGCATGCTCCATTTCCCTGTGTTTCCCTTATTTTATGTGAGTCTTCCAACAAATTATCTTCCCTCTGCCGTAACAGAGATATTCTTGCATTTTCTCCCCGAGAGATTATGGAAGACACTGATCCTCCTCCAGATAATGCTTCAAAACAGTACTCTGTGGAGCTCTCTGAGGTGAATTGGGGCTGGTGGTGGTTGCACTGACGATGAAGGAGAGACTGAAGTAAAAATAGATAAGACTTAGAGATGTTAAATAAATTTTATTAGGCATGGACATAAAGCTGATGTAATGGCTAACGATGCATGGTACATTGTTTTAAAAGTCAATGAAACCCTGCTATTTTTGCATATCATTTATGTTGTCTCGTGCTTTTCAGTTCTTTAATTGGTATAGAAGAGGACAGAAACGCACTGCTCTTCTAGTGAGAAAGATGAACTCTGGATGCCATATTTACGTCCTTTTTAGTAGAGTGCATATTGATCGCCTTGGACATTCGGAGCATGTGGAAAGGGAGCTAATCTCTCTGGGTTTGTCATAATGATACAATAACCTTTCAAATAACAACTACAAATTAAGTATTTACACATGGTAGCTGAATATAAAAATTAAGTATAGAATAAAGAAGCATAATTTTAATTTTTCAAAGAATTTGCTTTAAGATCATGAAATGTTTGATAAACAACTGAAGGTATGAAAAAAATGAGGTGAGTAGAAAAGTTACTTGACAGGGGCCTAGGTTCAGCTGTTAAGCTCATTTAGGATGTCTTTATCTTCTCACAACAGCTAGAGAAACACAGCAGCATCTAAGCTTTTATGCCGCTGGCTGAACCAGTTGGACTGATATTTGGAGAGAAATCAGCAACAACAAAAGTGGTCTGCCTCAAGAGAGAGTGTGTCTGTGAGTCTATGTGAGTATACACAAAATGTGTGTGTGTGTGTGTGTGTGTGTGTGTGTGTGTGTATGTATGTATGTATGTATGTATGTATATGAGAGGAAAAGAGAGAGAGAGAGAGAGAGAGAGAGAGAGAGAGAGAGAACACATATACACATATGCATGCACATTTACTTGTGTGTACACATTTACTTGTGTGTGCACATTTTACTGGTGTGTACTGAGGATACTAGAGGGTCTGACCTTGGCCTTTATAATTCCATTTTTACCATGCTGTACCCGGAGTTTCTTTTACAGAGTTCTTTGTACTTGTAAGACCATAATCAGAAAATAATTATTTGGGGGATTTCTAGAATCAAGTCCCAACTATTTTTTTGTGAAGTCTTGATTAAAGAGGCTACTTCAATACTTGTGTGGAGTTACAATCTATGTGGAGTTAGCTGAAATATTTCATCCAGAAACTGGACATTTTGGTTTCTCAAGTTTATTAAGTTTTTTTTTTAGGGGGATACTCAAATATAAATCAAAGGATACATCAAAGAACATCATTTTCCCCCATAGGAAATAAGTCTAAACTCATGGTAGAAAGGCTGGAAAGCAAAAATTGTTTTATGAGTATAAATTAGACCTAGGATCATTGTTAGAGTCAATTATATAGCTATATGACTTAAGGAAGGAGATATGGGAAAATAATATGTCCTGCTTAAAAAAAAAAGATAAATGCACTTCCCAGGAAGAGACAAAGGACTACTAATGAGTATACAGGGAAAGCTATTTGTTATAGAGTCAGAATTAATATGCCAAGAGAGTGAAACCACAAAAATCACGCTATAAAATTGTCAGGCAAACTGGTTTGTCAGCTCACTGTGAAGGGTGCTGTGGTGAACATCTGCTTTCAACAAAAAAGGCAAATATCAAGGCTCCAACAATTCCAGGCATGCTCCCAAGAAGTAACTCAGCTCAAGCTAATTCATGTTAGATGCGCATTTCCAGTTGCTGCTGGAATTCCAGGCAGTGCGCTGTTTTGGTCAACAAACGGAGAGCATGACACATCAGACACAATCAGACTAATTTCATCTTCCCCTGTATGCTCAGGAAGGTAAATTACTCTAAAGGCCTGAAGGGATGCTCTTGGATGCATTTCAAAACGACATGCAGTGAAAAGAGATTGTCCGCAAGACAGTACAGATCTTGTGGGTCTTAATTTCAGTGCTGTTTCCAATACTTTAAAGACTGGTGCTTTCTGGAATAGTGAGCAAGGGCAGAACTGTTCAGAAAGGGAGAGTAAATCTGTAGTTTTCCCAGGGAGTCAAGGCAGAATTTATAGAGGGAGAATGGAAAAAGAATTCTGTTGGAAGACGACTTGTCTAAGTTGTTTAGTAGGTTTTGAAGTGCCTAGTGAGTGCTTGACAGATATTAGGGGCTATGTTGAATATGATCAATTTTTACTTAAGATCCTCTGCCATTTTCTAGAGAATCTTCTATGGTGTGCTGTGGAAAATTGAAAGATAAAAACTGCCTTTTGTAAGGTATCTGATACACATGGTTCTGAATACAAATTAGGTTTATGTGACTTAGCAACAATCATGCAGTATTCGGAGGGGTAGAATCATGCAGAATGCAATCTAAAAAAATTCTCATTGTGTGTGGCCACTTCTGAGTTCTTTACTGCAGTGGTATTTGGTGTCTGTGGTGGTCTGCCCATTTGATAGCTCTAATGAATAGATAGATGGTCCTTTTCCAATGTGATTTCCAGTTCTTCCCATCAGGGTTTGGGGTCTGTTTTCCACTCTTTAATTGTGGCCTGTCTGTGGGCCTTGCTTCAGTTCACAGAATGGTATGGGATAATGGTGCATCTGTTCCATGCCTAGACCTCAAAATATCTTGCACATTTTAAAATTTGTTTTTGCTTTTGGAACCCTGCCTGCACTGGCCACAGAAAACACACATACATCATCTCAACTGCCATAGACCAGCTAGTCCCCAGCCAGCAATGAGCAGAACCATACAGCAGACCCACAGAGTAAGCAGAAGAGAATGATTAGATTATTGTTGGGTGTCATGTGTTTTGTTGGTTGTACATCATTACTATGGAAACAGAAACTACTAGCAACAGTGCTTGATTTTAGAAATCTGGGGGTGTTGCGAGGCAGTTATGTCAGAGGTGACTGAGTTTGACAGGTCAGCATTCTAGCGTTCTAGTTTTGATTTCTGTGATAAGGCCCTTTGACCAAAAGCCATTTGGGAAGAGAAAGGGAGGGTTTCTCTGGCTTACGCTTCCAGGTGAAAGACCATCGTCGAGGACCTAAAGCAGGAGTTTGAAGCAGCAGTTGTGGAGGGGGCCGGCTTGCTGGGTCTCCCTCAGGCTTGTGTTTTGCTAGCTTTGTCACATAGCTCTAGACTGTCTGTCCGTGACATGATGTTACTCATAGTGGTCTGGGGCCTCCTGCATCCGTTTACAATCAAGATAATCCCATGCAGACACACTTACAGACAAACCTGATAAAGTTTGAGACTCCTTTTTGGGTGACTCTAGGTTATGTCATGTTGATGGTACTAACTAGGACAACCAACATTCCGTAACGGCCGAGATTATGATGGCTTCCTGATCCCCAGATTCTTGAACCCACCGATTCTATTGTCAGTATCCTAATAGTTCCCTTTCTGGAAACTGGTAAAATATGGGCTCTTCTGAAATGTTTAGTTAGTGTTTTGATACATACCATTGCTGGAAGCTCAGTATGGATCCATTCCTCTAGTGATTTTGATGAGTTTGAGGCAACTAATTTCTAGGCTTCAAATGCCTCTTTGCTTAATGTAGCGGTGCTGATTTCCGTTTCATTGAACTATAGTACAGCTATCATTGTATCCATTGTTCCTTTCGAAAATCCGTACTGACTTCCTGAAGTCTCTGGACAGAAGGCAGTTAAAGGAAGCATCCATGGTACAATTCTCCCACATCACATCCACTACTCTCTTCATGTTAAAGGGTGTTCTTTCTAAAACTATTTCTGGGAATTTTCACACAAAGTTTCAATCTTTCACTTATTAATTTATTCACATTCAATTATTATTTTATTACATAAGTTATTCATGTATGCACATGTGTTTAGAGCTTATAAATTGCCACAGATGGTTTTGGACACCTTCATAGAAAAGGCCAATACAACTCCTAAATTTTTAGCAATTCTTAGTGAACAAAGATTAAAAAAATAAGAAAAATGTATAAGTCAAATACTTTCATAAAACAATCCTGTAACACAAATTGCTAAAAGGTCTTATTAATAAAATAAAAAAAAATCCCTGAGCCAGATATTGAGGTGAAAATCAGAGAAACGGAACAAGCCAAGGCCAACTCCTCAGCAGATCCTGTTTGCACGAATCCTCAGCCTCTGTGTCCTCACCCCTGAGGGTCTCAGTTGAACTCCTCAAAAGCCTCTAGTTCCTGGTCCTCACGCCTTATATACCCTTCTGCTTCCTGCCGTCACTTCCTGGGATTAAAAGTGTGTGTCCTTCCCAAGCAAAGACATGAGATCTCAAGTGCTGGGATTAAAGGTATGTGCCACCACTGCCAGGCTCTGTTCCCAGTGTGGCCTTGGACTCACAGAGATCCGGATTTCTGCCTCCCGAGTGATAAGATTAAAGGTGTGTGTACCACCACTGTCTGGCCTCTATGTCTAATCTAGTGGTTGGCTCTGTCCTCTGATCCCCAGATAAGTTTATTAGGGTACACTATTAAGGTATACAATATACTGAGGTGCACAATATATCACCACACAATCTATGTTACAAAGAAGACAAAGAGTCCTTTAATGAGTTATTTTTTTTGTTTTTGTTTTTATTTTTTATTTTTTGTTTTTTTTTCCCGAGACAGGGTTTCTCTGTGTAGCTTTGTGCCTTTCCTGGATCTCGCTCTGTAGACCAGGCTGGCCTCGAACTCACAAAGATCCACCTGCCTCTGCCTCCCGAGTGCTGGGATTAAAGGCGTGCGCCACCACCGCCTGGCTTTAATGAGTTATTTTAGTAGCAGTTAGTATTTATGAAGGAGCTCACTGAAGCAGCAGCGACATTATGTGCTGAACCCTGAATGTAGGGTGCTAGCCACTTAAAACATTATGTGGAGATAACTGTAGGTAAAGGGAACAGGAAGTACTGGACCCTAATTGGGAAGAGTTTGATGTATTTGAGGAAATGGAGGAAGGCGGACTGGAGAGGGGAGTGTAGTGGGGACAAGGGAGGCTACTTTGATGAGATGCCTTTTGATGACTTTCAGGTACTTAACATAACTGCAAAAATGTTACCTTGTAGACTTCCTACTTGATAGTTCTTGCTCCTGCTGATTACTCCAAAAGCAAACTATGACATCAATCACTGGAGCGTCATTGTCCCATTGTTCCCAAATCCTGGCTTTATTGCCCGTTTGTTTTCTGAATCAAAAATGGTCTGATTCAATATTTGACATCTTGGGCTTTCTGTCACGCCCGCTCTGTTCTCTGTAGTCCCAAATCTTTATCTTCCTTCTCTTTTACATTCTCATTTCTTTAGAGGAAAAAAAAAATCCCATTTCAGTTGGAAGAAAAAGATCCAAATGAAAGTTTTAAATTTCAAATGAATATGTTCTTGATAGTGGGTGGCTAAAATACCAAAGATATGCAAACAGACCCTTGAAAGGCTACTCCTTCTCTGGTGCATTGGTTTGCTATTTGAATAACCATCTACTGCTTAGGATTTTCTCCCATGGATCATTTGATGTTGTTTCCCCTCAACCTGTCTTATTATTATGCAGCCTGTTTGGTTCTTCTGCTACAGTTCTTTTGCATCTCAAAACTATACTCATGGATGATGCATGGGGATGTACTTAATTTCCTGCCCGAGTGTCAGCCTGGCTCTCCAGAGTTGCTTAGAAACTGTTCTTTCATCTGGCTTCTTACTTCCCAGAACCCAGATAATTGAACCCCAAGAATCTGATCTCAGTATATCATGATGACTGAATGTGGCCTCTGACCTAGGAACTCATTATTGGTTATCTTGTCTTCCTATTTTATCTTGGGAACTGTTGGTAATATTAATAAAAGGCATTGAAAGTTGGGGGACTTTGCAGGGAGTTGGCCTCTCATTGTTAGTTTTAGGTGGCATATATACAGCTTGTCTTGGAGGCTTAGTGGCAAGCTGACTGTGTTGATCTTGAGTAGCTGTGAGAATCCTGCTTGATGCACCGAGTTATTATTAACATTATTGCAATTGTTTTTAGTGGAAAATAGGAGAGTTTGTTGTTAAATAGAAGAATTTAGAGAGGCAGTTAGTGACAAACCCAAATGCCATTCTCCTATGAAGATTCCCATGGCTCAGTATCATGTTGACTTTGTAAAAAGGCATGGATTCTGCAACATCATTTTCTAAATGTGTTTGTGTCGTTAAATGTGGCCTGCGCTAATGTCTGAATGGCTGTACAGAGAATGACTGAGACAATTTTGTGTGACAAGAGCTGCTTTTAGGAGTAGCAGAGTTACGATCTGAAAGCAGCTACCAGTTTTCTAATTGCATCCTTGCCTAATGTACACTGTGTGTAATGAGTAGAGTGAGACAACTTCAAAAGAGGTTTTTAAAGTTTGGGGTTTTTTTTTGTACTAAGAAACGAGTAAGCCTCTTAAGACATATTTGACTTAAAATACTGTAACCTTTAGGACTGTGACATTTCCCCCATCAATCTCTTTGGGAGCAGCAGGAATCCAGGGAAAACCAGAGAAACATTTGTAAAAAAGGCAGATAAAAATCAAGTTAAAGAATTCTTAAAATGCCAAGTTCATGACTTTCAAGGTCTGAAAAATTCCATAGGTATTTTGAATCACCTACAGTAAAAATACAACTCTCTAGGTTGACTCACAGATGTGAGAAGCTCACATGGTCCTCCTCCTCTTTTGTTTTTGGAATTTCTTCCTCTTAAAAGGTTGATTTTAGCCATGCTTTTTGGAACATGCTTGTAATTCCAGCCTATTGGAGTCTGGACCCAGGAGATTGTGGGTTTGAGGCTACTAGAGTCTACATAAAAGTACCGGTCTTAAAAAGCCATAACAAAAGTTTTGTTCCATTTTTGCATGTAATAATTTTTTAATTTAAAGTATCAGAGTATTACTAATAGGGTCATGTACTCATGCATCTTCTCCTATTCTACTTCCTGTTGTGGAATGTTAGTTTAAGATGTGTTACATTCGTTTATGCTGTGGAACGTTGGTTTAATGATGCGAAGATGTGCTGCATTCTTTTATGTTGCATTTGTTTAACTCTATAAAGCTGTGTTACTGTGCCTGTCTGAAACACCTGATTGGTCTAATAAAGGGCTGAACAGTCAGTCAATAGCTAGGCAGGGGAGAAGGATGGTCAGGGCTGACAAGCAGAAAGAACAAATGGGAGGAGAAATCTAGGCTCAAGAGAAGAGGGTAGATCGAGAAAAGGAGAAGGAGAAAAGGATGTCAGGTTCCAGCCACACAATGAGTCACACAGTGAGCCACAGAGTAAGAAGGAAAGAAAGATATAGAGAATAACGGAAGGTAAAATGCCAGAGGCAAAATGTAGTTAAAGAGAAACAGAATAATTTAAGTTAGAAAAGCTGGTTAGAAACAAGCCAAGCTAAGGTCGGGTATTTATAAGTAAGAATAAGTCTCCACATATTTATTTGGGAGCTTGGCCCCTAAAGATTAAAAAAACAAAAACAAAAAGAGAACACCAAAATAACTACAACTTTCTGTTCAAACTGTGAAGAAGTTCATCTTTATCAGTCCGATGTTCTCAAATTCTATTATGTGTTCATGGATTATAAACAACATGTAGTATTCTTTTGCATGTTGCTTAAATTTTGTATATTTACAGTATCTCACTACACACACCAGTTTGTTTCTTAAAAATTAATATTTTTGAGATATAGCCATGTTCCCATTTACATGTGTGTGTAGCTCTAGTTGGTTCTAAGTGATTAATATATAATAATCTACTTGTAAAACATTATTATTGATTGATTTTCATTTGTTGAGCATGTATTTTTTTTTTTAAATTTTGACCATTAAAAAGGTTGCTGCAATGGCCACTTTTGATCATTCTCCTTGTATATGTCTGGAAAAGGTCCTTTAGGTAATATACTTAGAAGCAGATTCCTTGAGTTGTGGAGTTTAGGCACCTGTTTTATTAGACATTATCAGAGTACTTCTGTCAATTTGCCTCGACCAGTTCTTCTTTATCAATAAGCTTTTTAATAGTTTATAGTATGAATTTGAAATGTTGTCAGTCTGATGAGAGAAATGTAGTATTCCTTTATATTAAATTTCATTTCCTTGTTTTTCAGTGAAACGAAGTAGCAATGCATATGTTTACTTATCTCAGTGTTGTATTTTATAAATATTCCCTCAGATAATGTCCCAAAGACATTCTTTGATATTTTCTTCTGAAAACATTAAGTTTTGATTTTTTGGAATTATAAATGAGAGCTTAATTTTTATGTTATTACCATGTAAATCATTTTGTGTACATGCTACCAAATATACCAACATTGAAAAGAACATCTTACCCCTTCTAATGATTTTCAAATTTCCTTACAGTGTTACCTGTCCACATAATTCTGCTTTTGGACTTTTAGTTATTTTATTTCTCTTTTGTTCATCTTTTACCTAGTATGGGACATCTTAATAACATGTAATAAATATCATCATCACACAGGGCATATCTTCTACGTCACTCTTCAAATATTTCTTTGATATTTTTGTTTTTCTGCTTTTTACAAAAGGGAAACCATGAACTAAATAAATATATATGATTAACTCAACGTCATTGGTAATCGGGGAAATGAAAATGTATTTTGCATACTGTCTAAATAATACACATGCATAACAGTGATTTTTTTTATTATAATTTCATTTCATTTACAGAAAACCTTGCTGAATTGAGCTGTATGCAAACTTGAATCTTCACACCAATGAGCATGGTCTATTTTTTCCATTTGTTTAGTTTTCTTTTATGCCATTTATAATGTTTATAATTTTTAATATAAAGATCTTGTATATGTTTTACTAAATTTTTAATAATTTAGTAGTAATAATAAATTTTTAGTAAAATTATTTCTGACAACTTATAACTTAAAACAGATTTTTAAATAACATTCTCTGGTTGTTACATAGGAATCCTATTCATTTTTAAAATTCTGATATCTTCTCTAGTAACGTTGCTGATTTTCATTATTTTTAACAGTTTATTTGGGATTTTATACACATATAGTAACATTTGCCTATAATAGTGGATGCTTTGCCCCTTTATTTCTGATTATTATAACTTTAAAAAAATGACAATGATTTATTGGTTTTTCATTTGAAATAGCTGGACATCATTTAAAACTTGCTGTTTGGGGGCTCAGAAATGCTACTTCCCAATAAGCTACTTTGGATTTGAGGCTGAGAGCACTGAGGGGAAGAGAGGAAGAGAGGATTTCCTGGCGGTTCCTGCATCCAAAGGATGTACTTCCAGAGGATGGGCAACTGTTGTGAGCCCCCTTCTCATAAGCTCACCAAACAAAGAAGACGAGCTTGTAGAAAAGAAGATTGCAGTTGGCCTAATACACGGAGCCCCAGGGAACTTTATCCCAGATTATTCTCTTCTACTTAGGTTTACATACCTTCCTTTAGAATTGGATCTACTCCTCTAAAATTTCCTACAGCTGTTACTTCCTGGTCCCTAAAAAAGGTTTTATAAACCTCTGAATCTCATTGGGTTATGGGTTGCTCAGTTTCTTACAACGCACTATGTAGTGATGATAAGCTTGTACATCTTTTCTCTTGTTAACCTGCCTATTGACTTAATTATTGGGCCCTTGAAAGGGAAGAGAAGGTTTTCTTTTACTTCCTGTGATTGAATACAAATAGGAGCAGTTAGCATCCTTGTTTTGGTTCTCGTTATAATTGGAATGCTTCTATATTAAATTATAATTTTTTCTTCAGTTGGGCTTTAAAAGAAGTCACTGTCTTCATCAATACGTGCCACTAGAAGCAATGGAATAATATGGTTGTAAAATGTGTGTATATATGCAGAGTTAGAGTTTATGGAAAAGTGCAGCTAAGACTCTGTTACTGAAAGAGACACCAAGTGACGAAGAGACACCACCATACCCAACTCAGAGCAAAATTTCTGCAAAGCAGAAATGTTTGAGCTCTTGAAGACGCAGACAAAATTTTCAGGGGATTTGCCTTTATCTGGCAAGAACAAATAAAGGAGTGCTCACAGACATAACTCCTTCCTCCTGGTCCCAGGTCTCCAGTCAGGGAGGCCCATAAAATGTGTGCAACCAACTCTCATCAAAACACACACCTGTGGCTTGTGTTGCTAATGTTCCCAACATGGGGTACTGAATGAGATGTGGCTGCTTTTGAGACCAGAGGCCTGGGAGCAGCCCTTTGCTCCTCCCCATCCTGCCCCTTCTATCTTGAACAATCTCTGCTCCTTCAGGTCATCAGTCACTGGTTCAAAGTCAGGGAGTGTGCCATTCCACAGGAGGAGCCATTGTGTCCTCACTCCCTAACTGTCAGGAAGTGTGACAGGAGCTGAGTTCTTTTCAGAGTCCCTTTCAGCTTCAATATTAGTAGGTGGCCTTTGTCTCGAAGGGTAGACACTCCTTCAAAAAAGACAGTTCAGATGCTGACGGAATGAAAAAAATGGCCTCCCAACACTACACAGGTTTTAAAAGCTTCCAGAAAGTTCTTCCTTCGATTTTTCTTTTCTTTTACCTGGAAATTTAGGAATGCTCACTCTCACTTTATTTTTTTAGGCTCAGTTCAAACTTCAAGCTGACGACACTGATGGAGCCATTAGATTTACAACATGGCATTCAGCTTTGCATATAATTTATGCAAAAAAAAAAAAACAAAAAAAAAACCAACCCAAAAACCTATCCTGCATACTGAGTGCAAAGTTTACAAGTCACAACAAGATTACTCCAACTGACAAAATAGAAGCTTGGGGTGCTGTGCCCAAACAATTTTTGCCTTAACCATCATTACCGATAATAATCCGTGGGAGCCAAGCTCAGCTGGCTATTTGGCTGGTTATGTGTGAGGTCGCATAGAATGCTGTTGACTCCTCAGTACTATTATCCCAGTCTTGCCAAGTACCCACAGACGGGCTTTTGTGAGTTGAACAGATCTATGTAATTTGATGTAGCCACTTATGAGTCAGAAGGCACATAAGCTGTCTAATTAAAAATGCCCTTTTGCCCAGGCTCTTTTCAGGCCCAAACTGCACTTTCATACAAAGGAATGCATAAATATACATGATAATTGACTCTAATGACAGGAAAAGAATGTGATGAAATGTTTCCTGATAAAATCTAGTCTAGGCATGCAGAGAGGACCAGGACTCCTCTTCAGTCACTGTGATTTACAACCTAAAGGGTAAAATTCTAAAGGGTGAAGTAGTTTTCTCCCAAATGGAGAGTACATGTGTGAAGGCGAGCAGAGACCTTTACAGTGTCCCAACAAGGGAAAGCGATCGATGTTCTTTAGATGGCAAAGGAATACCCCATTTGACAAGCCTTCCCTACTGGCCTTTCTCACATCCAGTTGATTTTTCAAGTCCTGTTTCAGGGTGCTTATGGTCCTGATTACACAGCAGTTAGGCTTAGGAGGCATCCTGAAAGGCACATTGTTTCTGGGCTTTCTTCCATTGTTTTTTTTAGAGTCTCTAGACACACTTTCCCTATTTTTATTATGAATCTGAAGTCTTGGAGATATGGAATGCAATTACAATGATCAAGGATGTGAGTGTTAGAAAATGAATCTCTGAAACTAGACACAGTTGTTAGAACACAATTACAGAGCCTTCAATGAACATTCCATGCATCTTGGAGGTGGTAACATATGTGGGGACCTCCTTGAATACAGGGCTGTTACATTAATAAAGCTCAGCTCAGCATTCACTAGACAGATTGCTCATCGGATTCCTTATCTTCAAATCATTTCTTGTTGAGCTTTTGACAGAAATAGCCTGTATTTTCTCTGGGAAAGAGTTGAAAGGAAAAAAAAATACACAGACAAATAGAAACCAACAAACACATATCCCATCTGATTCAAAACAAGATTTTAGCAATTAAAGAACTCCTCAACAGAACAGATACCCTGAGACTTCAGTAAACAGTAAGCACTCGACAGACTAGTGTTTATGATGCTCATTGTTGGGGATCCAGGCAAAGCCACTCCCTTTACACATTGGGCAGATGTGTTCCTCTGTGGCAACTAAAAATGATCTTAGTTAAGGATATGAATTTTTTTGTTACCCAATTTAAAGGATATAAGTTTTTAAATAGCCCAAACTATTTATCAAAATAGATTTCTGTAACAGGATTATATAGCTCCAGTAGTTTATACTTCTTTCAAAATGCACAACCATTTATGAATATCTCAAATTCAAAACTCAATCATTTTTATACTGAAGACCCAAGTATGACTTTCACAATGGTCTTCTGTGGCTGCTCTCAATTCTGTCACATGCCTCAGCCTGCTTTTCTCACTATTTCTCTCTAACAACGCTGGTAGCTTTGGAAGTAGTGGCTGGGGAGGCTGTTAGCTCATGGGAGACAACAGGTTTCTAGGAAGTGGCTAACGTGCCCGAGAACATTGGTGGACTTGACTGTGTGGGATGCATGTGCTCTGCAGAATTGTGGTGGGCAGTGGAAGAAGGATGCTTCTTGTGCTGTGGCTAACTCCTCACCTTCCCGCCATTCCCCTTTCCACCTGTCTTCCTGTATCCAGAGCTCCTGAGTGTCTTATCCTTACCTGAGGCATACTTACCAGTAATAGAGAGGGTATGCTAGCTGCATCATATATCAGCCCTCAGCTTGTGTTTAATGGAAGCTAGAGAATGTAAGAATTGGATAATGGCTAAGGGAAGACTTAGCTTAGAGGATTTCTGTCTTGAGAACTTTGACTCCCCTGCACAGCACATTTCTATCTCAGCTTTCCCTCACTTACTGGATTTCTCTGTCACGTGTTAGGGTTCTCCTGCTCCCACGTTACACGTTGGAGTTCACTGTGGTTTTCTTCATTTCTCATGGTTGTCTTCTGAATACTTTATATCCAAGCTCCCAGATCCCCAAATCTACCTATCAGTCCCTTACACCCATTTAATGAAGTTCACAGACCCCAACACCTACCTATCCAAGTTTACAGTCCTCAACACCAGTCTATCCAAATTTCCAGTCCTCAACACCCATCCATCCAAGTTCTCAGTACCCAACACTTACCTATTCAAATTCACAGACCCCAGCACCCACCTATGCAAGTTCATAGTCCCCAACACCCATTTATCTGCCCGGGGGTATTTTTCTTCACTGGGTCATACCAACTCCAGGGTGGGAACCTTCACCTAGCTCAGGTTCCACTCTACTTTCTCCTAACTGAATTCTTCATCTTGTCCAGGACAAACCTTGATTCCCTTGTGCTATCTTCTGGTGGCTTTCTCTTGAGTACAGCAGGGAGAAAGTACTAGGGGGAAAAGAGCTTAAGGCAGACTTTTCAGTGAGTGAGGAGGGTCCCCAGAAAAATGAGAGGGGGAAGAACAGAGAAAGCAGGAGTGCTTTGCCTCAGAGTTTGGGTTTCTGATTCCAGGGTTTCCTTGAGCACCACGGGTGCTGGTACTGGGTCCACTCAGTGCCTCTCCCAGTGACTGGAGGTATGTAGTGTAAGAGAGAAGGAGGGTTTGGTATTTTGGGAGGGAAGGCATATTGTTTGAGGGTAATGGTCAGCTTTTGGAACTGCAAATTGTACCGCAATGACTCCAGAGAAGAAAATATTTAATTTTTTCCCCAGGAGAACCTAAATATAGTATCCCAGTGCTGATGTGGTGGTATCATGATGCTGTCTGTGTTTTTCACTATTTCTGTGTCTAAACTCCCAATTCGTACCAACTAATGCTCATTCAGTTAATTGTCACAGTTCTCTAAGGCAGTCTGACTTCTAATCTCGTTTTTCAAATAAGGAATCAGGGGCAAAGAGAAGGTGGATAATCTGCCCAAAGTATTTGTGTGTAGTAAGTGAAAAGGTAGATGTCCACTGGGTATTATCTGAGTCTCAGGCTCCTCTGTTTCCCCATATGATCTTAATTCTCTCCTTCCCCAATATTTTTTTTTTAAAAAAATGCTTTAGTCTTTCAATCATTCAAGTTGCCATAATTTATAAACCGCATTTATATGCATTATCTTATCCAATAATTCTCCAAGGATGTAACATAGATGAGTTGATGCTGTCACTTCCACTGACAAAATCAGAAAAATGATGTTCACAGACACTGTTATTTAAAACATGGCACATTCATTCTGAAAGCATCTTAAGGAGTTATTCCAGTCCATTCATGCTCTAGGAGATGAAGTCTCAGAAAATGAAATTCTTTCCCAAGTGCCCACACTCAGCTGCTGTGGAACCAGCTACCCTTTGAGCTCACCTTCAGCTGATATCATGGAACTCACCTCCACTTTCGAGCCAGTCAGCTGAGTCACAATTTACTCTTTATAGAATGGGGCTATTTTCAGTTGGATACAGTGGTATGCACCCGTAATCCCTGCACTTGGAAGCTATGGCAAGCGGATCACATGTCCAAGGCTGGCTTGACTTTCTGATAAGGGTCCTGTGTCATAGCTAAATACAATGAAGATAATTTCCAGTGTGAACAGTTGCTGTGAGACAGCAAATGATATTAATATGTAACAAACAGGTCACAATCCAGAGAAACACTAAACATTAAACAGAAGTCAGGCTTTCCTTCCTTCTCATATCTTTCCTCTCTAAGTTGAGAGGATTGAAGAAAACAGTTTATTCTCTACGGTATGAGTTTCTCCTCATCACGGAGTTATGATATCAAGGAAATCCCACGTGCCCTTTCCTCTCTGCTCTCCTTCCTGGACTGGCTTGTTTTGTTCTTCTCCGGTCATGCCAGCCACTTAATTCCAACCTGTCTTCTGTTGCAAGAAGCCTTCAAACCCATCAGCCCACTTCTGCTTCCAGTGGGCTTGGATTCCAGACTGAATTCTCCAGTCCATCACTTCAGTCCCTCTTGCCATTAGTTCTTAGCACCCTTACCATTCTTTGCTCAGCGAAACTCCAGCCCCAAATCCATCCAAACTGTGGCTTCTTCACCGGCAAGTGAGCACAGCTGTCAGAGATGTAGAGATGCGTTGGCATCTGGAGCGGCAGCTCGTTCTGGCCTCACCTCAGCCGGACCTTCAGTTCTGCACAGCGACGTTCTCAATTTTCATTCCAGGCCCCCTCGCAGCTCTTCTGGGTGATTCTCCCATTCCTCAAATTTTCACCCATTGCTTACTGTAATGCTTGCTTCCTAGTGTTTGGAGCTGTAGTGTTTCCCCAGAGGCTCATGCTTACAAAGCCTTAGTTTCTAGCTGCTGAAATTCCCGGGAACTAGTGGTACCTTTTGAGAGATGGAGCCCAGTGGAAGGAAGTTAGGTCACTGAAGGGGTGTGCAGCCTTTGGAGGAAAACCGTCGTGATCCTTGACCTTGTTCCTCTCTCTGGTTCTGCTTCCTGGCTGCCATGAGATGAGCCCGCTTACCTTTCTCTCACGGGTCTTCTGCGATGCAGTGCCCTCGCCACGGTCTCAGAGCAATGGGGCCGAGTGTCCACGGACGGAACCCCCTGAACCCACCAGCCCAAACAGCCTTCTCTCCCTTTACGTTGGTTCTTCCAGACATTTTGTTACAGCGACAGGAAGCTGATTATCACGCTTCCACACTGAGAAAACCAAGGCTGTCTGTTCTCCATTGTCAGCTGAACGCTCAATGTGCGCTAAGTCTTTCATTTATACGTTAATTACTTTTCACTGAAGGGTCATGGGATACTCTGTACACTTGCCATCTCTCTCTTGGGAGCTGATGCAGCTTAGGTTCAGAGACGACTAGGTAGGTGGCTCAAACTACAGGCCAGTAACCAGTACTGCTCTGTGGGTTAACTCCCAGAGCTGACCTTTTAAATACCCAAAAGAAAGTCTCAGTGTTCTCGCCTAGAAACCACACCTTTGGGTTCATTAATTCTGTCAAATTAGGTTAAAAACCCCCACATAGGTATGAAAAATCACAGCTCTCAACCTTCTCATCTTTAAACCCCAGTGCTGAGCTAAGCTTTTGGGCACTCACATTTGTATTTCTAAATACCTTGCTGATGCCGTTGCTTACTAAATTGTTTCCTCTATCCAGTTTCAATTGGCTTTCCCCAGACAGCATTAAGATTTAGTCCTGTAGATAGCAACACTCCTTTCCTCCACACAGGCAACATTTTCTGTTGCTTCCTACCTCTCCTGCAGGCTAAATAACCCTGATATACCATGAAAGATAAATGCTAATCATGGCAAAGCCATAGGTACAGTGTAATGAATTTTTCTTCCTGCACATCATAGTGTAAGACTTAAAACTAAGGCCCATAGTTATGTGCTGGCTGAACACTAGTGAAACCAGGAAGGCCACCAATAGCCTAATGATGAGTTCCTCTCAATCCCTGGCTCCATGGATAAGGTCTCCTAACCAAAGGACAGCCTCTAACAAGAGAACCAGCTGCCTTTTCTACCCAAGTCTGAATAACGATTTCAGTTCCTTGACAATCTGTGCATACTGTACAAAACAAGCACATCACTCTCTCTCTCTTGGAGATCAGGGATCACAGCACTATTGTGATGCCACAAAGCCTGCCTCCTGTGACTCCCTCCCGCTGTTCCCTCTACAGGACTGCTTCTCCTGTGATGTCCTGTGGAGTGCACTGTGCTTTCTTGGCCTCTGACTCTCTGTTATAATTACACTGGGGTTGATCTTCTCTCCTACCCTTGGTGCTGGGAACTCATTCCTCCTGCACCAAGGAGTAAGGTAGGAGAGGGCTTATCCTGTTTTGTTTTGCCACAACAATACATCCCACTGGAGTACTATATAAAGAGATTTGTCACCATGCTGGAGGCTGGTAAGGGTCATTTGGCTGTGTGGTACTCTTGTACTCTAGCAGAAGGACTCATGTGGCGAGAGTAGAGGAACACACACATTCAGGTCTTCTTTCTTTTTGTCATTGTTCCCATCAAGTGGTTCCTGACCTCATAGCCTTCTCTGACCCTAACTATCTGTCTACTATCATCATGAGCATGGATGCTACGTTTTCAGCACATGAGCTTCTGGGAGACACAGCCAAACATACCTGGAGGGGACAGAAGCATCTCTATGTTCCTAGTTTCTAGGACTGCTAATGCATTTGGTTTCCTGTGAGCTTTTCTGGGGTGTGGAAATCTTTCTTTCTCTTCATGGCCGTCACTGATAATTTCCTCTTCTTTGAAAGGGTTTCTGTCAAGGCTGCTCCCTTCTGGCTTGCTTGGTCCCTGTGCCTGCTTCCTAACTGTCAGTTTTTGAGAAATTCTGTGCACCTGAAAATGTTAGTCTCGTATTTGCTTGATAGTCTGGCCAGGTTTAGAATTATTGGTTGGAAATTATTTTTCCTTAGAGTTTTGAAGATGTTTTTTCATGTCTATTAGTGCTCAGCACCACTGTTGGGAAATTGAGAACCACTTGGATCCCTGATCCTTCATAAATGATCTGCTTTTCCTATGCGCCGTGGAGAAGAGCCCTTCACCCTCTCCTTAAACTGACCAGTGAGATGCACATGTGTGTTTCTCTTTTCTTTCATTGGACTTGGCACTGGCTGGGTTTTCCTATTTAGCTCTGGGGAAATTTTCTTAGTCATCTAATGATTTTTCCCCACTCCACTTTCCAATTTCTTTTGTTCTGGAACTCTTATAAAGACATTGGCACTCTTCAATAGTGTGCTAACTTCATTTTCATTCTTCTTTTTTTTTTTAAAAAAAAAAAGTATATATTTAGCCTTCTACACTTATGTACTTCATCACCCACTCATACTGAGATTTTCATTATTTCTACTGTTATATTTTCAGTGTGTGTGTGTGTGTGTGTGTGTGTGTGTGTGTGTGTACACTTGCCACAATTCATGTGTAAAGGTGAAAAGACTTGTATGAATTGGTTTTCTTCTTCCATCATGTGGGTTCTGGGGATTGAACTCAAGTCTTCAGGCTTGCTGGCAAGTGCCTTTCCTGGCTGAGCCATCTTGTCAGGCCTATGTGTTGAATTTCAAGATTGCTTTTGCTGTTCTTCTCTATGGGCCCTCCTATGCTTGCGGCCAGATTTTATTGATGATGATCTTCACTGTAGACTGAGTCGGCAGCTGTGTTCTTGGAGAATCTCCAGTGTCAATCTTTGGACTTTGCACACCGACCGGGTTTCCTAGGCTTTTCCCTGGTTGCTCTCCAGAGGAACACCTAACGTTGTTAGCCTTCTGTAAATTCTCTTCCATGACTTCTTCCATTACTCACTGAGTTTTCAGTTTCCTGAACGGCTCTGCTGCTGTTCGTTCCTTTTAGATTTTGATGCTTTTATGTACATGCTAATCATTTTACTAGCTAAAATAGGGTCTGAGTAGAAGTTAAAGTTAACGTATCTGCTCAAATACTGTCTCCATTTTCCCCCATTTTCTATTTCAGCCAAATTACTCACAATCCCAAGACTATTCATTTATTGATGTTTGAATTCAGTGCTCTTTTATTTTCTGGAAGCTATTGCCTCTATCATTATCCCCACTGTGTTTTTTATTTTCAATTGACAAATAATAATCACACATATTGATGGATGAAATATGATATCAAGTTTAAGTCCCAGAACATTGATGACTCTTATTTAGTACCACAGCTCAACGATTGATTAATCCAGAATCCTGGATATCGTTATTTTCCCTGTATCTCATCCCTCATATTTACCTAGTCATGAGTGCCTTTACATCTCACCTCTTGAAGAGTTCTCATTCAGCATCCCACTCTCCTCTCTTGGAGCATCGTATATTTTTGCCAAGATCTCCCACTTTTTCTTGAACTACGGCATCAGTCACCTTATTCAAATCCTTGCTTCTAGCCACACCTTCCTTGGAGGCTACAAATCAGACTCTGCCAGAACCACTGATGCAAAGTGTTTGCCCAGTCACACTACTATCTCCCTTAAAGAGTCGGTCATCATCTCTTTATAGTAAATCCTGATTCCTTAGCCTGGGACCCGAAGAGCTTCATGCATCTGGAGAGACAGACCCCTTGCCTCTCTCCCCAGTGGCTTTCCTTTTTCTTACTGGTCTACCTGTCTTTACAATGAAAATATTGCATTTGTTGCTTTTTCCCATTAAAACTTTCTTATTCTCTTTTCTCCCCCAACCCCCTTGATATTTTGTTGACTGCTACACATTCTTCAAATGTTATTTCAGGTTTATATATTGGGGATGGCCTCCTTCACCTAATTCTTGAATTAAAAAAGACGGCTCCTAGGTTCCTAGGTGCCTCCACATGGCTATCTGAAGACAGCTCCCTCCCACTGAGATGATGACTTAGATAGCACCATTTCTGCAGAAGCGCATGCCTCTTCCTTCTCAAGGCTCCATGTTATTTGATTTGGATATTTCTAATGCTTAATCCAGCACCTGCCATAATACAGGCTCTCAATGTTTACTGGAGGAATATTTTACTCTTCTGCTTTTTATAAGAATGTTCTATTTTCAAGGGCAGCCCATTTTTCCTTTGCAATTCTTTTATGAGTGTGTGAAGCAAAGTTTGTTGTGTGAGCATGAGGTAAGAGGTGGAATGTGAAATCCAAATGGATCCTCACACAGGATTGTTCCAAGTTGTCTTTCTTATAGTGATTTCCAGGGTCTGGTTAGAGCTGAGTCAAAGTGTGCAGGTGAGTGGAGTGGGAAGTTACGTCATCTGCAAGACTAATGTCGTTGATTACATGTTTGCCAAGGGAAACTGCTGTAGTGTCATTAAAGTACTTTCATATAGAGTTGTTTGTGTTGGTGTGAGCATTCTCTTGCCAAATTGCACAGTAAAACAATAAGACAAAGTCTGTCATAATGTCACACATTTGAAAATATGCGATACTAAAACCATACAAATTTGCACAACTAACAGGCTGTCGTGAATTGTCCTTGTAAACCTCATCCCTCTGTGCTTACCCACAAATTCCCCTACCTTTTTTTTTAATTGCAAACTTTTCATTTTCTTATGGGGTCCCTCCCTTAGTTTACCTCAATCTTAAAGCATCTCACATGGAGACCTGTAATTTCCCTAATTACATTACTTTGAGGTGAAGGTAACTTGGCCTGGGAAACAAGTCATTAGGTATGTTTTGGCAGCTTAGAACTCCAATGAGTCCTAAGCATGACACCCTCACTACTCTCCTTCCCTCCCTCCTTCCTTTCTCCCTCCTTCCCTCCCTCCCTCTTCAGGTAGTTTGGAATAATCTGGAGGCCCTCTACTAGGAAGTGGTAGGAAGGACAATGAGAATGAGATGCTAAAAACCACATCAGAAACTTTTTAGTAGATCTGCTGCTGACTCTTCATCTTCTTCCTTCCTGAAGCCCCAGGACAAACATTGTGGAAGGTGTGAGGGCTAAGGACGTGTGTGTGTGTATGTGTGTGTGTGTGTGTGTGTGTGTGTGTGTGTGTGTGTGTGTGTGTATGTGCACACAAAAAGCCTTTTAGCCAGTTCTTGTTTCAAAATTGTGCTGTTTTCTACCCTTGTCTTCCAGTGTAAGCCAAGAAGTGTTGACTGAGTGTAGCTTTCAGTTTTAAGAGAATCAGTCAACAGCACTCAGGGGATCAAAGTTCCTGACTTTCCCTATGTCCCATAGCTAGTTAGTAGCAAAGTTAACATAGGAACTCTTATGTTCCCAGCTGTGGGGACAGTGCTTCTCCTAGTCCATGCACTACTGTTCTGGTTGACTCTCAAAAAATGCTTATTCAGCTTGCAGGGTGTCCAACCTTTTGATGTTGCAGCATGGTGTTGTCATCTACAGAAGTGTTTGGTCACATTCCTTCCTAGATATTCTGGGATGCATGCTCTCAATGGTTTGGTGGCTGTACATGCCTGGTAGAGGAACCCTCAACCTGATTCTCAGGTCCAAGCAACTCTAAGGACCACAACACCATTCTGTACTTGGAATTGACTTGTCTCACAAAAAGCTCCCAGGAACTTAAATGGGTGTTGTAAGGTCCTGAGGATTATGTCTCCACACTAGAACCTCATCCTACAGGCTTGGGAGCCAGAGTTAGAGAAGTGGCGTGGCTAGTTTTCATTCTTTTTATCTTAATATTTGAACTAAAATTATTTATAACTGTTGTGTGTACATATGTGCATGATGTACATCCAGAGGTTGAGTGTTCCTCGGTACACATGTGGAGGTCAGGGGACATCTTTGTGGAGTTTCTTCTCTCCTTCCTCTTTTATGTGGGTTCTTGGGGTCTAGAGGCCCCACACTCGTGCAGCAAGTGCTTTGACCTGCTGAACTGTCTTGCTGACCCTCCTCTTCATTTCCTTTTTAGACAGGGTTTAACTAAGTAGCCCAGGCTGACCTTGATCTTGCCATCCTCCTTCCTCAGCCCCCCAATTGCTGAGATCACAGGCATACACATGCCCCGATCCAGCTCATCAAACCTGTGAATCTGAAGAAGCCTTAAAGGAAGGGATGGCTCCATTCTCAAAGAATTGTATAGCTCCAGTAGCCAGAATAAAGATTCAGAATCATCCAATTGGTCCTTCCTGCCAATGAACTAGACTCTAGGCTTATGAGTCTATGCTATCATATGACAGAAGATATTAGCTGTAATTCTGAAACCCCAAGAAGGGTTGGTGCATTGTTCTAGAGAGACATCTACTATGAACATATTCTCACCTTTTTTTTGGGGGGGGGGGGTTGGAGGCAGGAATCAGGCCAAGAACTTCCAAAGGAACCAACTGCCCTCCTCTCTTTCTAACACGATCACAAGCAAGACAAATCCTGTCTCATAAAAGTTTTAGCTGTAAGAGGAAATCAGACCAACTAACACCACCCCTGAATACTTAAGAAACTGGCATGGTGAGTAGTAAATATGATTACAGTTTGTAGCCAGATTCATATTCATCTCTCTGTAGAGGCAGTAGAAGCCTCATTGTGGGGAAAGGTGCTGGGAAGAGCACATCCTTGAAAAAGGGAAAAAAAATAAAAGGAGGAGTGGATGTGTGGAAGGTAAAGTAGCTAGATGGGATTCATCCTAGGATAAAAGGCCTTTCAGGCTGGCTCAGTCAAGTACGGCAAACAGAAGACGACAGGGAAGACGGGCTGGGAAAATGAGTGCTGGGAACGGCCCAGTTGAAATCTCATATTAAGCCCTGCTTCCCACCCCCACACACATGCACTAAGCCACATGCACACAGTGTAAAGGTTTTACTCTTCGGACTAAAAATTAATAAAGCTATAAGCGATTGCCAAGGAGGGTGAGTGGCAGAGTTTGCTCTAGCAAGCTAGGAAAACAACAGATGGTGGACAGTTTGCTTATCCTGCTTGCAAAGCACACGAAGAGAGGCAGCGAAGCTGTCGTTCGATTTTTGAGGAGCTTTGTTCTGAGCAACTTGGAATCAATTGAAATGGCGTTTCGAATTTTGTGATGCACTCGAAAACTCCCATTGAGTTTCCCCGAGTTTTGTTGCATCAGAGCAGGTAGGGGCATTAGTTTTCTGGGTTGAAAAAGATCTGAAATTCTGAAACGGAACAGACTTCAAGGCCACCCTGGAGGCTGTATCTGCTGCTTTCCCGCCTCACCTCTAAGTTTAAGGAAATCCTACTGTCCCTTTTTTTTCCTCATCTTCTCATTTCTCACTCCAGAATATCATTTCCCAGACATGCTAGCTAAGTGAATAAAAGACCTGGAAGCCAACCAATTAACTTTACATCCCATTATTTGTGTTTTTTTGAGAGAGCATCGCTTTTCTGTACTCACAACATTTATTAGTCTCCTTTGACGGTAAATTCAAGTCCCAATCTGATCCAGGCTGGAATCGCTGCTCCCGTTGCTCTGATACCTTGAACCTTTTCTCCACATACTATTTGCACAGACTTTGCCTCACTGCTCTCAAATACCAGGTGTAAACAACTTAGGTGGTGGTGGGGGGCTACTTATCTTGATTTCTGAGGGCTCAGAGATGCACGGCAGGGGAGCTTCTTCACTTCATGGCAGACGGGAAGCAAGCAGGTGCTGTGACTGGAAGGAGATAGTGATAACATATCCCCCACAAAGGTCCTGTCCCCAGGGACTCACTTAAAACAGCCAGGCTTCAACTCCTAACATTTCCACAACCTTCCAAAAGAGTGCTACCACCTGGAGACCAAAGTGTCAACACAGGAGCCTTGTGGGGGAATCTCACCTTCAACTCTGACTCATACGAAGTCTATGTTCCTTGAACATTGTTGGAAGTCTATGTTCATTCTTAAAGTCCTTTCCAGAGAGACTTCCTTCATCCTTCAACATGGAACTTCCTGTCCCTGTGCTCCTACAGAATCTGCCATATTAGCAGTTTTTAACACTGGTTGATGCCACAGTTGCTGGTATATATCCCTGCCCTTATCTTAATACTAGGAGCTCCTGGTTGGGCATGAAGAAAAGGGTAATGCGAAATAATAATGGAGGAGCTACAGGAGTAAGAGTAGGAGTTGAGAAGACTACAATAAGGTAAAGATGTCTCACATGGCATTGTTTTGGAATTATAATTCATTATCAATGTATATATATATATTGTAATAATTAGAACATATTATATATATATGTAAAGCTCTTACGTTCCATAATATATAATGCTCAGCTAGTTTTAGAGTATATAATATCATACGAAAGTACCTGAGTTAGATAAAAAGTAAATGACAAAAATACCTAGATTATTCTCCGAAGGGTTTTATGCAATCACTAACTTTTACTTTGAGGGGAAAGAATGGAAGAACATACAATCTGATTAGATTCAGAACCATGGACTTGGAAACAGGTAGACTGAGAGGACACCATCTCACCTACTTAAATTCCTTGTTGAAACTGCAAAGAAATTATCTGCCATTTCTCAATATTTATTTATGCAAATGAGACATGAGTTACAAGGATATAGAGGTGAACCTTGATTTATGACAACATCAGGGAAAAGGCTAAAAATAAGTGTGTCTCAGGATGACTCAGAGTGCAGTAAGGGGATTTCCAGTGATTTAGTAATAAATGTAGCAGCCAAATTCCATTTATTTTCTCTGCAAATATTCCCAAGGAACAGGACAAATGGCAGCTGCATAATCGGAACAGTTGATATTTTCATGTTGGTTGATTCAACCTTTTGTATCAGGGTAAGAGAGGGCAGGAGAGAGAGAGGGCGGGGGAGAGTGGGAATCTAAGTGAGGCGAAGTTTGAAGTGTATATTATTCATTCTGTAAATAGAACCTCCAAAATTCTGCGAGAATTCAACTTATCAACATTGAAGTCATTAGTAGGAGCTGCACAGAAGTGATATAAGTAATAACAGGCTAAGATAGAGAGATACATAGACGATAGAGCTAGAGAGATTATTTCATAGTTCTAGGAACTAGAGGCTAGAAGGTGTGGTGTTCCATAGGGATGTACTCCCTGTAAAGACTCCAGGGAACAACACATTCCTTGCTTTTGGTTTCTGGTGGTTTCTAACTTCCTTTCTAACTTCGGTTTTGACCAAATTACTTCAATCTCTTTTTCTGTCTTCACGTTATCTCTTGTATTTCTTTATAAGACATTGCCAATGGGTTTAGGGACCACCTAAATAATCCAGTATAAACATTTGTTAAGTTAATGATATCTGAGAAAACCTTTAGGCAAGTAAGGTATCATTCACATGTTCTAGGTACAAGGACATGGACATATGTCTTTGGAGGCTACCATTCAACTCACAACTTCCCATTGCAATGCATTTACTTTTTGGCAAATCTTGCTAGGCTGACTTTGTGGTTTTGAAGAACAATTGAATATTCTTACAATTTTGTGATAATTCTACCCCTATACCATTCTTCCTAGCTAAAACATATCTAGATTTCCTTAAACCAATTGAATGGTGCTGTTATATTTCATAATGGAACATTCCTATGAACAATATTCTATAGAAATTGTGAATAGTTTTAAATCCAGCATTTAGTCTCTGAGAAATTTTGTAAGGAGAAGTCTTTCCTGGACATTTCAGAACACATTCCTAAAGAGCCAGCTTTTGCTCTGCCAAGGTTTTATCACTCTCCATCAATGACCCTTCAATATTTACACACTAGATTACTTTGACATCCATATCTCTGTTCCGTATTCTCCGATATGTCTTTTTCTCATTGCTGGGACAAAGAGCTTTACAGAAACACTGTAGAGGAGGCATGGTTTATTTTAGCTTACAGCTTGAGAAGTTTCTGTCCTTTGTGGTGGGAGAGGCATCGAGGAACACAGACCTTCCCATCATGGTGGCCAGGAAATAATTATAGGGGGAAAATAGGAAGAAGATGGCACAGGAAAAGTCTCCAAAGACACGCCACCAATGGTTTTCTTCTTCCTGCTAGGCCCTACCTTCTAACATTTCTACAACCTCCCAAAATATCACCATCTGTGTTTAACACATAAACATGTGAGGGGTTTTTATATTCAACACATAACTAGTTCCTTCCTCTAAAATTCTCTCCTCCTTTCTTTAGTACTGTTAACCCTGGTTTGCTATTTTATTACTTCCCAAATGTTGACCTTTTCTTTCAATCAGTCACATCATCACTTTTACATCTTGGCCATACGCATTTAATGATAGTCCACTTAGACCTTGTAATAAGTCGGCTTAGTTTCATCTATTTTTTTTCATAAAACATCTTACTTATAAACTTTGTCTTTTGAACAAAGTTGGACACTCCCAGAAGGCAGGTATATCTTTTATTTCTTTAGTGACAGCTTAAAGGTGTTTAATGGGCTCAGCAGTCATTTTAGTGTTGCTTATTAATGAGCAACTTAATACACAATAATGCACAACTTGTAAACATCTCTGCTTTTTTTTTTCTGCTGAACTAGGACTTTTCTAACAATGAAAGTTATACGACCTTATGAAACATAAAAGTGCTCCAACTACTATTTCCTCTCATTTAATTTGCCCTTAATTTTACCAGGATTAAGCATTTCATATGTATCTTTTGAGAAATTTTCCTTTTAGATACATGTTTATTGTCTCTTCAAATAAATGCAAGATAGGCATATAAAATTATTTGTAGATATTAACCCATTGTCCCTATCTTAGTTTGGATGACGGCAACTCTTATAAATGAAAACATTTAATTGGGGTGACTCATTTATAATTTCAGAGGTTCAGTCCATTATCATCATGGCGGGGAGCATGGCAGTGTGCCAGAAGACTTGGTGCTGGAGAAGAAGCTGAGAGTCTTACATCTTTCAGGCAACAGGAAGTCAACGGAGACATCGGGCAGCATCCTGAACGTAAGAAACCTCAATGCCCGCCCCTACAGTGGCGTACTTCCTCCAGCAAGGCTGTACCCACTCAAACAAGCCACACCTCCTGATAGTGCCACTCCCTATGAGATTATGGGGGCCAACCACATTCAAACTACCACAGTCCCTTAAGAAATTTTTGTAAAGGTTAAAATCTTGAGTTTTCGAAGGTTGACAGGTCAGTGCTCATGAATGAACTAGTTCGCCAGGGAAAAGGGTAAGGCAGATTCCTCTTCTTAGTGAGATCCGTGATCCTCTTTCTTCTTCAGTCACATGACATTCAGTGTTCGTTCATTTGACTCAATGAATACGTTTATCCTAAGAGAGATCAACCGTTGTCTTGCTCCCTAGAAAAATGCACTATTTAGTTTGGTGACTGTTGCTTTGTGTCTTTACATACAATATGCATATGTACATGTGGAATGTAAATGGACCCCACGATATGTCCTGATTATTCATGTGTTCTTTTCAATTAACTCATTTCTCAGTCTTGCAGAATGTGACAGATTTAACAAGAATCAAAACAAGAAGAAAAAAAAATCATAGGATTAAAAACCAATATAGTGATGTAATAAAAAGAAACCTTGAATATAAAGATCTATGTTTGTACATAAACTCATAATCTTAAAAATAAACTGCAATTATGTATTTACCTCTGGGTAAATATTAAATGTTTTTGGCAGTTGAGTTCTTGTATTGTTTGATCATAATCCAATAAACAGAAGTTAATATGAAAAAATGAAAATGTCAGTTTTAATAGAAAAAAAAATAAGCCTGGATAAAATAACTATTGCTTGAGAATTCCGTACATAAACATGTGTTTTGATCAAATCCATTCCTCACGCCTCTTCCTTTAACTCTTCTCATGCCAGCTACCATTTTTCCCTCTGAGCTTGATGTGTGTGTGTATGTGTGTGTGTGTGTGTGTGTGTGTGTGTGTGTTTTAAAGCCACTGAGTCCACTTAGTGCTGCCAGAATGTACATGGGTAGAGGTCTATCCACTGGAACATGGGCAGTCTGTCGGCGGCTGAATCCTAAGTAAACTAGCTTTCGATATCTCCGCAGTCATCAACTGTAAATAGCTCCCAGGGATGGGACTTCATGAGCCCCGTGTTGTGTGGCACTATTCCTGGGAAGATGTAAATATAAACAAATGACTACTCACCCCAGAAAAGGAACCAATGACAGACTAATATACGGATATCACCAAAGCCTAACTAGGTGAACTACTGAGTTTTATTGCGGTTACTTACAGGAGCAGAAATGACTCAAAGACATCTCCATCATTGAAATCCCATTCTTGCATGGTTGATAGCTTATGAAAGCTGGAAGCCTGGAGGCCGCACACTATACAACCTTCAGCAGATTGCAGAGCATCTTTTCCAGGAACTTTGGTTGGTCTGAACCTCTTCCAGGGAGCTCAGTTTGTCAGAAAATGTCTCTAAGCAGTGTTGCTTACATGTGCTTGGGGGTGGAGGGGCGGGGCTTGTACATCTGGTCAGTTTGGGGGGCTTACTGAAGTGTCTGGGTTGTTTTCTTCCCTGCAGGACATAATATATTTCATCTCCTTTAAGGACATCCCGTGTCTGAAGAAACTTTCCTGTAAGAAGGAATGACTTATCTGAGAATTGCTACACTGCCCTATCTATGCTGGTCTTATGTACATAGTCACAGCCACTGGGAGTTCACATGTACAATGCCCCGTCATGACGAGAAACCAGTTTTGTAGCAATCTTCTACCATCTCTGGCTCTTATAATCTTTCTGCCTGTATCCTTTTGCAATAAGCCCTGAGCCTTGAGAAGAGAGAGCCTGCTATGGATGTTGTATTTAGGGTTGAGCCCTCCACAGTTCCTTTTTCTCTGCACACTGGCCAGTTATACATCTCTGTAATAATCGCAAAGAGTAGCTTTTCTGATGAAGGCTGAAAGCTGCATTGATTTATGGGTATGAAGTTAAATGTTTAGGGTAGAGTTTAACACTATATTCATTTATCTGAATACTACCAGCAAGTTCTTCCTTAGGGCCTGTGCCATACCCAGCCACAGGTTCTTGGCCCAGTTAACAGTATCATGCACGAATTCTGTATTAGGGAGTTGTCGTTAAATCCAATGAGAAAGTGGTTGATTATACCCTAAACATTTGTGCCAGTATTGTACTGATGAGCATATCTTTTTCAAGCCAGTCGTTACCATAGTTGCAGGGTTCACAGCTGGGTAAGACTTGCAAACCAGGAACACACATAGTACCTTCTGGCATTATGAAATGTAACAGGTATCGGTGAAGCTTTCAAGTCAGTACTAAATTTCTCCTTGTTCTACCGTTCAAGCATGTGGTGTCTTCAGCAGTAGGGTCTTTCCATCACGTTCTGGTGGGTAGCCAAAAGTATAGATAATAAAGACTGTTGTTTTGGGGACCTATGAGACCTCACTGATTAAAAGTTTAAAGTGAGGTAACCACACCTGGGACTTGACTTTTGTTCTGATAACCTAGGACATCTGGGAGAGGCATTATTCCTTGTATAGACTAACTCCAATTAAACTTTTTATATATGCAGATGTATAGCATGCTTTGTAGGAAGCATCTATAATAACTGGTTTCCATGTGGATTCTTCAAAAGACTATAATGTTAGTTATCCCTACCGTTCTCCATCCTATATCTTGTGCTCCCATTCCTCACCCCACTTAATTCTCACTCTGCTCCATTATCCCCCCTTTGTCCTTCATACCACCTGTTTTCTATCCCCAAACCTTTTCCCTCGCCCTGAACCCATTCTAGCTTCCCGGTTTCTACAGGTACTCCAGGTTAAACACAGGTAAGTAGAGTTCTAAAGCTAGGCCCCACATATGAAAGAGAAATACACACTGTTTGTCTTTCTGGGTGTGGGTTAACTTACTCAGGATGATAATTTCCAGCTACATGTATTTGCCTACAAATTTTATAATTTCATTTTCCTTTACAGGTGAGAAAAATTCTATTGTATATGTTTAACCCATTTTTCTTATCCATTCATCAGCAGGTGGACATCTAGGCAGTTGTAACAAAGTCAATATTAAAAAGGAAAAAGTCTACTACACTATTGGCCTGGAGTAAGGCACTGGGATAGATCCTTAGCAACACACACACACACACACACACACACACACACACACACACGATCACAAAGAGATAGATAGAGGGGCAGTTAGATAGACAGATAGATAGATAGAGACAGACAGACAGACAGACAGACACACACACACACACACACACACACACACACACACAGAAAGCGTGTGCAATTATGTGAACAACAATGAAAAGAATGGCTTCTTCTAAGACCCTTTTACCGGAATGGAAGGTTTATTCAACAGAGGAGAGTTATTAGTCTTTAATTCCTTTTCTGGGATGTAAATAGCGCAATTGAGAATCGTTTCTCCTATCCTAACTCTGGCACTAAGTGGCTGTGGCAACTGGTACCTCTTCTGTGGACAAATCCGTAGTGTTGAATGAAAACTTCTCACTAGTAGCAGCTGTGGTGATTGGCAGCCAGTGTGGGAGGCTGGGCTTAGCATCGAGAGAGACACTCTCCAAGGTCCCACTGGGGTTGGTTTAGCGTGCACTAGTGTGTTGGAAAATGTCATTTTTGGTGATAATTTCTTATCTCACCAACAGCTGGCTTTGTTCTCTAAGCCTGTATTGCTTCTTGTTGGATGAGTTGGAAGGTATTTAATGTATTTTCAGTGACACTAAATAGTTCTAGGAAAATTAAGTCAGAATTTGTACTCTGAGAGAAGTGGACAGGGGTCAGGAGCTTAGTTTTTAAGTTTTGAATTTCAAATCAATGGACTTTGGAGTCATGTTTTCTGTTTGGAGCTCACTAATGGTCTTCACTTAGCAGCTTGTCACAGACATTAAAAGTACAGAGCTACAACACACATTTAACTAAATTTGCCATTGTAAGACTATGTCAACATTTGTTTTACCCCAATATTTTATTGAGAACGTTTAGGATTTATTTCAGATATTTTATTACTTACCCATAGTCTTAAAAGTCTTTCTTGCATATACTTTTTCCTGGTTGTTGTATCTCTGTAAGAATGAAGATGTAGACATGGTTTTATGATGATATTTTATAGATATTCCCAAACTGATCCTCTCAGATGGTTAACTTGTATTTGGTAGAATATTAGCTGAAGGATATAAAATTGAGGTCAGGAAGAAATAGGGACTAAGAGCAGAGCAGAAAAAGAGGCGAGGTTAAAGGTTAAAGGTTAGCTTTCCTATAGATAAGCAAAGAGAGGGATAGTAATCAAGGTGGGCTAGCAAGGATCAGGAACCTACAGACTTGGAGTCATTCAGTGAGCAGAGAGAGGCTCAATGACAGTATTTGTGAAGAGAGAATTTCTCTGGAGAACATTTGCATAATGACTATTCTGAGTCTCTTATTTTCCATAGCTGTGGGGGTTTGCCATATGGGAAACGTATGTATAGACATTGAAATAGTAGCAAAGAACTCAGAGGAAGAAACACTTGCCTCTCCTTCGAAGGTAAAAATATTCTTTTCCACTGTGTTTAAATAAAAACAGTACTCCGCATAAGGAAATGCTAAGTTTGTTAGAGTAAAATCTTTTGTGGTTTTATTCATTGAACAGATACTGCTAAAGTTTCATTTTATTTTGTGATGAGCCAATGGCTGCTCACTTTTAGACGGATAGAAACAGTCTGAATTAAGCTTTAGTGGCCCATCGCCATGTTCAGCAACAACAGGCACTCCTTTGCTCGGTCCACCTGTGTGGTGCTGGTGGTGGGAGGCAGTTTGAGCATGTGATCTCTCCAAGGAACCTTAATCCAGATGTCTATGGTGCTAGGACAGCAACTGTTACAAATGAAGGGCTTGAGAATGACTCTGGGGCTTACCTTGCAAATTGTCCCACAGAGAAATTTGTGTGCCCTGGCAACAGGCCCTGGCTATAAGCCAAAAAGAGAGGGTTCCAGAAAGAGATTAAGGTGTCAGTGCTGGAGGAAAGAAAAAGATATAGGGCAATGCACTGTCTGCTCATAGCACACACCTGATTTACACCCAGCCACCAAATACTATCATGAGTAAAATGCCGGCAGCTGGCCCACTAAGCTTTTGGATGGTGGACATGTAGTTTTCAAACTTTATGAATTTTTTTTTCATTATAAATTATTTTGCAATGTTTTCTGTAAAACCTTTGGAAGGACTAATCACATTAAAGCTTGATATAAACTCATGCATATTGAAACATGTTAGCTTTCCTTGAGATAAAATGCTAATCTGATAGTATTGTCACTGACTGTTAGCAGTTATTAAGTGATACAAACATTAGAAACTTTTCTAACTCCATATACACAGTAAAAGCAATGTGATCTAAATATAACCTATAGCACAATTAATTTTACTGGAAAAACGGTCTCACTATTAAGAAGTGAAGCTTGCTTAGGTTATTTCTAATTCTCTAAACATCTGTGTAGACTGTGGGAAAAAGCAGAGCGTTCTAGCTGGGAGCATTATTCAAGTCTAAAATTACTCTAACACGAGGCAAAGCTTCCCCCCAAGGCTATTTTGATGGATACCTCATCTTCTAGATACATCAGCAAAAGAATTAAAGAATTTAGACTTAACAGCCTTCAGCATCAGACATTTTAATTCTTAGGAAAATAACTGTAGATCTTTTAAATGTTAAACTCATCCTTAGAAGGTAATAAACACTATAATCCAACTCTCATCAATTAGGAAGAATGAGTGAGATTGTAGCTGTAAAAGGGTGTGTGTGTGTGTGTGTGTGTGTGTGTGTATTTGTATGTGTTTTGTAGATCGTGCTGTCTCCATGGACCCATAGGAACATGTAGTCACTGAGAGGGGGAAAAGGGAGTGGAAATATGCTTTCTTTTACTGCTTTACAGCTATATACTCCCAGAGTGGTGTTCTCTCATCTCTCCGCTCCCCTCCCTCCCTCCTTTTCTTCTGTGACACTTCTCCAGCCAACCTCTCCCTTCCTGACCTCATCCTGTTAACAGCAGGCAGACAGCATTTCCAAGCCTGACCTCCTAGAAAGAATGTTCTAGTGTCTCATGGCTGAGCTATCACTGGTTGTACCTCTTTCCACTTACATATCAAATCAGGCCTATTTTATTACACTCTGATTGCTTATTTTCTTTCTCAGTTTTATAGCTCTATGGCCCCATACCGTGCTTCCTAGTCAGAGCTAAACACTGTGGTTTTTGAGTGAATATCAAATAACTAACCAAACACATTTTTTAACTTAAGCAATAAGAGGTCTTTACTCATTAATTTATTCATTTAAATGTTGATTAAGATTCTATTGAAAAGAGTGAAGCCATGTTAAGTTGATGTTTTTGCTCAATCCATCACTATAAATGAATAAAAGAATATTTTATTTTTTAAATGTATGCATATGTGTGTGATTCCATGAGTTTATGTGTACCGTGTGTGTACGGGGGTACCCATGGGAGCTCAAAGAAGGATCCCCTGGAACCAACGCTACCAGTGGTTGTGAACTGACATAGGTACTGGGTGCTGGGAACTGAACCCTGGTACTTTGTAAGAACAGCAAGTGCTTTTAAGCACTGAGGTGTATCTCCAGTCTTGCATGGAACAGTTTGCAGTATTCCTTCTGTGTTTTTGAACAAAGGTACTACCTAGTCTATCTCTTTATTCTGTGTTGGTTTAGTTTGACCATAGATCCCAGAGTAGTGTTTGGTAGTCTATTTCTTTTATTCTTTGTTGGTTTAGTTTGACCGTGGATCAGGGTTGGTATTTTTCCAAAGAGCTAATGTCTGGTTTAAGACAAATGTATCCTGAGGTGAATTATAAAATAGGTGTCCCCAAACAAGTGACTCATTTAGGTGGGTGGTAACTCTGGCTACTAAATGTGGGAGGGAGGAAAAAAGGGAAGCAATGCTGGGGGTATTCAGTTTTCCTCTTGATGTCGAAAGCTTTTATTGCCAAGACTACAGTGATTAGTGAGTTTAAAGGGAAATGTCCAAAGTTGTAAAAACACTGTGCTAAAAACAGGCAAAGGTTTTCCCTGCCCTGTCTTTGCTGTGTTTTTAACAACTGAATTGCTGTGCCAGGAACTGAGCACTTACACGTCAACGCAAGGGTTGCTGACAATAAATACACTCAGAGTAAGAACGCAACATCACAGACTTCCCCTCTTAGTTAGTAGATACAACATGAAGTGTGATCTCTCTGCTGTGTTTTACCATTCACTTTTCTGTACAACGTAGAGCATAATTAATGTGACTGAAGGAGATTTACAAGTGAGTGAGTGCCTATCCTGTGCCCAACCCAGAGAACGGCGTGCAGTACTCTCGGATTTCTCAGGGCTTCTCCTCAGTGGTGGATGACTTAGGAAACCAGTGTCTGATGGAGGCCTGAGCAAGGATATGAAGGGACTGCAGAGCCCTTTCTGCAAGATTAAGATAATCAAAGGTAAGGTATGAACGGATTCAAACTAAATGATCGTAGGCACTACATGTTCTTGGTGCTTACCCAGCAACAAGGGATCTGCCTGCTGGGTTTAACCCTAGTATCTGAGTCAAAATATCACTTAATTACTCATTTGATCTTTTCTCCTAAATTTGACATAGTTACATAAAGAAATGCATTTGTCTGTAAAAGAAGAAGGAAAAAAAATAAAGTGAGTGGAGAATAGAGACCTCAAAACTACTTTGGGGCTTAGGGTGTTGTTTAGTACTAGAGTACTAGCCAAGCATGCAAGAGGCCCTGGGTTTTATCCTTGGTGCAACAGAAAGCACACACCCTTTTCCCTCTAGAAATATTCATTTGTGTGCATGTCATGTATGTGTGTCTGTGTGGTGCATGGGTGTGTACAGGTGCACATGTATGTGCGCACACGTGCGTATGGAGGCCAGAGGTCAACCCCAGGTGTGGTTCCACAGCTGTCTTCCACCACCTTGGTGCTAGCCAAGCAGGCTAGACTGGTCGACCAGAGAACTCCAGAAATCCCGCTTCACTGCTGGGATTCCAAGCACGTATCATCATACCTGGCTTTATTACGTGGGCTCCCGAGGTGAGACCCAGATTCTCATGTGTGAAAGGTGAGTACTCTACCCAGTGAGCTCGCTCCCTAACCCCTCTGCTGGAAATACCCATAAACTAAAATAGTTTCTCTTTCTAAGAAACAGCCTGGAAAATACCATTGGATATCAAGTCTAGGTCTCTTCCACAGAGAACACCCATGCAGAAGGGAAAGGATTGGCCATTTGACACGAGATGAAATGCATCCTGCTGTCACAGAGCCAGTGTCCTGTGTGGCCTTTCCTGCTCCTCTGTTCTTTGTTCTTGCATAGCACTTTCAAGCAAGGGACGCTCTTCAGAGAACGGGACTGCGTTATCACTTGCGTTTCCTGAGCGGCCCATTTTCATCTTCATCTTTTGTAAACGTGGCTGGTGAGCTGTTTGCCTGAAATTTCCCTGTTAGGTTATTTCCTCGCTAATATGCACCCTGATTATGTTTGCACGTGTAACTGGAGGGGCCAAAGTCCCCCCCCCTTTTTTTTGTTGCCTCCAGTGAGTGAAAGAAGACATGTCAGTGCCGAGACATAAGACAAGCAGGAAGTAGGCAATAGGAAGGTGGTACCTCATCTGTCATGTGGGAGAGGCCATGGCATAGGGGAAGGGATTGCCTAACTGGGTTTAAAAAATACACTTTATGGGTATAGATTAGGATGAGTCTGCTCTGTAATAGATAGTGTGCTGTGTACTACAATACATAGCATGGAGTTCATGCTCTAGTTCAGCAGCCACTAGTGACTATTGTGGATACTGATGAGGGTGACTTACCTTATTAAGTCTCCATTTATTTATCCAGGGGCTGGGATTACAGCAGTGACCTCATGGCATCACTGTGAGAAATTAATGAGATGCCAGACAGGAACATTTAACAAAGCAGCTGCTAGTTTAGACTTTCTAAATGACAGTTATTATACAAGTAAATATTTCTAAGTATACGAAGCTCCCCAAATTAACAAAATGACATTTACTGGCAGATTTCCACGACATTGGAGGTCCATAGGCCATTCACATAGCACATCCAGTTTTGGGAGATCTAGAGATGTATTTTGTGACCAATTATATTCATGTCATCGTAGATCAGAGGTCTGTTTGTAGGTAGACCAAGTTACTAGGACTTTCTCTTGTAAATGATAAATCCAGCTGTCAGAGATTTTTCCATTTCCTGACTTAAAATGTGCAGATAAAAACAGTTGTTTCCTCTAATTTTGGAACCATTGGCCATGTAAGCCTATTGTGGATCTTGGCAGACAGGAACAAAAATGTCTCTGCTTCTTTGGCTCATCTCCGGTTGTCACCGGCAAATGTTACTTGAAATGCATTATGGCATGGCCTGTTATTGAAGGTGACTTTGACCTGTCATGTGATTTCATTTAGTGCCCGCACTTGTGATATGACCTTATCGACAATTCCTGAATTGCCTTTGAAGGTGTCCATGAATTGGATCTACGAGAGGTTTGAGGAATCAGAGAAAATTCGTAAAAACCACTAGTTGAGTAGTTCTCAAAATGCAATATTTGGATCTTCCTAAGATATGTTCTTTGGAATTTGAGTTCTGTGTGGGCATTTAAAAATAGCTTTTTAAACAAAATAACCTAAAAAAAAGTTAGCAGAAAATTATTCCACACATCTCCACAGTCATTTCAATTCATTCAATTGTTCTGAATTCCATTCATGCTATGGGTTTGTTCAGAACCGTATTGGTATCTAAAATATGAACATCTAACCTTTCTTGTGTTAGGAAACACATCTGGGGAGCTTTCACTACAGGATACAATAATAGCCTCCACACAGGCCTAGCATGTGCTAATGCGGAATTCTTTTTCTAGTCAAAACTAACTTCTCTTAGGGAGTTACAATTGGCAGTTAGATATTTTTTAATTCCTAATAGGTTAGTAAGAGAATATGTAATATGACCTAATGTGTAAAAGATGCTCTTACACCAAAAGAAAGGCAGACCATTGGAACAGTGTGTGAACACAACCGTGTGTAGCAGACACACGGCTGCAGGCTGAAGAAGAAGTGTAAACAACAGTAAGGTACCTCAACTTCTGCTTGCCAAGACTGATATTAATAAAGATGCCTAATATTTATTCTTTCCCTGCAGTTGCTTAGGGGTGAAGTTTATGACAAAACTAGAAATTCTCTTCAACATCTTCAAAAAGGGAAAACGAATTTCAGTTTCTATTTTCTTGATCAACAATAATTGATGCAATACTAATTGGATTGGGATCACATGTTACACCAATTTTAGTCATTCTGATTCCCTTCCCTTCCCTTCCCTTCCCTTCCCTTCCCTTCCCTTCCCTTCCCTTCCCTTCCCTTCCCTTCCCTTTCCTTCCCCCTTCCCCCTTCGCCCTTCGCCCTTCCCCCTTCCTTCCTTCCTTCCTTCCTTCCTCCCTCCCTCCCTTCCTTCCTCCCTCCCTCCCTTCCTTCTTTGTCTCCTCTCTCTCTCTCTCTCTCTCTCTCTCTCTCTCTCTCTCTCTCTCTCTCTCTCTCTCTCTCTCTCTCTCTCTCTCTCTCTGGCAGGCTCTCATCATGTAACCCTGGCTGGCTGGCCTAGGACTTTCTTTGTAGAACAGGCTAGCCTTGAATTCAAAGAGATCATCCCCTTGCTGCTGCCTCCTGAGTAGTTGGATTTAAAAACAAGCTCAGTTAATCTTCTTCTTTAAAAGATTCTGGCATGTCATTTAAACATGCAAAACACTGCTTGGACCGTCAGTAATTTTCAAGGTTCCCTCTGCCCTTTTACCCAATTCTGTTCCTAGTGCAGCAGAGCTTTTGGAACCGTCTCCTCCTTTACTTGTTATATTTTTGCTTCATAGAATCATTTCAATGTGATAAATTGAACAGCATTCTTAAAATAACAACCTTTAAATAGTGAAACAATGAGGGAGTGGCTTGTATAGTTTTGGAGAAGGGATTTAGAAGCTTAAACTCAGACATTTGAGACTAAATTAGATATCAGGCCTCAGACTAGGACCTGTTTCCTAACAACTGTGAGCTTCGAAGTAACTCACATGTTGAGTTGTGAAAGTCCCTTCCACCTCCTGAAATAGCCAGGGGTTGGAGATGCCCACCTGTGACTTCCTATCATAACATAATAACCCGCTGGTGGCAAAGCTTGGATTAGATCAGCCTGCAACTTAGTCGTTACTAGCAAATTGATGCCCAGTAATACTTTTGCCAATGTCATTCTTATATTTTATAGTTATCCCAATGTATACTAAGTAACAATTTTAATGTAATTATTTACATAGCAGGTGTTTAGTAGTCTTTGCCAATAATTTTATGCCTTTATATTTTACATTCAATACAGCTACACCTGTGAATCAATAAATATTTTCAATAAAAAATGATCTTTTACTTCATATTATGATAGAATTTCTTTAAGTTATTGATGTTTCATTGATTTAAAAACTTGAGAATCTTCTTAGATAGTCATGATGGGTTTGGGCAGAAAATTGTCGTAAGATTTATTTTTACACCCTAGATGCTTCTACTGATTAGATTCTAAGTGGTGATGAAGAGTGGCCTGGGAATGAGCGGCATGACGTCATGACAAATTGTGCTTGTTGGTCAAGGAGGGTGAGGCCCAAAAGAGGGCTGTCAGGAAAACCTGATTCCAGCCTTTTTATCAAAACAAATCAACTAACACAGAAGAAAGGAAAATGTTTCTGTGTGTAGGACACTTCACTGAACTCTTTACCTCCCCTTTCTTATTTTCGCTCCAGTGTTCCCCTGTATCTCGGAGTCCCTTAGGGTCACATCCTATGAACTTGTGAAAAATTTGGCTCTTTCGGCCGCAGCTGCAAGACTCCCATGTACTCAGACTGTATTTATTGAGCATCCCATATGTGAGATTTTCATGTTGAAGAATCTACACTCACCAGGGAAAAGATTCACGGCATGTCGTTTCTGTCTTCAGCAAACCTGGTGTGTTAGAAGACAGCCACACAAAGAGGTCCCTTGCATGAAACAGTAGGATGACCTGCTTTCGGCCATGCTGGGTACTTAGCAAGTGTCTCAAGCAGCAAACAGCCACCCCCCAAAGACAGCAAAAGCAAAAGCAAAAACCGTTATGTGGCACTTCAGATCGGATTATGCTTCTATGGAAGCATCAAACATAATTCCCATAGTGTGCCCTGGGAAAAGAGGCAAGGCTTAATGCCAGACACGACACTGAATTTGATATAGTCATTAGTGAAAGTTGGGAGTTGGGAATAAACCAAGAAACAAATAAAAGAGAACAAAAGTGTGTGTGTGTGTGTGTGTGTGTGTGTGTGTGTGTGTGTGTGTGAATTCTGTCCAAATAGAGAACATCTTTTTTGCACAAGCATGAAGTTTTCAATGTCTATAACATACATAAGAAAGTCAATGTGACACAATTTGTCCTTCTTTCCTCTGTAGAAAAGAGATGAGTCCAGGAAGGGAGATAAGAACAAACATTTAATTTATAAATATTAATTGAAAGAATTGATGTGAATAGGAAGAATTTGAAAGAAGAGAAAGACAACCAGCAACAGAATGTAGTAGAAACTGTAACAATCAGTCCCTTATTTTATTTACTGATGTATTTTCTGCATGTTAAGATCAAACTCAGTCAAGTGCCAGGGAAGTCCTCTACCACTGAGCCACACTTCCAGAGCTTGATCTCCATCACTGAATGGGAGGAATGACTAAGATTTATTGAGCACATGCTATGTAGCAAGTACTGTGCTAAATGATTTCTTTATTAACTCACTGGCTCATTAAATAGGCATGATTATTATGTCTACTTTATGGAAGGCCAGTTGAGGAGCAGGGAGATGAAGACATTTGCCTGAGGTAGTGTATTTATATTTAAATCCCTGATGCTGCATCTGACCTTAGCATGTGTCATCCCAGAATCCCAAGGACTTAATCACCACACACTCCCCTCTGACTCATGAGCTTAATTAATATGACTCTACATCATCTCCAGTCAGAATTCATAGAGCTATGAGGATGGTATAAGGAAACAAATCATGATAGGAACAAATGCATAACAGCCATAGACTTTTACCTACACACATTTGCACATACCCGTTTAAGGAAATCCTGTTGATATTAAAAAGTGGTCTGCCAAGACTGTTCTGCCTGAAGGTCCTGGTCTGAAAGATTGTATCTACTCAGTAGAAGACTGCTTTGGGTGGAAGTTCTCTTTGCTGTGTTCTCATCACAATCAAATACTCAACAACAAGCACCTTAAGGAAAGATGGGCTTGGTTGAGCTCAGTTTCATGTCACAGAAGGGCCGGCAGCAGGCCAGTGTCCTCTGTGTGTGTTGGGGGTATCTTATAGCTTACTGACATCTCAGCAGATGAAGAAGCAGAGACTCTGGGCAGAACCAGCATCCCTCATCCTCTAGTCCTATCCTATGCCCACTGTTGGGGCCTCACAGCTTTCAAGGCTGCCACCAGGTGGGCACCATGGGCCAGTCTAAAGACATGATCCAATGAGTGGATGTTGTTCGAATCTTAGCTGGTCTTTTAATAAAAAAAAAACAAAAAACCCAGAGCCAGATATTTGGGTGAAAGCTGAAAGATCAGAGAAGCAGAGCAAGCCACAGCCACTGCCCATTACCTCACCAACTCCACGAACCCTCTGATTGAAATCCTCTGAGTCCTCACTCAAAAGGGTCTAAGCTGAACTGCCTTAGTTTCTGTTTCCTCATGCCTTATATACTTTTCTCTGCCCTGACGTCACTTCCTGGGATTAAAGGTGTGTGTGCTTCCCAGTACTGGGATTAAAGATGTGTGCCACCACTGCCTGGCTCTGTTTCCAGTGTGGCCTTGAACTCACGGAGATCCAGATGGATCTCTGCCTCCCAAGTGCTAGGATTAAGGGTGTGTGCCACCACCGTCTGGTCTCTCTGTCTAATCTAGTGGCCAGCTCTGTTCTCTGATCCTCAGGCAAGTTTATTGAGGCACACAATGTATCACCACAAGTGGATTTCACATTCAAGTCATTACTGGGAGTGACAGTAATTGTGATATGTGATTAGGATCCTTTGGGAGGGTTGGGGATTCACACACAAGTCCACATGTGGTCATCCTTTGGGCATCCTCTTTCAATCTTGTGTTTGATTTCATTGGTCTTCTCTTTCTTGTTCTTCTCTTTCTCATCTTTGTCTTGCTAAAGCAGTATATATTAATAAGAACATAGTTGTTCAACTCCATATTTAGGAGTGGTATATTTTATGGAATACTAGGAGAGTCACATCTAGGACTTTCTGGATGCTGGGAGCTGCTGGGGATGAAACAGAGGAGTGTGGGTTATTTTCTGCTGAAGGGAACCCAAAACCCTGGGCCTAGAGTCAGGAAGGCTGACTTGATAGTGTCTTACCTTAGTTGCAGAATATTTCTTATAAGTTTGGGCAGAAAGTTTAGTATATTTCATTTTGGTAGGAAGGCCAGGATCACATTGCCTGAGAGCCAGGTTTGGTGGTGTTAGAGGCCAGTGTAGTCCAATGTACAAATGAAGCCTGGATAAGAAAATTCTACATACACAAAAACCTCCAAAATGCCAGCAAGGGGGAGTTGCTAGCAAAGAGAGTCTACATGTGGTTCACAGTGGATGGGGGGAGGGGTCAAGGTAAAGAATGGGAGCAGCCCAGAAATTAGAGATTGATAACAAAAATGAAACCACAGATAGAAGTTGTAGTAGGCTCTTGGCCATCTGGCAAGAGTTCATGACAGATGACAGGGAGGAGGAAACGAGGCATTTGTAATTCTGAAAGAGAACTTTCAGGTCACATGAAGCACACAGGAGGATGGCTACACTGTCTATACAAAGCAATGGTACGATATACACCCTGTGTCTTCTTAAACATTAAGTTGAAGATGAATTGTAACTTTCCCTCAGATTCCTGGTGGTCCTAACAGGCAAGTTAAACAGAATAATTTACGAGATTTTTGCTATTTATAGAGGAAACACACCCAGATGTCAAATGTTAAAATCACTTTTCATCACAGTTCAAACTTAAACAAAGCAGGGAGCAGAGAGATGTAGCTGAGAGGAAAATGGACAGGATCCTTGTGATGCTGTCCTTTGGCACGTTATAAAGAGTTCCTATTTCTCTGGGTTTGAAAAGAATACTATAACCACCAACATTCTAATAGATTTACTTTGAAAATCCTCAAAAATGTTTAAAAGCTTAGTATAGATTGTATTCTGTGTATACAAAGTCAAGCCCAATTTTACTAGAGTGACATTTTGGTTATAGTAAGGAATCATCACAATAAAAATATACCATAGATAATAGATTTATGGCCATATGGCTTCTATTTGTTAGTCTTTGGGCACTGAACAAGTACAGAACAGATAAAGAAAATAGACATTTGAGAGAGGGGAATTCTTTTCCTATGGCCTATCACATTCTGAAATAGAATATACGTAATTTCTCCCCTTCTTTAGTTCAGTAAATTTATCTTCTTAGAATCTGTTCTTTGAGTTAATTTGAAAGAACTAACTCTGATTAAGCACCACATTGAAAGTGGCTCAACACATAGCCATAGTTAAAATAATGAGAATATCTAACTACAGAAGAAATTCAAATCGGAATCTTCAAAACACCACCAACAGCAATGCCACTGTGGCCTCCATCTCTGACAGGGTGGGTATCCATTGTTGTTTAATGTGATTAAGTGATCTCACTGCAGCACACATATTTAGAAGTCATGACCAGGCAAAGACTTTTCATTTTGTTGTTTATATAGCAAGAGATATTGGGCGATCCTAAAACATGGTCCCGGTTTCATTTGGACCTATTGTTGGTTATTGGCATTATGCTGTTGCTCTTTATAGTAGAGAACAAAGTAAAAGGCATACCTTATTGGCCTGTAAAATGTATTACCACATGGATAGTCATTGGAAGGCTTCAGAACATTGAAGAGCTAAAGTGCTTTTCTTCTGAGGTATGATAGAAAGCTGGTAGTACAATTAGCCCAGATTAGGGTAGGGTTAGAGTTGTGCTAACCTACTTCCTCTCATGGAACAATCCCAGGGATTATCTACTTTTTCTGTGGGAATGTGTGTTTCTAAGGAAATCAACAAAATGATATATTCCTGAATATATACACTGAATATATAGTATTCAGTGTTTCTCACCTTCACAAGAGTCAATATATTGTGACATCAATTAATGCAGCAATTTCTCTTCTGTTACCTGCTGCTATATGGTTCATCAGGGACTTCAGACCCTCTGAGAAGCGATCAGGAAAGGGGGTCAGATATGCTGCATAAGCCATTGATTTTTATCCCTGATGAATTCAGGTAAAATGGCATCATTGACACCGTTCACACTACTGTTAAGCCAGTTTTAAAAGGCAAATCTGTCTGGGTTTTTGGTTAGAAGACTACCTTTATGACCAAGAACAGTGGCCAGAAAGGTAAGCCATCTTCTAGCTGCTGGAAATATCGTGAGTGTACCATAGAGCTTCATAGGCAAGGCTTTCCTACACAAGAGGAAACCCTCACACGTGAACTTGTCGGTAACCATGCGGATTCATCTGCATGAAAAGATTCATGGTATTTATCTTCTGTTATAAAAAATGACATGCATTCTTAATACTGCCAGCAAAAGGCACATCTGGGGACCTGAAAGAGTAAGTGGTTTTGGATGACAACTTAGCACCACTGTCATTATTTTATAGTGATAGAGTAGAGGAAATGCTGCTACTCCCAAACACGGCACATTGGGAGATTGGCTATTTTCACCTGAAGGAAATGGAGAAATCGTCATTGCCCAGGAAAACATGCCAAGGGCTCTGTGATGCACTGCCCTTGGAAACGGGTTGCAGTATCCTCAGTTCATAGGGTACCACTCTTTCTGTATGTGAAGCTGGAGGACAGACTGAACGAACTAGCCCCGCTAAGTTCCTCCAGGTTACTAGGGTTAGGTTGTATCCTCTATTTATCTAGTTATACTTCTGTAGGGCTATCTCTTTCCCATCAAACAGAGGCCCCAAAATACAGTGTCTCCACAGTCACATATTTCCCAGCCCTTCCCTGTCACAGCAAATGAATTCATTAATGCCTTTCTCCTGTTAACCCGCCAGCCCCGCATAAGACAAGGGTAAGAAAATGACATTATTTTTCTCCCCTATAATAGGTTCTCAACCTTGGGTTATTTCTCTTTCTTTTAAATTCATAAAACAATATGCATAATTTGCTTTCAAGATATGTTTATGGGAAATCAAGATTGACCAATTAGCATGAACTATTTATCATGCCAGATTCTATGCACTTGCAACAAAATTTTGATTTTCCTGTCAATGCTTCTCGGAACTCAACATTAATAGGATATCCTGGGAGTTTGGGGGCAGCAGGAACGTTCCCTGTGTTTTTGTTTCTGCTTTACTCTTTCTATGACTGCAAATCACATTATTAATTTGTTCTTATTTTCACAAACTAGTTTTCTGGCTGCTTGTTTAACTTGGAGACTAAGTTGAATGATTACTAGGATAGCTTTTATTTTTTTCCAGGAAGCGTCACTTTCAAATACATTTCAATGCTGCCCAGGAAGAGAAGTTTCGGGTTGTAATGAAACCATCAGCTCCCTTCCCAGCCTGTCTGCATTCTTTGCGTCGCCGCACCAAACATTACAACTCTTTCTGGTCTAACTACTAGTGTACAAAGGAGACGATGGACGAATTCTTTCCTTTCTTTTTGGTACCAAGAAGGCATCGCTCAGCAAAAAATTAAATAAATAAAATCATTTACTCCTTGATTTGAGGTGAATGGCATTCTGTACGCAAAGACTAAAGGTGAAACATCAGATTGGAAATAAAAGACAGCGAAGATGCTTGTTTCTTCCCGTTGTCATTCATTCATGCACTCATCCATTCCTTCATCATTCATTCATACACACAGCATGCGCTATTTGCAGTGGCGGAGATTGAACCTAGGGTCTTAGGCAGGCTAAACAAGCACTCTCACTGAGCTGCATTTCCAGCCCTTTCTCATTCACTATAATCATCACTCATCTTGGTCCTCATTCACTGTTCCTAACAGCAGTGGGAAACATTTTAAACTACCCAGTGCGTAATCTAATGTACTTGTAGAAGAAACTCCTTTGTGATTTTCAGCTGTCAGACAGTTAAATGAAGGCATATGATTCACCAGAGAAAAATCACAGAATTCTACTTATTATCTGAAGTCTTTTGTGGATAGTAAAAGACACCACATATTTGAAATGACAACCTATTGATTCTTGCTAGTCAAATGCTTGACTTTGTAATTAAAAAGCATTAAAAAAATTGATTCCTGCCAGGTGTGGTGGTGCATACCTTTAATCCCCAGCACTCGGGAGGCAGAGGCAGGTGGATCTCTGTGAGTTCAAGGGCAGCCTGGTCTACAGAGCGAGTTCCAAGACATCCAGGGCTGCATAGAGAGACCCTGTCTCAAAAAAACCCAAAAGAACAAAGTAAAGAAAAAAATCAATATTACTAATAAATTAATAATAATAATAATAATTTACTCCATATTGTGTTTCTAGATTCAATGATACAATGTAATACACTCTAATAATTCTTTATTTAACTTTGCTTTCCTTCTAGAACCAAAGAAACAACTTCTCTGGAGACAAAATTTTGCCCTCATGAATGTGGAGACTTAGCAGGCATGTTGGTACATATTTTTAACATCTGCATTTGGGTAGTGAGCCTTAGCTACCTAGTAAAATTTTGTCTGAAAAAAAAGTAGAAACTTAAAGTTCTTTAGAAATGTTCACAAACTATAAGTTGTGCAATGTATAATATTTGTTTACAGTTTTGCAGTGCTAACATTCAGTGTGTATAGATAGTGTAGTTCTTTTCAATCATGAACACCACACCAAAGTATATGAAGAATGCATACCAAATGTAGCCAATGAACTGAAATCCTATAATGAATGCTATTCTTACTAAAATTATCCTTTTCATTCTTATTAGGACTATTGTTCATGTTACCAGAGACAGAAAAAGAAATAAAACAAAGGTGAAGAAGAAAACTATAACACTAATCCTAAAATCCCATCCTAAAATACCTTTACTTTACTCTGTGGATTTTTTTTTTTTATCAAAATTCTACTCCCTAGATATTATTTCTATCATCTACTTTAAATTGAAAATGCATTTAACTAGTTGGCCATGAATTAATATTTTCTTATAAACCACAAGTATCAAGAAACTCCTTTTGTTAACATATCATTTATCCCAGTTTATTTTAATTATATTTAAAAATGTAACGTGTAGGTTGGGGGCTTGAAAACTCGGCAGCCTTGAGTTCGGCCCATAGACATGCTGAGCTGGAGAAGTACTCTGAGAACAGATGTCTTTCTGACTCTTGATCATTTGGGGACCCTATGCCCTTTATAGGGAAACGTTTCCGTTGTGCATTTCCGAGGGAATATAGTTGCCGTGAAGCCCTTCCCCAGGCAGCTCACTAAACAACCACCAAGGATCTGTAACCAGAGAGTGTGAGAGATCAATCTCCAGGCTCAGACACACACAGTGTGTTCTTCTTAGGGCAACCCTGAGAGATGGCCTGAGGGATTTTATCGGCACCAGCAGCTTTGTTTACCTGAGTCTCTGCCTCTCACCCTCTCAAAGTTGCTGTTCCTTGTCCTGGAACCCTGGAGCTTTCCACAGACCAGGCCTTGTCCTTCCTCTGGACACAGTCCTTTCCTCCAACCTGCTCTCTACGCTCTTCTAAGCTTCCAATACTCTCATTTCCCTCTCGCCCGTAAAACTCTCCTTCGTCTTCGTCTTCGTCCATTTTTGCTTTTTCTCCTATTTGTCTACCTTTGCCAGCTCATTGCAGCAAACGCTGAGAGACTACAAAGGAATTTGCCCTTTGTTCTTATAATATGAAAAAAAAAAAGGGAATGGAATTTGCCCTCGCTTCTCTTCCAGTCACTCTCTGAGTGATTTATGCTACTTATCAACTGGAAAGACTGACTTCCGGTTGGCATTTGTATCCCTATGTTTATGACCGGCAATTACAAATGCAATTAGCTGATTTTTCTATTTGTGAAAAGAAATATGCCTACCACTTACTCGACAGGCCTTGCAAAATGCTCAAAATGGTCTTTAGAATCAGGGACTCTTACATTTGGTTGTTGCTGGTCTGTCTTTACAAGTAAAGTAACCATTACTTTTGGTTAGAACAGACCAATAGATTCAATTTTTTATTTTAGTTGTACTTCATTAGTTTTTTTAAAATATATGGCCATTTCATTGTATTTATTTAGTATTTTTATTTAAAAATTTTAAATTAATTTATTTTTGTGCATGGATGATTTGCTTGCATTTCTATCTGTGTGCATATCATGCATGTGCCTGATGTCAGAGGAGTCACCAGATTCCCTAGAACTGGAGTGACAGAAGGCTGTGAGCTGCCATGCAGGTGATGGGAATCAAACCTGGGTCCTCTGCAAAAGCAGCCTGAGCCATCTCTCCAGCCCCTACCTCATTTTGATGAATGTCTGCTAAAAGCAAATGAAATGCCAAAGTTAGAAACATTTTTAAAAAGTAATAGAGTTATTGAAATGAATTTTAAAATTTGGTGTAGATTTTCGTGAGATGATTTCAATGTGATTTTTCATTCTGGATTAAAAAAAAGCTTGATTTGAATTATACAACTTTACAGCCCTTCATTTGAACAGAAAATAAAATTGGTCTTGTCTGACCTATTATTGAAGAGTCTGTGCGTGTGGGCTTTGTGTGTATGTGTGTGTGTGTGTGTGTGTGTGTGTGTGTGTGTGTGTGTGTGTGTGTTTGAGAGTGAGGGGCCACTGACATGTCTCTCTTCCTTTCTTTTTATACACTCCCAAAACCCATACAGGAAAACCTGCTTTCCCTAGTCTAAATAATGGATGTAATGCCTTCCTATAGAAAGATAGGACATGACTCTTTCTTATGTATACAAAAGGAAATACTATATGCTATAGAAGATGGAATTATTTCTTGGCATCATTCAAATCCATTGTTCAAGACTGGAAATGGAGTACCATCAGCAGAAACCCATTAACTTTTGAGTAAGAATGGAGTTTTGTCTTTGTTAGTCTGGACTAGTATGCCCCAACTCCTGTGTTTATGAATTACACGCATTTGGAAGCACGTAATAAGTTTCTGCTCTTTCTCAGTGCTCTGGAAAATCACCAAAGCAAGGTTTTAATGTTAGGGGAAGACCATATGGAGAATAATAAAACCAGTTACAGCTTACTTCTTTCTACACAATTTAGCTAAAAGGAGAGATTCTTTTCAATAGTATTTTAGTACATTAAAAGCAAGTGACTTCAGTCAATAAACTCTTGAGTTTGCTAAATTTCTCTTTTAATTCTGTACAAGAAATTATTAGCTATTTATTGAATGAATAAATGAGCAAAGTGGTGTCTGGAAATTAAGTAAGATTAACGGAATAAAACCCCTCAAATTTCTTCAGTCTAAATATTATTATTTAGAGGTAACATAATAAAAAATAAGCCAAGAATAAATAATAATCTTCAAATGTAATACAAAATATAATAACTGAGTATTAATGAAAGTAGTGAAAATTTAACCTCATTCTAGTTTGGTTTTCTTTTTTGGAAAAAAAAAAAAAGCCATGCTTTGTAGCCCAGACTGTCTTTGGACATATGTAGCCCAGACTGGCCTTAAACATGAGACTCCTGTTTCAGCCTCGTGAGAGTTGGGATTACAAGGGATTCCACCATGTCCAGCTGATTCTAAATTTTAACTTTATTTCTCATACTCCCATCATTGGAGGTCTTTTGAGTTAATTATTTTTGGAGATGAGTCAGAGTATATCCAGTAGAGCAGGATAGCTCGTTAATAATATTACTTTGGGTTTTCCCTATAAGGGTTGCCATTCTCTGCTGCTGCTGTACAGTGTCCTGAGTGATGGTGTGGACAGATTAAGTCTGTATTTAATCGTCATAACTTAACAGTGAGAAACTGAATCATGGTTTCGGAGGGACACAAAGGTTTGAACCATTACCCAAGTTAAGTCTGATGGAAAATGAAAGATAGGTACAAGTCAGGGTCAGAGGCAAGTGCTGTGGGATGTTCTGTATGTTAAATGTGTTGCTCTGATTGGTTAATAAATAAAGCACTGATTGGCCAGTAGCCAGGCAGGAAGTATAGGCGGGACGAGGAGAGAGGAGAATTCTGGGATGTGGAAGGCTGAGCCAGAGAGACGCTGCCAGCCGCCGCCATGAAAAGATGTTAAGGTACTTGTAAGTCACTAGCCTCATGGCAACTAATAGACTAATAGAAATGGGTTAATTTAAGATATAAGAACAGATAGCAAGAAGCCTGCCACGGCCATACAGTTTATAAGTAATATAAGTCTCTGTGTGTTTACTTGGTTGGGTCTGAGCCGCTGCAGGACTGGCGGGTGAGAGAGATTTGTCCTGACCGAGGGCAGGCAGGACCAGGAAAACTTTAGCTACAGGCAAGGATCATCAGAAGCAGGACAAACAAAACAGAGGAAAATTAGGTTGAAGGATAGTCACAATGGAAGTTAAGAATTTGCCAAAGGTGAAAATGACATGCGAGAGAGCCTGATTCGTAAAAGCAGACAGTCCTGGGGAAGCTATCCATGGATCTAGGAGGTCATTCCCTACAGAACATTTCTGCCAGGAACTGCACTGTTTTTGGACTATCCCGGGGTAAGAGAATGTATTTATATGAACAGTAGTTTGGAGTGGTTTTGAAAGACCCCCGAAGGCAGTCTTCCCTCAGGAGAGACCCTTGCCCAAGGAACACACCGAAACCACGAATCAGATGCAAACAGCAAGAGGCTTTATTCCGGAACACGGGTACCCGGGGCGACACAGTCTCTCAAGAAGCTCAAGGGACTGGCGCGCCCATGGGCTGGAGCAGAGGGTTTTTATAGGGTTGGGCACGGGTACAGAAGCAAGAAGCCTGGTTACAGGGTTTTGATTGGATGATGCAAATGAGGCCAGTTCTGATTGGATGATTCGAATCAGGCCAGGTTCAAACCCAGGTCAGCTCGTGGTTTCTCCCCGAGCTTCTGTCTAGGGTACAGGGTGTTTTCCCGACCTTTCTCTGACCTTTTAGTTCCTCGCTCTGGGGCTAGGTGGCTAACTGAGCTCCTCAGTACCTCTCAGGCTTTATTCAAAAGCAGCTGAGCCAAGCTATGTTAGGCGGGGAGGCTGGGTGTCTTTCATTTTTGGTTTCTTTGTTTTGTTTTATTGGAATGGACTTTATAAACTTGCCGTGTTATTACTCATTCTCAATATTACTTACAATATGTACCCCTGTGGTGATTAATGTAAATACAGTGTTTTCTAGAGTACTAGCATGATTATGCTACACGGGGTGCAGAATATGGACACGGGTTAAAAGATGTGGAGCTACTTCTGCAACAGTGGAAGTGGCTTTAGGCCTTTGAAATGAGGTGATTTTGTTGTTTACTTTTTGTGTTTGTTTGTTTTATAGTGCATTAGGTAGGAGGAATAAAATATTACATCCGGGGGGAAGTGAGTGTAGTGCTGGATGAAGAGGAGAAGGAGAAGTAAGAACAGGAGGGAGAGAGGAGGAGGAGCAAGGAGGAAGAAGTGAGATGAATGGGTGGAGGTCTCCCGGTGTGTCGGTCACACCCACACCCGGCTTTCAGGCTGAGATTGTTTAAGGTCTCCCTAGATGGAGCTGGAAGGCTTAGCCCAAGCAAGCTCTGGTGGCATTCTATTCCCCAGGACTGAAGTAATTCAATTAGCATTAGCCAAAAACATATGAGTTGCAAACCAGCTTTATTGCTGGTTCCAATCATTTGCTTTCCTCCTCGTGATTTCCTTGGGGCAAGCGCATCTGTGTGATTACCAGGAAGCCGCCTGCTCCCTACCTAAGTCTTACTTCGGCTTCTAAGGCTGTGCACGGAGCCTCCACCTCTTCAGCTTTTGTTTCAGTCCCCTGTTTTAGAGGTGAGGTGGTTACCCCAGGATGTTGGCTGAATGTCGAGTGCACTTTGGCCTAATTCAGGACGGACCCTGTTGGAACTTGCTCTGTTATCTCCTGATGGATCAGATCAGCATTTAAGCCGTCTTTCCAAGAAGATAAGGCGTAAAGTACGCAATTGTCGTGTTAAAAATTATTCTTGACATTAAAAAAGAAAACTAATCTACAAATGAGGCTGTAATAATTATAGCTGGAAAATATCTCGCAGTAGTCTAGAATCTTAACTAATCCAATTTATTCATTTTTTTATTCTCCTTATTAGTTTTTACCCATATGAGTACATAATTTTTATGAAGTTATGATCACAGCAGTGATTCAAATTACTACACAAGATCTACTGTAAGAGAAAATAGAAAGTTTATGTCTTACTACCAACATCGGAACTGAAGAAATTTATCAATGACTATGCTACCTGCCTCCTGCTGTGCTAGCTGGTGGGCAGGTAACACCAGAAATTTTTGGCTTTTTAAAAGTGGAGATGAGCTCCCTTTTTGATATAAACTTTATTTCGTTACCTCTGATTGGAAGATCCTTGGAAAGCTCCGAGGACAGCTTTTTGCGTTGCAAATATTTTCTTGATTTTTTTTTTTTTTTTTTTGGTTTTTCGAGACAGGGTTTCTCTGTGTAGCTTTGCGCCTTTCCTGGAACTCGCTTTATAGACCAGGCTGGCCTCGAACTCACAGAGATCCGCCTGCCTCTGCCTCCCGAGTGCTGGGATTACAGGCGTGTGCCACCACCACCCGGCATTTTTGTCAACTCTACACAAACTGGAGTTATCTGGGGAGAGGGAATGCCTCCATCAGATTGGCCTGTAGGTAAGTCTGTGGGGCATTTTCTTGATTAGTGATTGGTGAGGAGCACTCAGCCCATTTGTGGGCTGTCCTACCCCTGGGTGGGTGGTCCTGGATTCTGTAAGAAAGCCGGCTGGACAAGTCGTGTAAGCAGCTTTTCCCCATGGCCTCTGCCTCAGTTTCCGCCTCCAGGATCCTACTTTGAGCTCCTGCCCTGACCTCCTTGATGACAGACTGTCATTTGCAAACAAATAAACACCTTCTTCCCTGAATTAGTTTCTTTCTTGTTTGTTTGTTTTTGTTTTTAGAAACAGGGATTCTCTGTGTAGCCCTGGCTGTCCTGGAACTTGCTCTGTAGACCAGGCTCTGTAGACCTCAGAACTCTTGAGATGCAATTGCCTCTGCCTCCTGAGTGTTGGAGTTAAAGATGTATGTTACCATCGCCCTGCCCCTGAATTAGTTTTCGTAAGTGTTTTGTCACAATAGAAAATCAAACTAAAACAATATTTTTACAAGATCTCTAACATCACCCAAATCAACTCACAACCGCCCTCTTCAAGTTCTGCTCACTACTCCGTTCTCTTTCCAGTGAAAAGTCTTTCAACGTCTTTCAGTGGTTGGGGTAGAGCTCAGTGACAGAGTACTGAAGATGCTGTGGTCAATTCCCAGCACTTCAGTGGGGAAAATAAAATAAAAAAAGCAGTCATTCAGTAAAGGAAATGTAGCAGTCATCATCAGATTAGAGCCAGCCACATTCAGCCCGAGGCCTAAGGGCCCAGATAAGTTCCCAGATAGATAGGCACACAGCCTAACACATTTGACTCTAGACTGTTACAAAAGGAATGTTAATCCGGGAAGAGACATGATTACTGTTTTCATTTTCAAGAGGTTTTTTTTTTTTTTTTTTTTTATAGTATTGTATGATTTCAATGTGATGACTAGGTAACCTATACCTGTTAAATTGATAAAAACAATATGGATGAAAAATGTACTTTTGGTGCTTGAAGGTCAAAATCGGGGGCATATTCGATGGGAGTAGCTTCAGATGAACAGCATGCTCCATAAAACATGTCTTTGAACTGTCTTGCTGCTGTTTCTTGTGTTCGTTCTATGTGAATAAACCATACAGAGTCCTTGACAGGTTAGTTAACTCAGACATGTTAGTGTCTTAATTAGTAGCCATTCTGGAAGGGCATAAATTTGGTAAAAAGAACCTCAGGGGACCATATTTAACCTAAGTGAGTGATTTTTTTTTTCTTTCCTTTTTTTTTTTTTAAGTAGCAGAAATTCAAAGGGCTGCATTCCTGGAAGGAGAGGTATGTGCTGGATTAAAGGATTCCTGACCTGCAATTATATCATATTAGAGCATGTCTACTTAATGTGTGCACAGACACCTCGGAAAATTGTTAAGAACTTTGGAAGAGAATCGAGTAAACAATCTTAAGGTTTAGGGAAGAGTGAGAAATAGGAAATTTCAGAACATCTTTACTGAAAAATGGTATTTGTTGGAACTTGGAGTGAGGGCTGGATACCTAACATCACTTCTAAAGAGTAGTCCATCCATTGAAAGGCAGAATCTGTCCAGGCAAATGTTCCCCTTCAGGGATTCAGTAATTTTTGTGTGAATCCACCTCTTTGAATGCCTCTGTACTGCTAGGATTTATTATTATCTTGAGATGACCTTCTTCTTTGCCAACTGCTTCCATGGGTGTCTTGGAACTCTTCTCTCAAAGAGCTTTCATCATTCTACTATAGTCATAAAGGCTAAGACTAGATGAAGCAACTGACAGAATCTTCTGGAAGCCTTGTTGATGTGGCTTCCCTGTGAAACGATCTCCATTGGCTGCTGTGTTTGGTTGATAGCTGTTGCTGCTATTTGAGTGGTTGTGATATCTTTAAGAGATGAAGCTTGCTGGAAAAAGTGAGACACTGTGTGTGGTCACTGAGATTTTGGAGCTCGGCCCAACTTGTTGCTACTCTCTGTTTCTTGGGTACAGATGCATTGTGACCAGCCAGCCTCCTTCTCTGGCAGCCATAATGGACTGTGCCTTCTTGGAACTGTAAGCCAAAATACTGCTTTCCTATCTTAAATTGCATTTTGTTAGATATTTGGTAATAGTAACAAGGAAAGTGACTAAAACAGATTGATCCTTCTTCTGGGGTCTTTGGGTCACGGGACATGCATAGGAATGTATTGATTTGGGGTATATAAAGAATCAAATATCTACAGTTTTTTTAAAATTCATGTGATAATCTCTAAAATAGAACATAATTCTTTCAATCAAATTTGATGGTATAGAAAGAAAAATATTAATAATAGTATGTTTGTTTACTTTTGTATATTCATTTATCAGTATACCTTCATTGGAATTGCATATAAAAATTAGTGGTTGAAGTTTTTACTCATCTTGATTTCTAAGGCATATATTCATATAAATAAAGCTGTACTATTTATAGAGGGGTACATAGGACTTCAACTAATTAGAACCTTTCCTCTCATAATGTTTTAAGGAGGCAGCTCATTTATATGTTGCTCTAGCACTTCTTGTCACAAGAAAATTAAGGGAAGAAATGCCTGAATTGAGAAATTTTTCTTTTATGGTCTGACCCTAACCACAGAGATCTATTGTGTGAAACACTGCTGTAAAAAAAATCCATGCCATTCTATTTGGCTGAACACAAAACATTAAATTGGGTTATCATCGAGTGTTTAATAGTTCACAAAACTTATATTCATTAATAGCTAATGCTTTGCTTTGAAACATGTATGGGCTTGTTTCCATTTGCCCTCAAGGACTTCTTTGTTCTTTATACGACATTCAGCCATAGAATAAATCAGCCATGAGTTAGTTGTTCATCAGTTAAATTAGTGGCAAGGCAGAGAAGAGTAATTCTTAGCTAGAATTTGCAGTTGTTCAACAAAGCAAATCATTTTTGCTTATTTTCTTTATTGTTTTGTATTATACAATTATGTTCTTGTCCCCAAACATTTTTCCCACTATGGGAAATAGTCATTAGTTTGTTTATTTTCAAAGTTCAGAAATCCACAACATTAACATTATTAAGGATGATATGGAATTTAAACCCATAGAAGTTAGTGCTGCCTTTTGCATGAACTCCATGGCCAATGAATATTTGTTTATATTCCCACCCAAACCTGAAGTCAGCCTTAAATGCATTAGTGTGGTAAGTTGGGGACATTGTCCTGACCTAGGGAAGGTCTAGCTTTTAGAAATTCTCTTTGTTCTTGGCAGTGTTCTGTGACACTCTGAGCTTTCCTTTAAAGTGGGGGCTGATATCATGGCCCACAGAGACATTGACCTGCTATAACCTGACCTATGTAACATGTTTGTCGTTATTCTGTTAGACTCTTTGACAAGCCCTGGTAGATGCCAACATTTCATTGGAGTGGACAAGTTTGATTGCTTCGGGGATCAATAATTATTCTAAGACATATTTTGAAGCATGTTGAGCAACACAAACTTGCCTTCTTCCCTCTCCATTTTTAGACACATGACTCTATTAAGGGAAATTTAATCCGTATGTTTCTGATTCCTTTACACTTAACTCATCAAAATGTTGTTTTGTAAGAGCTCTTTGAAGTCAGGGAAGCCTTTTAAGTCATTTTTTATGAGACTTTTTCAGGCCTCTTTTCTTAGGAACAGGAAGTGGCATTTAGCCAACAGTTAACAAACTCAAACACCAAAAGGTTCAACTTGGGTTTTGAATCTCTGAAATGATGAGTGTTTGAATGGACTCCTGACATGACCCATCTTTGCTGTGTATTACTGCCAATAGCCATCATAACAGTCCTAATTACCCAGACAACTCAAGGGTCCTAACTCAACTGCCAACTCTCAAGTGTTTCTCTAATCAATCTCCTTCATGCTAAATTATGACTCACTTAACTTTAAAGGGACTACTTTATTACCCGTCCCGCCTAGCTAGCATTTGTGTGTGTGTGTGTGTGTGTGTGTGTGTGTGTGTGTGTGTGCGAGAGAGAGAGAGACTTCTGTGAGAGCTATTTAAATTGTCACTCTCACGAAGCTGGCTAGTTAAAACTTTAAAAACCCAGTCACTAATAAAATCGCAGAGTTCAAGTTCATGGGACAAGTGAATGTTGATTGATCCTGAAGGCTTCCGGCCACAAAGACAAAGAGATTACTACTGACACCCAGCTCTGAGGAAAGAAGATAACCCAGATCCTGCACTGCTTTAGAAAAGAAAATGCACATTGAAATAAAGAATGAAGCATCTGACTTCAGAAGTACTTATTTGATTTATACTCAACAGTTGTAAGTATAAACCAGTCTCCATTTCCCAGGAAATTTACAGCCCAAAGAAGTTACAGTGGTTCTCACTGCCTAATGCATTTGAAGTGATTCAGTCCAGGGGTGAAGAAGCTTGGAAATTCTCCGGCTAAGTCTTCATTCAACAACCCGCAAGTTATGCAATAATGGATGTACCAAAGAGAAGCAGCTGATCTCTGTTAAAAGCTTTAACTGAATAGTCTGAAAGGAAGTCCAGAAAGCGGCAGTAAGAAGTAGTTGTGGAAACAAGAGTGTCAATAAGGAGCAGTGAAGGGCAGAGGTCCCTTAGAAGGTGGTGTGACTCTGTACTCCACATCCAATATTTACAACCTAGACCAGAGAGTCTGGGAGATGTAGTGTGGAAATCTTTGTGGAGGTAAATAGACCAGGATAGCACATGATATAAAGAGCCAGGCATTCTGACATCAGGTCATGCTGTCCAAAAACTGACTCAGTCCCTCTGGCCATCAATGGATGACCAATGAGGTCTTGAGAAAATGGCACAAATGATAGAATCCATTTCACTTCAATGGGATGATACATGTCAAGTCCCTGATTGTGTCTTGATGAACATCCGCTGCCATGATGATGGCGATGCTGATGCTGATATTGGAAAGAACTAAGAAGTCATGTGATTAGGTAGCAGTCATTTAGAGATGAGTCGACTCCAGAAGAGAGTTGTGAGAACCTTGTGTTCTTCAGTCTTCCTAGGATTTCTCATCCAGTTCCATGATTTTAAGAAATGCTTGTTTCTTGTTGACTCACAGATAAATGTCCTTTTCCTTGTCTTCTCCCAGAACAAGGTCAGAAAGCCACTATGGTCCTTCCTTAGCTCTTCTTGCTATGGCGCTTTTTTCCCATCTTCAAGTTTTTCTCTCCTGTGCTAACAACTTTGCATATTGTATTCTTCCTGTCTTCGATCTCTTTACTTCTCATCAATTTTGCAAAATTTTCTTGCACTTCTCATGCTCAAGCACGTGTACTCCACAGAGGCTTCTGACTAACTCGAATTGTTGATTTAGGTGTATCTTTTCTTATGATTACATTTGATCTCACTACTTTGCTACAACCCTCATCTTGTCATGCTAGAAAGCCATTGAGTATTTGTTTCACTCCCTTTGAAAGACCTGAAAGGGAGAAAATGTATTTTATGTCTTTGAAGGCTAGCCTCTCACAAGACCACTCCAAGTGGAATTGAGTGTCTTGGAAGTAGTTCACTGGCATGAACTTGACCTTCATCTGTGAAAGATATGCAATCATGCTCTGTGGAAATACAGTGCATATTATATCTCTAATATTAGGTGTTTAGGATTATAGCTTGATTTCAAAGCCGTTCTACCTGGCCAGATATTTTACTTGAAAGATCAGCATGTGACCAAGAGGACAAACGCAGCATTGGGTGAGTGGATGTACACAGAGGACATAGAGTATCTAGCTAAGACAAAAGGGCCAGTGTTCTGTGTGCTTATTCAGGGATTTGCTTTAGTCTCTTATGGTAATTTCCCACTCTTTGGAGTGCCTGGAGTTTCCCATCAGCCCTTTCAAATGCCAAAGTCAAAAGTAGCTTCATTTCCCAACTTCATTGTCACTGTTGCCATATTTTTTCTCATTCTTTTATGCTGTGGGATATCCTTCTATATGCTGTGAATATGTGCTGCTCTGATTGGTTGATTGGTAGCCAGGCAGGCAGTATAGGTGGGGCAAGCAGACAAGGAGAATTCTGGGAAGAGGAAGGCTGAGTCAGGACTCGCCAGCCAGACACAGAGGAAGCAAGATGACAAGGCAGAACTGAGAAAAGGTACCAAACCACATGGCTAAACATAGATAAGAATTATGGGTTAATTTAAGTGTAAGAGCTAGTCAGTAATAAGCCCGAGCTAATGGCCAAGCAGTTATAATTAATATAAGCTTCTGTGTGCTTACTTGGGGGACACAGGTGGGAGAGAATTGTCCTGACTGCCGGTTGGCCAGGACATAGGAAAACTTCCAACTACACTCTTAGGCGCTGTAGCCTTCAACACCAAGTTGCCTGTGAGTGAGCTGCTGTGAGCACTTGATCTGCAAGACCAAGAAGGGGCTTAGAGCTCAGCAGGTGGCCTACTGTGAGGAACTGCAGTTTCTACCTGGTTTGACATGAATTCCAAACCCACCAGAAGATTGATCTCTCTCTCTCTCTCTCTCTCTCTCTCTCAAAAATCTAGAGTTGGGAAGCATGAAGTTCAGTCAGCTGCTGAATGCTGTCATGGAACACCGTTGCCATCCCTCTTCCTGGGGGGGATGTCACCTGAGGTCTAGGCCAGTCCCTCTCTGCAGTCATTACAACATTCACACTTTGCCAAGGAGCTCCTAAGGGCTGATTTTTAATGCTATCGATCACTTCCTAGTACCTGGTCATGAAAGTGATCTAATCAGTTGTAGAAGCTGCTTTAGAATGACAGTGAATAAAACACAGCAGTATATTTTATAAGGCAAGGTTACAGTTTGTTCAATACAACTTTTTGTTTTTAAAATATACATCTCTCTGTCCCTCCCTCCCTCCCCACTCCTTAGCATGCATATGCACATCTGTGTGTGTACATGTGAGCTGAGAGGAGTGACTTTGTGTGCTGGATATTGATGTACAATTTATTTCTTACTCTGCCTTGCAGTAAAGTAGTTTGAAAGCTGCTGTCTTAGAAACCGTGAGGTAACCTGGGGTTTGGGTGTTGATCAAGGAAGCCCAGCTACTCTGTCATCCCAAAAAGCTAAACTAGATCCTGGCTTGGCACAGACTCATGTGTCATGGAGATTCTACTAATCCTATTTTCAATTGTTCATGTAAATGGAAGACAAGGTTATATTAGATAACATACAAATGCCCACATCTAATTTGATTCATTCCCCCTCTTAATTATAGAAGCATCTACGACATAAATACTGGGTGTCAGGGTCTATTCGGGATGCTGGGAGATAAGAGTATAAACGTCAGTCCCTATTTTCCCCACTGGAACATAAGACATTTCCTAACAAATGCCTATGATTCAGAGCAACAGCTACCTGGTTTATGGGGTCCCCTCTACTCCTGCTGTCAAGCCTTCCCAGTGAAAAGGCTAATAAACAGAAACTGGTCAAATGACAACCAGAAGGAAAAACTGTGAAATTGAGGCTGACTGTCATATAATTAGACCCTCAGTATGTAAGGCCATAGGGGAAGTAATAAAGCACCATATATATGCTTAACTTCTTCCATGGGAGGTTCTATCTCCGTGTGTAGAATCAGAGTATTGCTGCCATGGCTGTTGATCTCCTTCATCAGAAGGGAGAAACCCCTTCCTTTGCTTGATGCTGATTCAGATTTCAAAGTCCCCTTTAGGAGCAAAATTACCCAGCATGGAATTTGCTTCCGTTCGCTGTAAATCTCAGCTTCCACTCCGTTCCTAGTGGCTGAGTGCTAGACTGTAGCACTTAAAGCTCTCCAACTAGGGTCCCTTCTGAACACCCAGGCATAGACATTGCGTGTTTAGTTAACTTTTAAGGGAAGAAAAGCGATGCACCAGGAGAAAAGAAGGTCCATGCCAGGGCTTCCCCGAGCCTTTCCCACATCTGTTTACACTGGAGCCTCAGAAGCTGACAATATCCTCCCTCCCTTCCTGCTATGTGTGGTGCTGAAAAGCTTCTCCTGTAGTTTGTTCATTTTAATTTAAAATATTTATACTGTCTCATGTGTGCGACACTCCTCCAGCAGAACCCCACTAGAAGGGTCTGGTATCCTCCAAACCCTTGCTTTCTTTTCCTCTCCCCTCCCTTTCCTTGAGAATCTTATAATTTAAGATCACTCCACATCACTGCAGGAAATCTTCTTTTAAACATGATGACATACTTCAAGAATGGAGATGCTCATTTTTTTTTTTTTTTAAAAACTAAGTTTTAGTGTGTAATGGTTGTCCCTCTGTTTCCTGGTAGCATATTTTTGGTGACACATCCATAGCAACGGCGGTTCTATTTATAAGCAAACAGTAGGAGAAACATGGACTTTGGCTAACCTGGGTGTACAGAGCACACCCTGTGTGTGATAGCAATTGTACCCACAAGCGGAGACGTGGTCCAAAGTTTATTAGGTTTTCCACAGAATCTGTTCTGTGGGAGGGAAGCCATCAGCTATCATGACTTGAACTTGAAATTTTAATTCATAAAATAAATTTTAATTCAATAAAATATTAATCTCATCTCCCACTCGGTTCCTAGTTGTTGAATGCTAGGCTGTAGATTTAAAGATCTCCAAGTAGAGTCCTTTCTGAATACCCGGGCATAAACACTGCATGTTTAGTTATGATCATAGTAAGGAAAAAAATGTACCAGTTTTTCTGAGGGAGAAATATTCCACACTATTTGATGTGGAAATTTCTTACTCAGTTAAGACATTTTAAAGTCAGCTCTGAAAAATAAGTAAAAGTTAGCAACAGGAATTGCTATAGAGAATCTGAGTATACTTATTAATCAGTTCACTAGCTCTACAATGGAGACTGAGGTAAAAGGATATTATCTCTAACCTGAGGCGCTGAGAGCCATGGAGCAGATATTTGTACAAAGAACAAAATGGAGGCAGTGTACACTAAAACCTCGATCAGCAGAGGAAGTTATATTAGGTGAGGTGTGGTGAGAGGCATAGAGAACTGCCTGTTTTCAATTGTGTGGTACTGGGGGGCGTACAAGAGGGCAGAATAGTCCTGAGGTTGAAGGTACAGTTTCAACTACTGGACAGGGAGACAGAAGAGAATTCCTTACTGAGTGGTCGGGTGAGCGGTTGCCGGTTCTCTCTTTCCTGCTCAAAACATATGGAAAGAGCTCTCAGCAGAACTCTAGTGAGTCTAGGAAAGAGGAAGGATGCTTGCGTGTATCTCAGTTATGTGCCGCTGTCTTACACATCATCTCAAACTTCACGTCTGTCTCACTGTTGGCTAAGCTGAGCTCTGCTGAAATGTCTTCCTCTGTGTTCCATGCTGAACTCACCTAAAGGGGCCATAATATAGACCGGGGGGTCTAAGATGGTCTTGCCTACTTACCCAATCATGGTGTGAGTGGCTGAAAAGTAAAAGCTTGTTTTTTATCTAGCAGGGATTTCTTCCCATTGGATCATTGCAGCAGAAAGATCTGGATTGTTTGTAATGATGGTTCAGGGAAGGTCGATTCAGGCAACATTAATTCTGACAAATTCTTCATGTCAGTTGGCACAGGGGATAACAGAATTCAGTGTAAGGGAGATTCTGTATAGTAGAGTCCACAGGCGCAGAGAAGTGTCGCGGTGGTTTGTAAAAGTGTACTCCAGTCTTCTAAGACAAAAGAGAGGAGCTGGGATTGCCATTGTCTCTGGAATATTTCTCTAGAGAGGAAGAACTTCAGAAGTTCAGGTTGGAGGGTTAATTATTGTGGCCAGAAGGAGTTTCTTACAGAACTAAGTTGTAATGAGGAATTTACATGAACCAGGGTGCCATTCAAAAAATAAACCAGAAATAAACAACAACAGCAAACAACACAAACCCTGAAGATAAAACCACCATAGGATCCCAAAGCTATTATTAAGTAATGCAATTTGCCAGGAAATCGATTTTCAAAGAAGTTCCCACTTTTGAGTAGAGTGCTTTTGAAATGAAGATGTCATTGGTATCTTCTTATGTCATATGCTTTGAAAAACTTGCATTAAGAAATGTGAAGATTCTGATATTTTACTAGAAATTCAAGCTAACATGTTAGAAGTCTAGAGATACTGGACTGGGGGATGTAGCCCAGTTGGTAAAACGCTTGCCTAGCATGTTTGAAGCCATGGGTTGAGTTGCCAACACCATAGAAAATGGACATTTAGAAGCAGGAGGATCATAAATTTAAGATCCTTGGCCACCTAGGGGCTTCAAGGCCAGCTTGGGACACAGAAGACCCTGTCTCAAAAACAATTGAAAATACAAATTTTAAAAATGAGAAATAAAAGAGAATGCTATAAGTACTTGAAGAAGACATAGGGTTTCATTGTTTACAACAGTATTAGCATTTAGAGTGTGTATTATTAGTCTTTTGGGCTGTTTCTCTAAACCTAGTATTCACTTAATTTATAATGGGTTCTGTTTTAAGACAAAATGCTGATAGGAAGCTGGAATCCTTTTTAACGGGAAAGTAGTGTTCTTTCTTAGGAAGGAAACTTTTTAAAATTTATTTATTATGTATGCAGTGTTCTGCCTGCACTGCAGGCCAGAAGAGGGCACCAGAACACATTATAGATGGTTGTGAGCCACCATGTGGTTGCTGGGAATTGAACTCAGGGCCTCTGGAAGAGCAGTCAGTGCTCTTAACCTCTGAGCCATCTCTCCAGCCCAGGAAGGAAACTTTTTGCTTGTTTGGTTGGTTTTATTTTCGTTATACTATGTTGTATGAAAGACTGTCTAAGATTATAGAGAGCCATTATCTTTACTTTCTTTTTTTTTTTTTTTTTTTTTGGTTTTTCAAGACAGGGTTTCTCTGTGTAGCTTTGCGCCTTTCCTGGAACTCACTTGGTAGCCCAGGATGGCCTCGAACTCACAGAGATCCACCTGCCTCTGCCTCCCGAGTGTTGGGATTAAAGGCGTGCGCCACCACCGCCCGGCTTATCTTTACTTTCTAAGGCTGCAAGCAAAACCTATCCTTTTCTTCAAAGGGAGACCATGTCTCAAACAAGAGAGTTGAAACCATGTCTCAAACCAACACAATTTGCTATACCAAGCATCTGCTGAAAGATAGACTCAAGCAAACGACGTGTTTCTGTTTACAAGATGTGCCAAAATATAATTGACCCCAAGAGAATTGTCTTCCAATAGTCAAATTGGAAATTTTATTTTACTGTGCGATTCATGGTTAAAATAAAACCTACACAAATTTCAATCAATATTTCACACCAAGTATAGTATTTAACTACTTCAATATTCTTTATTTTAAATATGTGCCCAAGTTTATAAACTATTTTATCAACTTGTTTTCATCTAGCCAGTGAAAGGAAGAATGCAGAAGAAGTGGTAAGTAATTTAAATTATGGATTTTAGTGTTCATTAACTGGATCTACTCTTTGGGAAAGTGAGTCAGCAGGGTGTTAGAGAGGCCGCTGAATGGTAGCAACCAGTATCTTTCCGTGGGTTGCTCCTGTGTAAGTGCTCTTTCCTTACTCAATCTACTTCAGGGCCTCCCCTCCACCTCTGGTGGGACAGCCAGAGTCATTTGTTCTGAAGGACATATCAAACCCACAAATGTTCCAGGGGATGGTCTCAAGTTCAGGATATGGTGGTAGAACGGAGGTGTGACATGAAGCGTTTTGCAATTAAAGTGGGATAATATGGGTCTGATTAAGCCTCAAGTATGATGGAATGAAGTAGGAAAAGAGAAATTTCAAGTGTTCATGCAGTGTTTTCTGCTGTGGATATCGCTATATGTAAATAAACTCTGATTGGCCAATAGCCAGACAGGAAGTATAGGCAGGACTAACAGAGAAATGAATTGAGGGAACAGAAAGGGAAGAGGGAGCCTGCCTGGAGCCACCGCCAGGACAAGGAAGATGTAAGGTACCAATAAGCCATGAGCCATGTGGCAAAGTAAAGATTAATAGAAATGGGCTAAATATAACAGTAAGAGCTAGACCATGATAGGCCTGAGCTAATGGCCAAGCAGTTTAAATAATGTAAGAGTCTGTATGTTTATTTTATAAGTGGGCTCTGGGACTGGCGGGACTTGGTGGCGGGAGCTGGAGAAAAATTCTCCAGCTACAAATGGCGCCCAACGGCTCAAGTTTCCACCTTAAACCTGAGAATATTTAATAACCAATTCTAAACAGAGCCAAAAACAGGTTCCTGCTTCATGTCTCATATGGGCGGCTAGACGCCGCAAAATGCGGGTTTGAACTACTGGCGGGTTCCTGGCTTGTATTGGTGAAATCAGAGTACAAATTTTCTTTTCTTTTCTTTTTTATAATTGAGTCAGTTAATTCTATTCCTGAATTTGAAATTTTACATACACAGCCTGAAGTCACTTATTGTTTATGTAGTTATAAAATTAGATATCTTTATCAGAATATGATATTTAAAGACATGACCCACATCATTCCCTAGAATTTAATGTCAAAGTGGTAATCTGATAATATGAGAAACATTCACCTCTCAGAAGACAAAACTATATGGTTTCAAAGATGAAAAAAAATTGTAATTCTGACTTTATATTACTACTCAATGTCCTCCTGTACATTGGGATATTTCTGGAAGAATTTCAATGAGTGTATGTGTGTGTGTGTGTGTGTGTGTGTGTGTGTGTGTGTGTGTACCTGGAGAAGCTCAATTGACCATCATAGCCTGTAGTTAGAGCTCAGATTTATTATATTCCTGTGGATATCCTATTACACACAGTTATAGATGTCTCTGTTTCATCACCTACTAGAGAAAAATCAGTTTCCTTTATGTATCACCTGTTTGGGTCTTAGTCACTGACCCCAGGTAGCACATGAGAAAAATAGGCAGGTGCAAGAGGAAGGTACAAGTATATGGTCCCTTACTAATTCATTTATTAATTCATCTGTTTTTTAATCCAGAGTACAAATTTTCTAATCACCACACAAATATTCTTCATCTATAAGCAGAGAGTCAGATATCTTATTTTAAGTTTAATTCTACTCAGCTATGGGGAGGATTATCAAGTCTCTATCCTTGGTAAATAACTGAGTACATAAAGATGAGTATCTTAGGGTTTCTGTTGATGTGAAGAGACACCATGACCATGGCAACTCTTATAAAGGAAAACATTTAATGGGGTGACCTACAGCTTCAGGGGTTTAGTCCATTATCATCGTGGCTGGGAGTATGGTGGCTGGGGAGTATGGTGGCTGGGAGTATGGTGGCTGGGGAGTATGGTGGCTGGGGATATGGCAGCATGAAGGCAGACATGGTGCTGGCTACATCTTGATCAGAAGGCAACAGGAAGTGAACTGCCTCCCTGGGCGTAGCTTGAGCACAGGAGACCTCAAAGTCCACCCCCACAGTGACACACTTCCTTCAACAAGGCCATACCTATTCCAGCAAGGCCACACCTCCCATTAGTGCCACTCCCTATGGGGGGTCATTTTCTTTCAACCCCCCACAAAGAGACATTGAGCATGGAAGGCAGGGCTCAAATCAGAATGAGAAATATTCATTTTCCTACTTCAGCCTTAGAATGTGGGTAATTAAATTTCTTGCTTTTATTGTTGTCTCCAATACACATTGCTTGTGCCTCTTTGGTTTAGTTCAGTTTGAAACATAATTCCATTTTAAGGCTAAGCACTCCATCAATTACTTAGCTTCTGAGTGTCCCAGAAGTGTCTGGTAACCTTGTGACCTCCTGCAGTGGTGTGGAATACAGCTCCCGTCAAAATAGCCCAGAAGAATAAAGCAAGAAATCAATAGAAAAATTGTGTATGTTGATGTCCACTTCTTTCCCGGCATTCAGTATTATTTTAATGCTTAACCTTTTTTTATCTATGACTACCCTAATCACCTCCTAAATGCATGCTGTCTAGATGTTCTCTTAATTTTGTATCACTTCATTATATAATAGTCACTATTTTTATCACTGCAATGAAACACTTCATATGGCTAGCTTTATAAAGTAAAGAGGTTTATTGAACTCACAGCTCTGAGTACTCAAGGTCATGGTGCCTCCAAGAGTGTATTTCTGATGAAGATTCTCTTGCCTATGTCACAACATGGTGTATAACCCAAGGCAACTCTTGTGAGCAAGGGACCAGATTTCAGACAAGAATCTAGGAAGATGGGTGGAGACAGACTCGGGCTTTACTAGCAATTCTCATCCAAGAACTTCCTTTAAAAGAGACCTCGAGCATCTCAGCGTGTCCCATGTCTTAACGCTCCATGCCACTGGAGAACTACCTGGGGACCTTAGGGAGGACATGCAATATTCAAACTAGTACTTCTTTAAATGTTTTCTGAATTGTCAGTTCTTTCTCATTGCTATTCTAAAACCTATTATTTTCTTATTCTCTCCCCCTCCCTTCATTTAACGTTTTCTGAAAACTAACTCTTAGCAGTAGGTGTTTTTAGAGTTCTGGTTTTTGTTGTTGTTTTTTTTCCCCCAGAGAGGCAGAGATTGACTATTAGAAACCTAACTAATGACTTTGGAGAAATGGATTAATAAAATACTAGTTCTGTAAAGGAATACATGTTTTGTGTTTAAAAGATTTTGATTACTAGATTTTTTTTTAAGTTTTGATCTTTCTTTATTTTTACTGTATGAATGCCTTGCCTTCCTGTGTGTCTGCTTGTCACATGTGTACCTGATCCCTGAAGAGGTCAGAAGAGGGCATCAGATTCTCTGGAACAGGAGTTACAGGCAGCTAAGAGTCACTGTATGGGTGATGGGAAACAAACCCAGATCTCCTGTAAGAACAACCAGTGTTTTTAAGCACTGAGCCATCTTTCCAGCCCCTGATTTCTTTTTAATTGTGCAGACTATTTTGTGGATTTTCCTGTGAATTCTAAAGACTGACTATAATGTTCAGCATAGTTGCGTAAAGTGATCATGGAACAGAATGACAGTTCTCAGACCCAAAGCTGCCTCATCCTATGGGGAAAAAAGAGATGGAGACAGAAAAGTGGGAAACAAGACTTCCATTGACTGAACATCTGGTCCTCTTTTCTGAGGATGAAAGCTGAACTTCCAAGGTGATGGCATTGGAGGGGTGGGAGCGGTGGGAGTAGGGGGCATCTTTGAGGGTGGTTACATCACCATCGTGGTAGTACAGGCTTGAATGAGATGCTTGTCAGGATGATCCCTTACCTCTTTTGCCCACATGCAACACAATGAAAAGATAGCCTGCAGGTAGAAGGAACTTGATCTTAGCCTGCCCAGCCTCCAGAACAGCGAGAAACAAATATTTGCTGTTTGAAAGCCACTCATTTCACAATATTTCTTGCTGTAGCAGTCTAAATGGAGTCAGACGAAGAAACGCCAGCCAAGCAGTAGGTTTCTTAATCTGCGTTACTGACCTTGGTAAGGACGCATGGAAATCTCTTGCTAAGACTGCTTACATGCAGTCATGTTGGTGCCTGTCAGAGCCATGCTTTCTGCTAAGCTGCCTGTGCAGGGACAAGCCTTAGTGTCAGCAGAGGGAGCTCAAATAGTAGGACTGTAAGCAGAGGGAGCAGCACATCAGGGAAGAAAAAAGCCAATTCAGATTTGGCCATTGCCGATCGAGCTTCAGGGAAATCACTATCACAAGAGACCATCCCACGAGTGTAAAGCTCAAATGTGGGTTTTGAACCAAGAAGACCTCCTGAGTGTTGATGGCCTGGTGTATCTGTTTCAAGTGCTTATCTCTGCTACCCTTCTCTTTGGTTGAAAGGACTTTGGGTCACACATTTATCTTTCTTTGAATACACATACTCGGTGGATGCCTGGGCCATGGTGAAACATGGTCATGTGGTAGTTAGTCATGGCTGGGAGAGCAAAGGCAAGGCAGGTAGCCTGAATGTCTGCACGAAACTGGGCAAGGGGTGATAAAAACAGCAGATGTCACTTGGTGAATTGATATCAGCCAGGCTTAATGCTGGGATGTGGAGATATAGTGTCTCCTGAGGTGAATTTAGTCCCCAACCTTCTACAGACTGATGCAGTTCTACTAGGAACTGGGCAATTCATGAGCTCTAAAGCCAAAGCCAGTGCTTCAGGATGTCACACACTGCAAGACAAATGTTCCAGAGAAAAACAGCAGTGCTTTACTATAGGTCCCAGGGGGAAAAAGCTATTTCATCACTGGCTAAGAAGTCATGCTCTATGCAGAAGGACTGAGTGTTGCAGACATGAAAGGACAGAAGAGTATACCAGCCCAACCAGAGCTAAGAGGGCAGGGTAAGTGACACAGGGGGAACCAGACATCCAGATCATGATGTACCCATCGGGTAGACATTTGCTTCTGATAGTGCCGTGTTGAAGGTGGTATCCTAAACCTCAAATTCCAAAACAACTTTGAACTTCAAGGCTCAACTTCAAGGAGTAACTTCAAGATTTCTCTTTTTTCTCTGACTTTTCCCAGGCTCCAAATCCTTTTCTCAAGTGTGAGGAGGGGCCTTTTCTGAGACTCCCTTCCCAGAAGGAATGCAAATTCTCATCAAAATACATTAACCAGGAAAGATCAAATGCTGGAGAAAAAAAGGCTAATAGATGCTCAGGCCTCTGCTATCACTCCTAGACACACTTTTCGTTTGTTCTTCTGAAGGCTGCACTGAGGGGTCACCCTAATGACTGTCTACACATCCTTGTTTATGTTCATCTCCTCCTGTAGCCTGTCACCACCAACCTCTAGAGACTTTCAAGGCCATCCCTACAGAAGCCTCTATTTTTCTCCATAGCATGGGAAGCTATTTAGGCTTCAACCATGGACTGTACAGCCCTTCTGGGGTTCTCATCCCTTGTGTGTGATCCCTGTGGTGTTATTTGCCTTTGTGCATGGGAATACATAAAGCCATGTCTTTTTCTACCTACTAGTCTACTCAGAGTCAGCTCATTTCCAGAAACCTTCAAAGAGCAATGGACATACACTAGAAATGGCCACCCTCCGAAGAGGGCATCCTGTGCTTGCCAATGCACAGTGAGGGTTTGACTCTGAATATAAGGAGGATGATTTGTTCACACCACTCCTCTTTCCACTCCTTGTGTTTCTTTCAATAGTTACTTCCAACTAAGCCCATTATATTTCGGCAATGGTCCCACAAAGGAACAAATCAGGGTAAAGTAGAAGCCACAGGAAGAGTCTGAATAGGGACATAAATTCCTGAAATAAGGAAAAAGCACTGGGAAAGAGAATCTTGACCAGAGAGATATTTAGGACCTAGGGAATGAATGAATTAAGGATAAAGATGAAAGGATGATGATGAATAGTTTAGGTGACTACCAAATTAGTAATTATGGTAAGACCAATTGTAAGAAGATGGATTTGCAAGTGAAACTATAAAGAAACTGAAGTCTAAGACTGAGGAATGTGTAAGTTTTTGGTGTTGGGCTATAGGCGCCGTGGACAGCTCAGGGGTTTTCCAGAGAGATGGTGGTTATAACAATGGGTTTGAAAGATTGCATGCAGGGGCTGGAAAGGTGGCTCTGAGGTTAAGGGCACTGGCTACTCTTCCAGAGGTCCTGAGTTCAATTCCCAGCAACCACTTGGTGGCTCACAACCATCTGTCATGAGATCTGGTGCCCTCTTCTGGCATGCAGGGACACATGCAGGCAGAACACTGTATACATAATAAATAAATAAATCCTTAAAAAAGAGAAAAAGAAAAAAAAGGGAAAGATTGCATGCAACAGTAATTAAAGGATACTCAGAAAAATAAACATGATTAAGAGGTAGAGGGAAATTGGGAGAGCACTGGTCAGAGCATGGGGAAGAACATCAGTATGTATGTATATGTGTATATACTTAGAAAAGGATCAGATAATGCAGGAAAGTTAATGAATGTAAGTTTTGAATTTAGATGTTTCAGGAGCCATAGTAGATTCCAGCCCAGGGCCTGTTTGAAACTCAAGGAGCAGACTGGCAGGCTGGAAAAAACACTGGGTTTGAGAGGCCTTGGCAAATGCCACCCATGGGGCAAGCCTAGGCCCTCCTGTGTGGCATTTCGGAAAGGCTGTCAAGGGCTTTTGAAGCAGTACACAAACTTCCAAGCCTGGGGATTTTTTTTTTTAAACTGTACACCTCCTTTCCCCTGAATTTTAATGACCTAAGTACATTTAAGAACTGCTTTTTTCCAGCCTTATGAAACCTCCCACTTCGCTAATGAGAGAATACAATTACTGTCTAACCAAGATAATTGAATGGCTAAGTAAGGTCATTTACAGGATTGCATAGAGTCATGAATGCAAATAAGTAATTTTGTGTAATCTTTATCGGCCTTCCCGGCTGAAGTCACTGGTGCCGAAATCTGCAGACCTAACTAGTTGACATGCTGGCCACACCCAGGTGATGTGCTGATGGAGTTTGTGGTTCTGGGTTTAGGGTTCAGTGTGTTGTTAGGTATGAGCCTTGGGTACATCATGCTTCCTGAAGAGAATCCTGCCATTTTTGAGACACTTCCATTCCTTGGGGTTTGTCCTTAGTATATTTTGTTCTCTCTTCTCTCTCTCTCTCTCTCCTCTCTCCAGACTTTAAGATCATTGCTGTCTGTGCATGTGTGGCCTCACGCTGTCTGATGAAAGTTCCATTGACCCCGACATTGCCTAAGTCAGGCCTGGATGAAGCTGAAGGTGCCCCTGGCTCTGATGCCTCAGCTGTTTCGAACCTCGGACCTCGGCAGGGCCAGTTTCCCACACTCTCCCTGCAGCAGCTGCCTCCATCTCGCCACTTGGCTGCGTTCCGAGAGCATAGCCCACAGATCCTCATTCATCAAAGTTCATGATGCATAATCACCGATACAGGGCTACTTTCACAGAAAACGTATTCACTTTGCTTCTGTCCTTTTTTTTTTTTTCAGAGTCAAAATTAAAATGAAATAGAAGGATCCATGTTCAACCTCAAGCCATGGGAAACTTTCCTTGAACACAATGGTCCCAAACTGCATTTTGCTATTGATGGGAGCCTGCAAAGGAAGGGATGTGATCAGTTTTCAGCAGACTTGAGGGAACAATAGTACGATATGGCCATGAAGGGCTTGCTTAGGGATTAGCAGTCCAATCTAGTGTTTCCGGGGCTGACAACAGGAAATCTTAGACACAATTATTATGCATTTATGGTTTGTCAACAAATGATTCTGTCTGGATGTTTTCTAAAACAGAAGTTTTATTCTTTCTATTATAACAAACCCCAGTATTGACCGCAAGAAGGAAAGAAATTTTTTTTTGTCTTGTGAAATTACACTTATATCAGAGACTAGAAATATTATGGAGGATAGTTACGGGGTCAAGACCTACAAAAGCCTTCAATATGTGGTTCCGCTGATGTACTGAATTTATACCAAACATCAGCTTATACTCCACTTCTTCCCTTCATCCTTAAAAGTGTCTAAATTGGACCGTCACTTACATTGGCCTTGGAAACATTGCATTTTAATATTTAAATAATACATTTTGAATAATGAGTATAATCACTTCCAGTTTAGAAGTGTTTAAACATGTTAAAAAAGTTAGCAGGCACTCAGAAATGTCTCTTTTCATAAAGTTAGCCTTTACAGAACTCCTGTTACACCTGTGTTTGTAGATGCCAGCAATCTTCTTCCACTTTGACGAAGTAGGTGATTTCTGGCCAGGGAAGATCAATAGAATGGAGCTGAGCACTTTGTCAATATATTGAGATTCTTTTATTCACAGTCTGCAAACAGACAGAGGAAACTTCACTCTTCAGCCGCCAGCCTTTAACCACTAAAAATAGCTCCTAGAATGTGAAGTCACCAAAAAGACATCACAAGCATGGGAAAACCGAGAGCCCCGTGATTTGCTTTCTGTGATAAGACTATTTCAAAAGTACCTCAGGGACTGGAAGGAGACATCAGACGCCCAGGCGGTCTCCAGAGCTGCTTATTTTGGGAACACTTACAGAAGATAAAAACATGTTTGTACACTAAGAGACTCAGAAGAGAGAATGTATGCTCGGTTCGCCGCCGCCGCATCTGTGGTCGCGAAGGAAGCAGGCGCTTTTCTCCTGGCAAATTTAGGGCTCAGTTTGTGTATAAATCAGAGCAGGCACTTTGTTAGCTCCTAAAATGCCTGGCTAAGGGAACCCAGTACGAGTGGGGTGAGGAGAGGCCAGGGAGAGAAAAAAAAAATGAGCAGCTGCAGGAATTAGTGTTAATCAAGTGGAGGATGGGAGCATTTGGAAGGGTGCAGCATCCACTCGGGCCTTTTCCTGTCTCCCATTTAATCCCTGGAATTTCTCACGTCTTGTGTATTTTAGAATGGGAAGTGCCCAGCTTAGAAATTATTTTAAGGTCTGTGGTGCATGAAGGATGGGTGGCTACATTTCTGTAGTCTTTCCCCTCTGAACTAACGTCCTTGTCTGTGTAACTGGTAAGAACCCACTGTCTCTGGAGATGGAGACAGGGGGCAGGGCAGTCTGTTGATGTGAGTGATGATGGCCTCCGGCCTCCAGGGCATGCTGTCATCTCTCTGCTTGTCCATTTCAGGTCTCAAGCTGGCGGTGGAGCCAGCGTGCTGATGCACCTGCTGGGCCGATAGACATCCAGTGAGTTCTAGGAATGGAAGGCTAAAGCCTGCTTGCTAAATCAAGGCAATCAGAAACTCCATTTGAAGTCATTTGGGGGACAGCTGGGGAGTGCTATGATGAAATGACAGTGTCTATTTTTATGTAAATTCTGCGTTCACTTCTGTTCAGTGCCCTGTAGGTATAGCCTACAGGAAATAAGAATATAGCCTGCTCAGTTATTATAGCTCTAGGGAGAATCCATGCAGGAAGGGAAGCATCCCGCTGGCTTACATGTATTAGTAATACTTCGTGGCTTCTTAGGACATATGTAACTGTAAAGATAGCCTCGCTTCACCTCCAACAGCAACCACATGGTGTTGCCCTCATAACTTCTTAGGGAGATCTAGTCGGCTCTCTGGAACTATCCATCTTTGGATAGCTGCTTAACATCTCTACACCTCAGTGCCTAAACCCTTAAACATGGTATAATAATATAATTCAATTCTTTGTTCAACTCTCTGTTTGTTTGTTTTTGAAATTGCTGTTAGACCTGACACACAGCAGGTATTTGGCATGTAGTGTGAATAGTTGTGGGTAATTATAACCATGGCTCGAGTGGTCATACTTCCTCCACTTGTTTTATATTTTCCCTAAGACTGTCTATGTGCGTCTCTAATAATGGTTTCTGTTTGCACGGCGGAGCCACCAGCATGTGGGTTAAAATGCAGCTTTCCTGGTTCCACGTTTAGCAATTCTAATTCCGGGTTTGCGGTAAGGTGTGGAAGTACCTGGTTAAGAAAATCTCAGGTGTTTGTGACCCAGGTAGTGGGACTGATCGGGTCGAAAGTCCTGGGTCGGGAAGTGCACTGCAACCTTCTGAGCCTTTGTGTCTGCAGCCGTTCATCAAGGAGCCAAATGTGTGCAAGGCATGCATCTAGGATCTGTACATACTGCAGTGGTTAGACATGGGCTGTTCCCCCCAAAGGACCTCCGTGAGGTCTGGGATGAGTGTCAGAAGCTGATGAAGATGCAGAATGGTCAGTCAAGGTCATTTATATACATTCGGAGCTGGGCAGAGGCTACTATAAAGGCACAAATTATCCAGCCCCTTGCCATGTTGTTTGCTGGTGTTGTTTTGTTTTACTTTAAGAACAATGCTGCTAGGAACATTTTGCACCCATGCATTGTGGGAAACTTTCTCATGGAAACATACCCAGGAGTAGAGTTTTGAGTTCCCCCACTGTATATAATTTTCAAGTTTATTAGACACTGCTAAATTGTTTCCTATGTAATATGGATTAATCTATACGCTCAACAACAGTATACACAATCTGTCATTACACACTCCCATAGGAGCTTGCTCCTGCTTGGAAGTGAAGGGATCAAACCCTTGTGATGCACTGGGGCGGCAACATAAATGGAACAATATGGAATCTGCACAAAGTCAGCACCAAGGATCTTCAGAGTGACTAGGTTATCGATCCCCTTTTAATATCAAAATGCCTTGCAGAATGCTGGAACTTAGAAGTTTCTTAATATAGTCATATTTATCAAGTTATAAAATTTAAAATTCTAACCCAGGAATTGCCTTTCAAATTTATTTATTTTTAATGTCTGTCAAAACCTTCTATGCGTTATGTCCGCTCTGAAATAGGCAAGATTCCAATCTATCAGCTAGGACTTTTGTGTGGGTTTCTAATAATGGGCTTAATGGCTGAAAAGCATAATGTAATACTCATAAATAATGAGGTCGGCACATCAGAACAAAAGTCAGGAGATGCTCAGAGGCTGAGTTAATGAGAGAAGTCTTAAATGCAAAAAAAAAAATGTTGACTGTGTTTCAATACAGTAAAATTTGAGCTGTGTCATTATTTAGGGTGAGCCAGGATGCAGAACAGCTGTGACTGCCTTGTTTAGCAGGTGCAGGCCCTCAGTCGGTCTCCATAGTGCGAGCAAATTTAGGTCACCATGAAGGCGGCTCTTGCTGTTCCTGTCACTTTCTAAGCATCTGAAAAATGATACTGTGTTTGTTCCTTGGGAAGGCTAAGCCTTCAAGGGACCATCAAAGGATGCGGAAAAACTCACCCAATCCAAGGAGTCTTAGGACAGTAAAGTGTTCAAAGGGTGTACGTGTCCTTCCTCTCTCCAATTTTCAAAAGGAATTGGCGTCTCAATGCCTGTTAACCAGACCTCGACATTTTGTAGTGATTCAATGCTGTCCCCTCAAGAGAGCCACCAACCTCCTCAGCAGACCTGGGGGGGGGGGGACAAGTTAATCAGAGACTGAGCACTGGCATTCTGAGTTAATTACAGAAAGTATCTGCAGGGGGCGTGATTCAATCAGTAAAGTGCTTGCCTATGCAAGAGTGAGGACGTGAGTTCAATCCCTGGAACTCACAGAAGAGTACAGCCAGGTACAGTAGTGTGTGCCTGTATTTCCGGTTTCTGGGGAGAAGGAGACAGAAGGATCCCTGGGGCTTGCTGGCTATCCATTCTACCCAAGTAAGTGAACTCCTGGTCAGTGAGAAGCCTGGACACACACACACACACACACACACACACACACACACAGATGGAAACCACCTCCTAGTTTCCTTTTAGGAAAAAAATTCAGTTCTATCTAAAAATTCCTATTGCTTTTCTGTCATCCTTCCAAAAGCGAAGCAGACATCATTGCTGGGGAGACAGCAAAGAAGGAAGACATGATATTTACCTCTAGAAATTTGAAGCTAGACAAGAGTCTTTCCTTGAAAGGCCTTGTCAAATCAAACTCCCTCCGCACGCCATTTTGCTTGCGAAATTATAGTTTGCAAGTCTGACGCCAGTGTATTCCAGGCAGGCAGCATGCACAAAGACATGGGCACTTCCCCTGATGAGTTTTGCCAATGAAGACTGAAACGGTGTAGCACAGAAATCTGCCATTTTACAAATGTAGAAAAGCAAGGCCTCTCACATCAAAGAGATGGCTATCTTCGGGCAAGTGTTGCTTGCTTCTGAACATTTGTCAGTGCAGTAGGTTTGAACTGGACCAATGTCAGCCCAGGGGAAAAAAAATGGAACCAGCTGAGTATATTTGGAAGCAAATACTCCACAGATGGAGAGGGAAGTAGGAGGTTAGCTCAGACCACTTGATTTTAATTAACGGCTTTCATTTGTGTGTGTGTGTGTGTGTGTGTGTGTGTGTGTGTGTGTGTGTGTGTGTGAACTTGGAAAAGGAAAAAGCAAGCAGAACTGATAAAGTCCATGTGACACTGAATGTGTTTCCTCAGCACCTAGATAAACAAGAGCACGTCTGTTAGGGCTAATGTAGCAGGGACCTATGTTACAATTCCCGTGCCCGAGGAAGTATGTGTTCTTATTGCTGGGGATATGTAGGAAGTATTTGGGAAGTGTAGAATCCGAGAAGGAGCCCTTAGTAATTTGTGGCATATGTCTGAAGAAAAGGCAGATGCAGCAGTGAATTTTGGATTTAGGGATGTTTGACAGGACACCTGAGAGGGAGGGAACACGGCCTCATGGTTAGAAGAACAGATGGACTGAAGGGCAGCTCCGCTCTGCTTCTACAGTGGGCTCCAGTACTCTCCATTAACATTTAGGATGCAGCCACCCAGAAAGACCATGAAGCCAGCCAGAAGCAGGAGCCCTGCCAGCATCCAGGTGTATTAAAGGCCAGGAGCAAACTACTTCACTGCCCAGAACTGAAGATGGACTCAGGGTCTTTTTTTTTTGAACCCTCAGTGAGAAGGAGAAGTACTCAAGAATTCCTTCTACCATTTTAATTCCTCCAGGCTCATCACTGGCCACCTTCTTCCTTTAAGCCCATACTTTTCTTGTTTAGAAATGACTGTCCAGAAAATCAAGTGGCAGTCATTGTTGGCCTTTTAATATTGGACATATGCTGAGTAGGTCATTTCTCCACAGGGAATGGTTTTTTACCTCTCAGGGGACATCTGGCACTACCTGTCACTATTTTCGGTTGTTGAAATAGTGGAGCACAATGTTACTGCCATGTAGTAGAGGCTGCCATGTAGAGGCTGGTACAGCAAGTGCGTGCCCCACAATTTTACAAGATATCTAAGGAATATTGGTTTGAGCAACTACGGTTTAAGTGAGGATCTGATTTTTTTTCTTTTTTTTTTTTTTGCTGAGAAAAGTTGGAAGGGTTGAGTGGAGTTGGAGCAAGCTGCGTTGGCAGATATGTTTCTGTGAGTTTTGCTTTAAGCATTTTTTTTTGTTGTTGTTGTTGGCTTTTCAGTAGAGTTTGTAAGATGTTTTTGGCACTCAAATTCTTATAGCCCTAATTGTTAGTCTTCTTGTGAAATGTGGCAGATCACACACCGGAATCACATCCTTGTCAGTTGTAATCTTTGAGGTCGAAGTGAGGGGTTTCCCACCAATCTTCTAATCTAGGACTCAGGGTTTTGGCAGGTGGAAGAATCTCACAGTCTAATGATCATTTCTTGCCTCAGAGGAAATTGCATACTGAGTGAGAAACAGCAACATATTTCACATTGCCATTGCTTGAAAATCCTCCTTTATTTTATTAAAATCTAATTCAATAATTTTCACACGTAACTGCATTATTAGTAATGTGAAGATGTTTGTTCAGTAAAGTGAATAAAAAGAAAACAGATTTTGGTTTGTAACTTGCAGAATGTTCTACACCTGACTGACACACATCTTTCTTCATTATGGCCCAGGGTAACCATTGTTTCTGGGGCAGATGGTATGCAGGCTCATCTTGCTGTTCTGCTCTCCATAACCTGAGGTATGTATGGCAGAGAGTTTAGTGCAGATGCCCAAATATCAGTTGACCTTGAATCTATGGTACACCCAATGCTAAGATCCTGGATTTTTTTGTGTGTGCCATATTGAACATGCAGATAGTATTTGCAGCTAAACTAACATATTGAATAAATTTGGTTACATGTATATATTTAAAATTTTATATTTAAATGATATGCCAGTTGAGCAGTATTTATTTTTCCCTTTCTGTGGTTGTAAAGCAGTTTTAGCTTATCATATGCTTTAGATAGTGATCTTCACTGTCACTAGAACGATAATTTTTTTTTTTTTCAGATGGAATATCTTTATGGAGCATTGGTTTACCTCAAATTCACAATCCCCTGTTTTCCTGCGTCAGTCCTCTGAAGGCTGGACCTGCAGCATGTGCTCCTGTGCCCAGCTTGAGTGGGCTCTCTCCTGTCACATTTTGCATGATTTCAGAGATGGTGACTTTTGAATTGTCCAACATGTTGTCATAGGAACTTTTACTAGACCCTAGCTGCCCATTCACATAACTGGAAGATTTACTTTTTCCACTCATCTTTCATCTCTCTCTATATATATATTGACAGTCATCACTTGTAATTTTAAGGTCATTTATTTCTAGTAATGGCAATTTTATCTGTTCAAATTCTTTTTAAGAGATTCTGAAGGACAACTTCTATAAGCAATGGTGAACTACCTGTCACTGGGATCACTGCCATAGAATTTGTTTTTTGTAAATCTTATTTTGTTGTCCATAATAAAGTAATGCAGTCAGCATCCTTGATTCTCTAAAACAATAAATATGAGGGATTTTCCTCTTATCTGTGGTACAATTTTAGGAGAAAAATTTTCAATTTACTATCTGAGCATACAGAGTGTCTGCAAACTTGTCTCTTGTCTTATTCAATGTCATGGTGCTTTGCCTGCACCCTCCTTCTAACCCGTGGTTCTCAACATGTGGGTCTCGACCCCTCTTGGGGATCCAATGATCCATTCACAGGGGTCACCTATGACCATCCTGCATATCAAATATTTACAATATGATTCACAACAGTAGCAAAATTACAGTTATGAAGTAGCAATGAAAATAATCTTATGCTTGGGGGTCATCATGAGGAACTGTATTAAAGGGTCACACAGAGTTCAGAAGGTTAAGAACTACTGTTCTAATCTGTTTGTTATTTGATTGCAATTTTGAGATCCTGAAAGTAATCTGAAAGTATTTGGAAAGTAGTTCAAGAAAAGAACTGTGTTTGTAAGTTCAAGTTCAGTTTAATTTTAATTAAACTTTTCTTAAAAATACTACTCATTGATTCACCTTCGTCCCTTTTCCAGGCCCTAAAGTACATGGGAAAAGGTGCTTGTTCCTTAAATAAGAGCTGAATAATACCCACATGAGGGAAGCCACAGAGCCCAGGTGCTCTGCTCTATGACTTCATCCCCCCAAACCACCACATGTTTACCCCTGGAGAGGGAGCAATATGTTTCTGAAATAATTTGTAGGTTAAGAAAAACATTAAGGGGAAAAATGAATATGATATTAGGCCAGAGCACATGGGTTCCAGGTGTGCTTTCGCGATAGCTTCCTGACAAATGTATGCATTTCCTGAGTAATTAAACTTAGCTTTGGGTTGTATCGTAAAGTCATCTGGACAACATAATGCAGAGAAGGCAGCATCCAAACAACTCCGTCTGGGTTTTAACCTCTCCACTGTTTACTACCTAGGTGACCTTGGAGAAGTCACGGTTGCTTTTAACTTTCCTTAGAGGATGCTCCTCCAAGTGACTGCCAAAGGCACATGAGATGACCTCCTTAAAGTGACAGGCAACTTACACAGCAGTTGACACTGATATCTAAAAGTCTACAACATTGGTAACATTGTCTATTCCTTTCAAATTCTAGAGTAATGGACGTTAGGAATCTAAAACCATTGTAAGCTCTTTTCTAACAGGGCTTTCCCATGGTCCTATTATCAACAGATACAGCTATATGTGAATTTTCTCCCCAAGTTGTGGAGTGTTTTATTTCCTGAAACCTTTTCTCATTAAATCATCTTATTCTTTATTTACTTGAGCCTATGGCCATGTCTGGATCAGATCAGAGTAATCCTTGACTCATACAGTGAGCTTTCTGGATAATATAGCAACCGGCATGGAAGTCGGAACCCTTTCGCTAAACTCAGCTAGGGTGCACATAGTACCTGAGCAGCCGGGGGGTGATTGGGATATGACTCATGCAGCAGCTCCTGTGATCACACAGCGAGGCAGGGCCATTTTCAGAGAGGCGAGCAACCTGCTTGGAGTGAACCATCTGACATTGAGCACACCCTTGGAGGGAGTATTCTAATTGTCACTTTATCTGCATTCTGCACAAACTTCTATGAGTCACTGTTTTCCCAGTGCCCTGTGGGTAGGGGCACACAGCATCCCGAGGCCAGCATGGATGAGACAGACAACAGGGACAAGAGAGAGAGAGGAGCTCTGAATGGGGAGGGTGTCTCCCTCTTCTTTAATGATGCATATGGTAATGTCAACAAGAGAAAAATGAGATACAAGGAAAAGTAGGTTCTGGGTGGAAGAAACGAGATTGAGTGAGTGCCCGAGACCTAAATGAGACTTATGGCAGAATAAGAGAATTCCAGATCTACGGTGGCAGAGGCGCCCCCGACTAAGCCATTTCCCATGCCCTAGATGTTCCAGAGGGAGGCACAGGCTTGGACTAAGCTTTCATACCCACCGCTAAATACATCCTGTCAGCTAAGGTAGCTAAGAGTTTTAGCGAAGTTGCAATTTAGAGGAAAAGATGAGCAAATTTCTAAGGAGGAGTAGTGGCCTCTTAAAAACAGATACTGAAGGACCTTATCAGAGGGGTCCGAATTAATGGTCCATATCAATCGTGAATTTGCTATGAAGAAGACAAGCGTCTTCAGGAGAGGATGTTGCAGAGAGGAAGTGGTAACAAGCAGCAGAGAATTGAATGGAGACGGGAATAAAGCGGGTAGTTACATTGAGACAGAGGATCTGGTTAGGGAAAGCTCCCTGGAGGCGTAAGGAAGGGATGAAAGGGTGAAGCTATCTGAAAAGATCTTAAATGATTGAGAAAGGTCAACTTTGATCTATTAAAGCTAAATGAAGTAGAGGATTTTTGTTTTTGTTGAAATAATGGTCGAGCCTGAAAGAAAGTTGGAAGAGTGGGATCAAAAGAGTCACAGACAATACTGATAAAGAGAAGCCAAAATCCTGACAAATTCTATTTAATTTAAAGGCTCCAAAGATGAAATTCTAAAAACATCCAATTAAAAACATTATTTCAGCCGTGATGGTGAATGCCTTCAGTCCCAGCACCCGGGAGGCAGAAGCAGAAAGATCTCTGTGAGTTCGAGGACCGCCTGGTCTACAGAACAAGTTCTAGGACAGCCAAGGCTGTGACATAGAGAAACCTTGTTTTGAAAAGCCAAAAAAAAAAAAAAAAAATCAAACCCAAACAACAACAAAACATTGTTTCATTATAAATTAAGAATAATTGCCACCAAATTTCTCAATGGGAATACTAGAATGTTAAAGTTATATTTTTAATATAATAATATAATACAGAATTTTAAACAAAAATAAACTTGAAGTTGAGTAAAATGAAGGTGATCCAAATTACAACTCTTAAACTTTACAGGAAACATATCATGGGAGCTTCCACAGAGAAAACAAATGATTTGAAACCACAGTTAAAGCCTGGCAATAAACAATGGCAAGATAAAAGAGTGTGAAATGAAGCTGGTGTGTTATAACCATGCTTTGTAGTACAATTTCTTGCCTTAGTGGAAATAAAATATTTGTGCCTTCCAGTATGATAGAAGTGTACAGATATCAAAATGTAAAATGAGGACTAAGGTTTTACATTTTATTGAACTTAAATGACTTAACTGAAACAGCCTTATGGGTTGTAACTCTGTAACATTCCAGGTATAATTTTATAAAACGTATCAATGATGTGGGAGGCTTGGAAGTGGCAGAGGTCAAGATCTTTGACACCATGCTGATGTCTTTGTGTTAATCAAAAGAAATAAGTCAGGCGCTCTTCCACCAAGTAAGAGTCTTAATCCATGGGCAGAAACAAACTGAATGAAGTTGACGTTGAATTTTAGTTTGTAATCAAGAATAATGATGACAAAGTGACCCAAACAACACAAAACAAGAAGAATGGTTTGTAGGAAATACGAAAGAGAACATCAGGAATAAATTGTAATGACGGTAATTAAAGTGAGTGTAAATCAATTAAACACATACACCAAGTCACAGAGACTTAGGGAAATAAGATGCTGTAGTATGTTGTCTACCAGGCATTTAAAACAAAGGAAATAAAGATAAAACAGCTAGTTATACATAAAATGCATAATACATGAAAGCATCATCAGTTTTTCATTGTCAATTTTAATAACAGAACACACAAGTCAAGCGGTTAAACTGTGTTTGTAAAAGATACAAATATTAGAGATGCAAAGAAAGAGATCAAAAGAAATGAATCGGGAGTATATCCATGCCTCTGATGGAGAAGGTGAATTCTAAAGAGAGAATATGTGAATCAAATGTACTTGGAGTTACTGGCATACCCTCATGAAGGCAGACTGATCAGGACCCCAGACACCTCTGCAGATTAAAAAAAAAAAAAAAAGCAAAAGCTATAAATAAAATAAAATATAAAATGCTGCATTCTGAGTAAGACACAGTCATTTCTATCACAATCGAACAGGACTTACACTTGCCTGCACCGGGCCTGCACGAGGCTGGGGCTTGTCATCAGTCAAGCCGGGCTCAGGGGAGTCCTCACAGGACTGTCCCCCACACTGCTGAGCTACTGACTGCTGCTGGGTTCCAGGGGAGAGACAGTTTTAGTCTTCACGTGTGTAGCCACAGGTGAGGCCACCAGGCTGTAAAAAAGAGTCTGAAACCTGTGGTTACACAGACAGCCATGGTTAAATTGAGTCAGGAGACAAAACAGAAACACATGTGGGTTCAAAAGAGCATTGGGTCGGCAGGGCTGGCCAGAAGAAAGAGGCACAATGGGCAGGACGGTGAGCAGAATGCATCATCAGCATGGATGACAGCTTCAAAGAAAATTAATAAAAACATATAAAACATTATCTTTGTACTTTAAAAAGGCCCCCTCCAAACTGCGGTGATACTTTATTGGTGCTGAAATGTGATATTTTATGTGTATGTTAATAAATAAAGTTTGTCTGGAGATCAGAGGTCATCAAGCCATAAACAGAAGTCAGGTGGTGGTAGCCCACACCTTTAATCCGATCACATGGCAGGCAGAGTCTCTGTGTGGTCAAGGACACAGCCAAGCGTGGTGACACAAGAGCCTTTAATCCCAGTACCAACCATAGAGACCTGGAGGTCTGTATAGACAGGCAGTGATGAGGAAGTCATGTGGCTTAGAGCCAATGAGAAGGCAGAACAGAAAGGCAATCAAAACACAGGTTACACAGGAAGAAGCTCTCTGGGGAAGCTACTGCTGGTGGTAAGCTACGGCTAGTCATGGCTATTCACTCTGATCTCTTTGGCTATTACCTCTGTATTTGGCTCTGTATTTCTTATTTAATAAGACTGTTTAGAAATTTGTTCACACCAAAGAATTTAGATGGCTATAAAACAAACAAACAAACAAACAAACAAACAAACCTCTACTTGATAAGCTCAAATCTACATATGTCCATAGAGTTTACACTCCAAACATTACATGCATGCACATTTTGTTCTGTAGTGAATATATTATTTTGTTATTTTAATTTTTGATTTGTTTATATTATTTTCACATTATGTGTATATATGTTTGCCAGTGTGTAGGTATTTGCGCATGAGTTCAGGTGCTTCTGAAGCCATAGATGTTGAATATTCTTTGGGCTGGAGTTACAGGCAGTTGGGACCCGCCCAACATGCGTGCTGGGAAATGGACTGTCCTCTGCAAGAACGGTATGCACTCTTAACCACTGAGTCATCTCTCCAGCCCCTTTAATAAATATTTATTTGCCCTAATAAATATTTATTAACTCCTAAATACTATAAAACAAGAAGCTGGAGAGATGGCTTAGCAGTTAAAAGCACTGCCTGTCCTTCCAATGTACCCAGGTTCTATTTCTGGCACCCACATGGCAACTCACAACTGTCTGTAACCCCAGTCCTAGATGATCTGATGCCATCTTCCAGCTTCATGGGTACCAGCCATGTTCTGGGACACAGACATCTGTGCAGACAAAACACCCTTTCACATATAAACTAAAATTAAAACAAAAATTCTGTAAAATCAAAATCATAAATGTTAAAGTCAGTAACAGAAAGATAATTTTAAAGTCCCCCCCCCACGAATACCCTCATGTAATATAGAGATCAAAATATGTTAATAGCACCTCATGAAAAATGAAGTGGCTGACATTTGAAAATGTGGAAAAAAATGATTAATTTCTGAAAAAATACCTAATACTAAAATTACTGAAAGATTAAGCATAAAATTGAAATGAGATAAATATCAGGGGAAATGAAAGTGTAATCAAGAATTCTCCTAAACGGACCTCATCATCTTCTTTGGTTTGGTCCTGTATGATCAGTCTGTGTGTTTGCTTTAGGTCCTAGGAATCAAATCCAGAACCTCACGCATGGCAGGTACGCCCTGAACCACCGAGCTACACCCCACACTCCACGTGGCTGTCTTTATTTCTCCAGTGCTGTGGTTTAAACACAGGTCCTCATGTGCTCTACCACCGGGCCACACTTTCAGTCCTATTAGTTAATAGCTTGAAATGTGATTTGGCCCACGTTTCATAAACAGATAAACTCTACCTTATGTAAGAGTAATTAAATGCAAGTTTAATTAAGTCTGATGATGTCTTAAAACACATAATAATCAAGTATATATCTTCCCAAAGAATTTGGTATTTCAATATTAGATATCAGATATTGTATCAGAGAAAAGCTACACTTGCGTATCTTTTTAAAATGGGGGCAAAGTTGCCCATTTCTGAAAATGTTTTATATACAATTGAAGATCTAAGTTAATATAAAAATGATTAGACAGAAAAAAATATGCATCAGAATCAGAAAGGTAGCAATGCTTACATTTTTTTTTTGCAGATGACAGGTCTCTGAAGAGAAAAACTCCCAGAATCAACACAGCTCCGTAGCCATGATGAAACAGAACACAGCGGTTTAATGCTGGAGAGGTGTCTGAAATCAATGGCCTTTTAAACGACAAACTTAAACACATAGGGAAAAGTCAGGCATTGTTTACAGTAACAGCATTTCTAAAATGGCTCCAGAGTTAGAATGACGAAGAATCCAGTCACCTCCACAGTTCAGAGACTGGAGCGGGCACTTGGTCAAATCTAGTCAGTAGCTTTTCAAAGAATTATTTAAGCAAAACGTGACTGAGTTTAGGATTAAAAAAAAATCCTTTCTTAGGCCAGTTTTCCAGTCTACGTCCAAATTGTTCTCAGTACACATGAGTTATAGCTAGATACCAAATTGACTACCCCGAGTAGATCCATAGTCAAACTTCTCTAACAATGCTGAACTGACTCAGTCACATTTTATAGACAGGGCTACAAGTCGCCACTAGTTCCCAATGGGAGTCCTTTGCCTCCTGCTGTGCACACCTAGGCGAATTCTCTCCTGCAGACTGCAGGTTGGATCTTGTATCTGTCTTCTCTTCTGCAGAATTCAGCAAAAGTGGTAAGATAGCGTCTCTGAGACACGGTTACTCAGAGTGCCTTTCCACACCCCGCCTTCTCTTTTTCTTTCTTGTTTCAAGGTCCCCTTTTTCTTTCTTTCCCCGAAGGGAGCCCAGCTATCTGGTATGAGTCTCACTGTGAGAGGACCACAGGCCAAGAAAATGAGGCCTATAGCCCGAGAGATCCCGAATCCTGCTAACAGTTGTGGGAATGCTTTTCTGAACATGTCCTCCTCTTGTGGAACCTTCGGATGAGACCGAAGCCCCTATGACACCTTGAAAGAAAAGCCTCTGACTCCAGTCTCTCCAGGATTTCCAACACAGAGGTACTGCTTGGTCTTTTAAGCAGCTAACTTTTTTTTTTTTTTAATTTTCAAGACAGAGTTTCTCTGTGTAGCCCTGGCTATCCTGGAACTCACTCTGTAGACCAGCCTGGCCTCGAACTCACAGAGATCCGCCTGCCTCTGCTGGGATTAAAGGCGTGGGTCTCTACTGCCGGGCTTGTTTCTAACTTTTTAATGCACTTATGACTAGCAAAGACAGCTGATGAAATGATCTAAAATGAACGATTAGCCAGAGAGGAACGCTGCCTGCCTGCCTCAAAATGAGAACCAGGGTTGTCTTAGGTTGTTTGTGGCCCCAAGTAATAACAACAACAATAAACAAACAAACAAACAAACAAAATCTGGCCGCAAGGTTACTCAGATTTTTGAGTCATTGGATTCACTTAATCAAAATAAAAAGTGATTCTGTCATGTACCATGACAGCTAGTATATAATGGTTCACTTCAAACGGACACATCCCCATTCCTTGTCTTGCCTGGACCTTGGAGCTGGAAAGCAAATGTTTGAATTCGTAGACTTCTAGAGGCTAGTCACTGTCTTTTGTAGCTATGACCGGGCGGTGGTAGTACACGCCTTTAATCCCAGCACTCGGGAGGCAGAGCCAGGCAGATCTCTGTGAGTCCGAGGCAGTCTGGTCTACAGAGCGAGATCCAGGACAGGCACCAAAACTACACAGAGAAAGCCTGTCTCCAAAAAACAAAACAAAACAAAACAAAAGACAAGGGAAAAAAAAAAAAAGAAAAAACCTAAAAAGAGAAAAAATATTTATTTTGAGTTAAGGCTTCTGAGGCTTCAGTCTGGTCACGGGGCTCTGTGCCTTTAGGGCCTGTGGTGATGGGAGATAAGGGGTAGGCTGTTCTCCTCATGGAAGCCAGAAACAGAGACTGAGAGAAACCGGTGAGAGACCAGTATCCCCTGTCAATGCGTACCTCAAGTAATCTATTCCTCCAGTGAGGCTCCACTGCCTGAAGTTTCTGCTGCCCCCAACAGCGCCGCCAGCCGAGACCCAAGCCTTCAATTCATGATGCTTTTGAGGAGACCCTAGATTCAAACTGTAGCAGGAAGCGGGGGACATCTTGCAGCCAGGACCCCAGAGGGGGTAGACAGCTGAGAATGGAAATACAGGGGATTTGTAAGGCTCTTCAGATTACAGTGGCCTTGATAACCCAAGGGGTAGCCAAACGTCAGGACCAGACTGAGATCCTGTCTATTGCATGAGGTAAGCCCCTTATATTCTAAATATATGTCATAGGGCATTGTGCTATTCGCAGATGAGACTTTTTAAGTGGAACCAGTGAGATAGCTTCCAGCTTATATATTTAAATTTGCTACAGCATATACATTTAATTTAAATTGGAAGAGGGAAAATTTGTGTCAGGTTATCTCAGCTAAGAAGAAGTAAAATTAGGAGAATTTCATGACTATCGATTCTAGGAACTATGTTTGCTTTATCAGAAACTTAATGAAGAAAAAAAAAGGAAAAAAAACCTGAAAAATTAGTCAAAAAACACCAAAGACCCAAATCTTCTTTCAATGTTGTTTTACCTGTGAAAGGTCTTGTGAATCTGGATTGAATTGTACCTGATTTCAGTAAGTTTCAAACTCACCGAGGTATGCAATCACTTCCCCCCACCCCCAGCCCTCTTTTATTAGAGTGTTTAACTTTAGGATTTTTTTTTTCAGGGTCATTAAATGGAATTTCTATGACAACCTGAAAGCCGGTGTAAGAATGAGACAGTGTTGTTCAGTATAATGAGTCCAACTATATATTATCTCGTAGTTCTGGTTCCTAAGAAGTAGGTGATAAATTTAGGGCGCCATTCAGCACTATCCAGGAAATAGTCCACTAATGACCCGAAAGTCCAACAAATCTCCCTGTTTTACTCAGAGTACTTTGTGGCCAGTTATAGGAACCAGCTCTGGAAATAGAAACCAACTTGGAAAGGGATTTTACTGGAAGGATGTTGGGAAATTCACAGAATTTCCAGAAAAGCTGGAGAATGTGATGCAGAAAATGAGCAGGCACTGTGGGTGGTAGTGCCTGGTGACTTCAGCCCACTTCCATGTGGGGCAGCCTGGCAGAGATTTTTCTCTTGTCACAGAGCGATGGAGGCCAGCATTCCCCTTGGATGCTGCAGAAGCACGGATACTAGTTACCACCTCTGGTCCCATGGCCCAGCCAAAAGACAACGATTACCATGAATTCGGAAACAGTGTTCTCCTCTGACGTAAGTCTTCAGAGTCCTTGGTATCACTGTCTGACCAACTGAATTATAAATCATATTAAATTTTAAAGTGATAGTAAGAAAGTGGACAGAACAATGCATCATCATATGTTCTAAATTTATTTCCAGGTCTGTAAATGTTTTATTTCAAGTAAGGGATGATGGTATAAAAACCAGAAAAAACACAAAATTGGAAAGAGGTTATGGAAACAACTGATTGATGGAATAGATAAAAGGACTAATCAAAGGATGTCTAAGAGTCTGGCATGTGACATGAACAGAGCAAAAAGGTATATTTTACCTCTGACATGTGTGTTGTGGGAAAGTCTTTTTGTATACTGTGAAGATGTGTCTCTGCCTAAGGCACCTTCTGATTGGTTTAATAAAGAGCTGAATGGTCAATAGCTAGGAAAGAGAGAATAGGCAGGATTTCTGGGGAGGGAGAGGAACTCTGGAAAGAAGAGAGATGGAGACACCGGCGGAGACACCGAGGAAGTCGGATGCATAGAATGGAAGAGAGGTAAGTAGCCACGTGGTGGATTAATAGGAACTGGTTAGTTTAAGTTGTAAGAGCTAGTTGGGAAGAAGCCTAAGCTAAAGGCCAAGCTTTCATAATTAATACAAAGTCTCTGTGTCATTATTTGCGAGCTGGCAGTCCCAAAGAAAGTCTGACTACACATGGGTGTGGGAGAAGTTTGCCACCTATTCAGGAAAAAGCAATAAGCAGGAATGTTATATTTCTTCTCTACTCTATCCCAGGAAATTTGGTTGAAGGTGTCTTTATATATCTCATGGTGGATGAGCATCCAGACCTCCCTTTTAACGTGTACAATTTAACGGTTTGGAAACTGTGCACACCTATACTAACCCCTTTGTTTGGCTCTTCATATAGTGGAGTTTCTTTGGTGAACTAGGTGTGACGTTAGCTTGCTTCCTTCCCAGTGTTTTGCAACCCTTTTGGTAAATCTTGATTTATTTTTTCCAGTTCCCACCAGCCATATAACCAAATGCACATGGTGCTCTGAGTAATTATGACTCTCATAACTGTCATCTGCCACTCGCCTGTTTTTGTAAGAGAGTTACAGGTGTCCTTTCCAGCAGAGACGCACAATTCATGTGGAAGGCAAACTCCAGATATGACCTGGAAGGAGATCACTAAGAACTGGTTCTTAGTTTCTTTCCACAGAAACCAGGAGGACACATGGCCTGGAGGGCTTCTGGAGAGATTTGAACTTTCATTAGTCAAGAACAGGTGTTTTCAGAAGTAGGTGGTCAAAATGGCATTCCAGGAAATTTCAGAACTACATTCTTGAAATGGAGAGCCTAGAAGATAAGACAAAAGAAAATCCACCCTTGAGCATTTTTATGGAAAGTGGAGAAATGTAGCCAGGAACCGGGGACAGAACAGCTCTTTAAAAAATAATTTCTGTTTCTCCTAGTAAGAGGGGGTCACTGGTCTGAAGGTCTCAAGTGGAGGGATTGGCATACCTACCCAGCCACAAAACCTTTGACCTACCATTTGTTCCGCCTGCAGAGTATAGGACCAGAGCCTAGCAGAATCATCACCAACGTTACCAGAGAGACTTTATCCAGCAACTGATGGGAGAATGTAGAGTCACACAGCTAAACATTAGGCAGAACTCTGGGGGTCCTGCAGAGGAAGGGGAGGAAGGATCAGAGGAACCAGAGGGGTCAGGGACACCATGAGAGTACAGCCCACAGAATCAACTGACCAGCACTTTCAGAGATGGGGGAGCCTGTAGGCTCTGACCTAGGGTCCTGAGCATGTATGTTATGGCAGAATATCTTGGTGCTCTTATGGGATCCGTAACAGTGGGAGTGGGGTGGTTTCTGCCTCTTTTACCTACGTGTGGGACCCTTTTCCTTCTACTGGGTTGCCTCATCCAGCCTTGATGTGATGATATGTGCCTGATCTTATTGTAGCATGTTATGCCGTGTTTGGTTGCTGTCCCTGAGAGGCCTGCTCTTTTCTGTGGTGAGGTGGAGGGGGTGTGGATCTGGGGAAGAGAGGAGATTAGGGAGAGAGAATGGGGGAAGTGGGGGGAGGGGAAACTGCATTCAGGATGTAATATATGAGAAAAAAGGAAACACATAAAAATAATTTCTTTTTAGGTTAAAATATAATTACTTTGCCCCTTCCCTTTCCTCCCTCCAGTCCTTCTCAAGCATCCACTCTTGTTCTCTCTCAAATGTGTAACCTCTCTTCTTGAGTCTTTGTTATGTGTGTTCCTAAGTATATAAATACAACCTAGCACTGGTGTGATCTCTATTTTTGTTGGTACTGTTGAGTGTTGTGGAAAATCTGGATTTAATTAAACCTAAGATTCTTCTAAGTGGCCAATCAGGCCCTATGGACATGTAGTTAGTCACACCTGTACTTCCTTTTCTGTCTGTTTTCTCTGCTGTCACATAAGCTTCAGAAGGGAGGGGCAAGGTCTACCTTGTTCCTCACCTGGTACATGAGTATCTGACAAAGAGTAATTCCTTCATGGCCTGTTGGACACCTGGCAAATAGAAACAAATGAATAATATGTGGAAATTTTCTTCCTGAAGACATCTATGGAGAATAGAGAGTGAATGGGTAAATATAAATCCAGACTCATCCTCTGACTCTAAAGGACATTGATAGCTTTTGTTGAGTTCTAGTATTCTATGTCTTGTCCCTAATTGTTCTTCACAAATGCTTGTAAAGGACAAATCTTGGTGTATATAATATCCTTTTCATAAATATTTGTTAGAGTATTACTCATTTTAACTGATTGCGCCTATTATTTTTTTACTTCAGTTTGGTGTAAAGCTAACTGATTATGGAATCTAGGGTTATGCAAAGAATGTGTTCAGTCTAGAATTGGTATTTCTATATGTTATGATGGATTGCTATGTAGGTATGGTCTCTAGAACTGAAATGCATCCATAGTATGTGTAAATGGCATAATTGTATGCTTTCTAGAACTGAAGTTTTTCAAAGTTCTTTAGAATTGAAATGATCTATTCTTTGGAAATGTATGTTCTGCAGAATTGGTATGTGTGTACATATACATGTGCATGATACAAATATCTAGATTTGCTACATTCTATAGAACTGCTATCTGTATTTTCTAGAATTGCTATATCTATGTCTACATATCATCTTTGGATTTTGGATGTCCTGTCTGAAGCTAGAGCAACCTCTCTCTCTGGCTACCCTAGACTGGCCCACTTTCTTGAGCTAGTATTTAAAGAGCATGCAGGTGCTCTTTAAATACATTTGCTATATAAGGATTGTAATGTTTGTGTACTTACTATATAAGAACTGCAATGTTTGTGTTCTTGCTATATATGACTATAATATTTGTGTACTTACTATATATATATATATATATATATATATATATATATATGTGATTGTAATGTTTGTACACTTACTATATAAAGACTGTAATGTTTGCTTACAAAGCTCAGTTCTGTGGTCATTGCCATGGATCTAGAAATACTCTTAAATGTCACATAACAAAGTTGTCATTCTGACTCTATCATTATTTTTCTAACTTCCATGCTTGTGTGTCTACCCTTTATTTTATTTGAAGAATTTTTATTACTATTCTTTTTACTATAACTTTTCTGTTCTCTCTGCCAAAACAAATAAAAAATAAACCCAACTTCCCAAGCCAGAAAACAATAACAAACAAACAAACAAACAAAAAACCCCACATTCCCTCAATACCTAAAACCTTAATCCCAGATACAAAAAGCTAGTGATCATCAGGTATCTCAACTGCCATAAGAGAGTGTTTCCTTTCCCAACAAGAATGGTTTCACTAACCACATTGTTGCTGTTTGATTCTGTTTCCTTTACCAGTCATGATCTATTCTGGTTCCTAGTGAAGTCACAGTATCTGCCATGGAATGATCGACAGTCTTAACTTTATGGAATGAAGAATGAACGAGTGAGTGGTATGTGACCTTGTTAAAAAAATATTACAGGCAAGTCATTTCATTGCCAAGACCAAATTATCTCATTGGCTGTCTGGCTACTTGGGATTCTTCCATTCTATTCTTTTTTTTTTTTTTTTTTTTGGTGTGTGTGTGTATGTACGTATGTATGTTTGAGACAGCATTTCTCTGTGTAGCTTTGGAGCCTTTTCTGGAACTCACTCTGTAGACCAAGCTGACCTTGAACTCAGAGATCTGCCTGCCTCTGCCTCCCGAGTACTGGGATTAGAGGTATGCGCCATCACCGCCCAGCTTCCATTCTGTTCTTATTTCTGCTTCAATTCCACGAGTGCAACTGATTGCAGCATCACTAGTTTGCCATCTTTGCCCACTCCAGCATCAGGGCACAGATTTGGATACAGGGCAAATGAAGTCTAACAGTGTTACGGGCTTCCACCTCCAGCTCATCATCCTGTCTCTCACTAGATAGTAAAGTCTGGTAAGATAAGAGACAGGCAGCAAGAGAGTGGTGGTTGATGCCCTTGATGGTATCTGCCTTTGAATTTAGGGCTGCACTCTTGGAATCTTTAATACTTGTTTTAACAGGTTGGAAAAAAAAATAACTGCTCAGGGATGGTCATTCTGTATGCTGTGACTGTATGTTGCTACCATTGGTTAATAAAGAAGCTGCTTTGACCTATGACAAGACAGGAGACAGCCAGGCGGGAAATCCAAAAGAGATAAAGGGAGAAGAAAGGTGGGGTCAGAGGAGACACTGCCAGGCGCTGCCTGAGAAGCAAGATGTAATGGAACTCATGCAAAGCCACGAGACACATGGCGATACATAGATGAATAGAAATGGGTTGCTTTAAGATGAGTGAGCTAGTTAGTAATAAGCCTAGGCCATAGACCAAACAGTTTGTAATTAATATTAAGCCTCTGAGTGATTATTTTATAAGCTGCTGGAGGGCCGTGTGGGGCACAGAAAAGCTTCAGGCTACAAATAACAAACCTAAAATCTGTCCCTTTTGCATTTGGAATATTGAATTTTCCTTCTTGATTCCTTTTGCCACAAAGTTTCACTCTCCCTCCTCTTTCTCCCTCAGTTCATCTCCTCTCCATTTCAATACTAACTTAAATTTCTATTTGTATAATTATCTTTGAACAAAAGTGGGACACTACAAAATCCAAAAGTAATATGCCACTCCAAAAACAAAACCTCCAAGACCTGAATACTAATTAGACCTCCACAGCTCCATCGTGTTTCTATTTTCTTCCTAACAGAAAGGGAACATTCATGTTTGGAAAGCATGTTGTTTCTAAGTGACATTAAGAAATCACTATTTAGGGATTCCTTATATTGAAATTGAACACTGAAAATTAATGTTATCCTTTCTCCTCACACCATGGGACCTCTTGATGCATCTGTAAGACCACCTTTCAGCTACTGAGCTGGAAGCTTGAGTGAAGTACAACCAAGTTCTGTGTCCCCCAGACTAATGTTTACAGAGTAATGGCACTCATTGTTAACTGGTCACAGGATACGTAAAGACATTCTCTCAGCAAATAGCTCTGGGCAGTAAGAATTTTGCAGAGAATGATGGAGAAGCTCCCTTGCATCTTGCCTGCTGTCTCCAAGGGTTTATACGCTTACCTAAAAGCCAAAAATAATGCACATTTCCCTATGATCTTCTTATCCTTAACACCTAGCCCTATTTTCCCTCTCTTCTGTTTCGTCTCTTGGAATCCCCTCCTCTGACCCCTCCAACTCCTCTGTCTTTATCCAGTCCTCTGCTGCTTATCTTGGCTTAATTGCCACCTTGCCTGCAGAGGCCTTTTCTAGACCTATTACCAAGTGGGTTTTGTGAGGCTAATCCCATGGCATTTCTCATCACAGTCTGCTGCATGTGATTTCATGAAGCTGTGTAAAACAATGCTTTTTTACTTGCCTGCCATCTTATCATCCTCTACCTTATATGCTTGCCCTCTGCCCAGTAAGCTCATGAAGGCAGAGTCGGGGACATGTTGTGTGGTGGGTTGAAAAGGAATGATCCCCATAGGCTCACGTATTTGACTGCTTAGTCATCAAGGAGTGACACTATTTAAGAAGAATGAGGAGGTGTGGCCTTGTGGGAGTAGGTGTGTTCTTGATGGAGGAAGTAGGTCACTGGGTGTGGGATTGGAGGTTTCAAAAGCCCATGCCGGGCTCATTCTGTCTCACACTGCCTGTGGCTCTGGATGTAGAACTCTTAGCTACTCCTCCAGGACCATGTCGGTATGTGTGCTGCCATGCTCCCCACTATAGTGATAAATGACCAACCTTTGAATCTATAAGCAAGCCCCCAATTAAGTGTTTTCTTTTTTAAGAATTGCCATGGACAAGGTGTCTCTTCACAACACTAGAACACCGACTATGACATGCTTGTTTGATTTCCTGATACATTGCCCATTCTTTTCTTATTGTCTGAAATAAACAATAGCAGAATACTTTATTCACACGTACACAGATATCCACAAAGACATATATAAATAGCGATGCCTCTCTCTGCATTTTATTTATTCAATACTTTTCTTCCTTTTTATTTGCAGTAAAATCTTACAGACCATTCCACATCAGGGTGTTTCACAATGCTGACAAGTGTTGCAGTGTGTGGGGTTACCCACAGTTATTACAAGCTTTCAATGTAAATGGATAAGCTAGGTTCTTACTAGTCTAAACTCATAAACAATACTTTACTATGCCAGGTATTTCTGAAAGATAAATTTTTAGACATGGAATTATTAAGTTGAAGGTGATATATTTTAATTTTGATAGATATTCTTAAATGAGCATGTTAAAAATGATGTTCCAAGTTCTATTTGATGCAACTACTTTTCTAAGAGTTTGTGTTTTGTAATTCTGGTATCACTACATAGTATAAAACTTCCAGTTTTGCCAAGCCAAATAGCAAAGGAAGCAAGCACTATATCTTAATTTTTTTAAATTTCATTTTTGGTTTCCAAAAAAGTTAAATGGCTTTATTGGGTTTCTGTTGTGCACTACTTTTGATATAAATTGCCATTGTTTTCTTATTGCTGGTTCCATTTGTTATGTTCTTAATTATTTAGTTACTTTTATGTTTTTTTAGAAATTAATGATTAATTATTATTATTCTTTATTTTTATGTTATTTTTTGAGATTATTATTTTTCCCTTCTCTCCCTCTGAACCCTCTCATATGCCCATCCTTTCTCTTTTTCAAATGTATGGACTCTTTTTTTCATTAATTGTTGTTATATGTGTATATATTTAGGGGTGTGTGTGTATGTGTGTGTGTGTGTATAAAACCTGTTCAGTTTGTCTAATGTTACTTGTATTATATTCTCAAGGCTGACCACTTGGTGTTGGATAACCAATTGGTGTGCTCTTCCCTGGGGAAGACTATTTTTTGCTCTCAGTATTCCTTAATTGCCTGTAGTTTTTTTGTGTAGGGTTTAGACCTCCTGGGCTTGTTGTTGTCCTTGTTCAGTATACGTTTAGGCAGTCATGTTGGTGAGACCTTATGTGTGTAGCTTCTGACATTCCCAGAAGACACAATCTCACAGTAAATTCCCTATTCTCTGGCTCTTACTGTCTTTCCACCTCTTCCTCTGCAGTGACTGGTGGAGAAGTTGTATTGTAGATGTATCCATTGTGAATAGGTTCTACAACTCTACATTTGGATTGGTTGTAGTTTTCTGTAATGGTCTTTGTGGCAAAGAGAAATTTCCTTGATGTGTGTTGAGGATTACGTTTAATCTGTGGGTATAAAGATAAATAATTCATTAAACCAGGATAATCTCTAACTATATTCATTATTTTTTAAACTAAATTTTATTTACTTATGTGTGCTTGTGCATATCCAAATATGCCATAGTATGTGTGTGTTGGTCAAAGTACAACTTAAAAGAATCATTTTTTTTTCTTTCCGTTATGTGAGTGCCAGGGATTGAACTCAGGTTTGGTAGTAAGCATCTTTACTTTTTAAGCTTACCAGCCAAAGTTTTATTATTTTAATAATTATATTTGTCTCCAAATACAAATGTAAGTACCAGGTTTTGGTACTCTGCTGTTTATTTAAAATTGTTCTGTGATGCCATTTTTCATGTGTGATTTCATTTTTAAGAAGATATAGGATGATATAATTGATATGTAAAGAAATATACATATTTAATGTGGACTATTGATAAATTAGAATATATGAATACAACCTTGGTTCCATCACCACCATCCAGGTGACAGACATGTACCAAACCTTCAGAACTTACTTTGAGTCTCCATTGTTGTTGAATGTTGTTTTAAGGTGTGTTACTTTTGTTTATGTTGCATTTGTTTAACTCAGTGAAGCTGTGTTACTGTGCCTGTCTAAAACACCTGATAGTCTAATAAAGAGCTGAATGGCCAATAGTGAGGCAGGAGAAAGGATAGGCGGGACTGGCAACCAGAGAGAATAAATAGGAGGAGAAATCTGGGAGGAAAAAGATCAAAGGAGCAGCCAGAAAAGAAGGAAGATATCAGGGGCCAGCCACCCAGCTACACAGCAAGCCATGGAGTAAAAGTAAGATTTACAGAAGTAAGAGAACTGGAAAAGCCCAGATGAAAAATGTAGATGGGATTAATTTAAGTTAAGAAAAGCTGGAAACTAAGCCAAGCTAAGGGTGGGCATTTATAATTAAGAATAAGCCTCCATGTGTGATTTATTTAGGAGTTGGGTCTTAGGCCCCTCAAAAGAGCCCAAAACAAACAATAACATTTTGGTGAACCAACGTGGCACTCCAGTTTCTATAGTTCCTGAGAAACCTTAAAAAAAAGAAAAAAAGAAAAAAAAAAGATATGGCTCCTTTAAGAATTTCTGCCAGACAGTTTTTGCTGCTCAGTGAGCCCTTGAACAACTAGTATGTTAAGTACGAACCAAAACCTAAGTAAGAAATGCCTGCCACAGTACAAGCATTGGCATTCTAGAGCTGTAGGAAGATTGAATGCAGTTCCTGTTCAGACAAACCTCCAACTGGCTGTGAGTTTCACGCTTGGTTTTCAGGACCTGAGAAGTTGGAGGAGCCAGCTGAAAGTCAAGTGTGGAGGATCCAGGTGTAGGTTAGCAGTTTAAAGGTTTGCTCATATGGTCAAAAAAGACTGAAGATACACAACAAAAGAGGTCCAGATGGAAAAAAAATCCCTAAACAGGTTACAGTGTTTTTAACAATGTGCATAAGCTTAAGAAAAGAAAGAAGGTACAGTCATGGAAAGAAAAGAATAGTTTATAAAATAATAATGTCTTTAAAGAGAGAGTAAAAGTAACATAGAAAAAAGCCAGGTAAGATAGGAAATACACAGGGAGTCTGGATCCTGTGTGTTATTGTGTTGATTTTGAATTTCTTTGCTTGTTGAAGAGCAAAGGACAGCTGCAAAGAGACCTGGAATTGAAAGAGGGGCTGTTGAAATAAATCAGCCTATAAACCTTAGGAATGTCTTAACTTTTAAAAAGTCAAAAAATATATTTGTCAAATGAGAATAAAAAATGCTTTGGAGTTTTGTTCCCACAGGAGACAAGAGGCTGTGGATTTTTTCAGGAATAATATACATCAGGTTTGATCAGGGGAGACTTCCTAAATCTTGACAGGTGATATCTATCAACAAAGATTATAGCTGGTCTTCCCAGAACTTGGCCATTATCTGAAATTTTGTCTCTAGGACCCTAAAGATACATCATCTACAAGTAGCAGGGAGCAGTTTGGAAGACACAAAGTCCACATTCCCAAGAGGGATGTGTGAGATTTTTGATTATTTGATGGGTTATAATTGTTTATTATCATTTAGGGGAATATAGTATATTGATGCAAATTTAAAGTTTTTTTTCTTACACTGTATTTATGTTTTTACTCTTGTTTAAAGGATTTTTGTATGTTGATAAAAATTTAAGGTTATTTTTGTTACAACATATTGTATGTATGTTTCTATTTTTGTTTGAGGTATTGTGCCTATGCAGTTCATTGGAATGTATGGTGAAGTTCTAGTTTTTGAAAACTATTATTATAAATTATATAGGATAATCAGGAAACATAGGTTAATGGTTAATCATTGATAACAATCAAAATTGTAGATATGTTAGGTATTCTCTCAGAATCATATAGAGAAATATTTTAGATAGATGGTCTTCAAATTGGCATTTAAAATGTTTTGTTAATGTAGAACTTTTCATGACAATGAGACACATCTGCTCCTGGCAGCACTAATTTACTTCAGAGATGATGGGCATTGAAGAAACTCTGAATGGAGTTTGCTTTCTTTGTGGCAAGGTTAGCTACTGGATAAAAAAATCTGTTCTTACCTTTGACAAATGACAATGTGCTGTGCAGACTGGACATGCAGGACACAGGAAAAAGACGATTAAGCTTTGCCAAAACAAGACAGGACATTCCTTCAATATTCCTGCTTCACAGAAGAGTCTGCCAGACATTTTGCAGGACATAGAGGAAAGTGACTGACAAACTTTACTAAAATAAGGCAGGACAGTCCAAAATTCTGCTTCATAGAAAAGTCTTCAGATACTCTAGGCCTGTAGGCTGAAGATGGATGCCCCAACGTTGCAGAGGAACTTTGGGTGACTGTCCAGGCAGCCAAATGTCTCTATTGTTAAATGCTATTGCTTTCTTCTAGGTCTTTGATGGAGTTGAAAACTGAATAGTTATAGTTGCAGTTTTCCTTAGTTATGATAAAAAGTAAGTTAGGTGTAACACTTGGATTCACTAAGATAGAATAGATTAAAGCATAATTTCTCCTAATATTCTAACTACAAATGGACAGATTATAAATTCTTACTTGATAACTGTTTTTGTTATATATAGTTTTACTATATTAAAGTTAAAACCTTTCATTTTTACTTGAACAAAAAGGGGGAAATGTTGTAGAATATTATTTTAGGGTGTGTTACTTTTGTTTATATTGCATTTGTTTAACTCTGTGAAGCTGTGTTACTGTGCCTGTCTAAAACACCTGATGGTCTAATAAAGAGCTGAATGGCCAATAGTGAAGCAGGAGAGAGAAATAGGAGAGGCTGGCAGGCAGAGAGAATATACAGAAGGAGAAATCTGGAAAGAGGGAAGAAGGAGCCAGAGAAAGGGGAGGACATCAGGGTCCAGCCACCAAGCTACATAGCAAGCCAAGGAATAAGAGTAAGATTTACAAAAGTGAGAGAAAGATAAAAGCCCAGAGGCAAAAGGTAGATGGGATAATTTAAGTTAAGGAAAGCTGGCTAGAAACAAGCCAAGTTAAGACTGTGCATTTATAATTAAGAATAAGCCTCCATGTGTGATTTTTTTCAGAGCTGGGTGACAGGCTCCCCAAAAGAGTAAAAAATAACTACACTCCATATGTGTTATCCTTTTTAATCCCCCCCTCTCTCTCTCTTTCTCTTTCTATTTCCCAACCTTCCTTCCTGCTTCCTTTCCTCTCTCCCTTCTTCCCTTTCTTCTTTTCTTTTCTTGTTTTTTCTTTTCTTTTCTTTCTTTCTTTCTTTCTTTTTTTTTTTTTTTTGCAGTATGGACATCTTAAGATGAGATGGTATCTCAACAAATTTTGAAGGCTCACCGTGACATTGTACCTCCCCAGCCCTGGTAACAGCTATTATATTCTCTCTTGGGATGAGTTCAACTCCTTTAGGCTCCATGTAAGCCAACAGACTATTCATCCTATAGCTGATTTGTTTTACTTCCTTTTCAAGCTCATGTCTTCACATGTTGCAAGAACTTGTTAAGTCTGGGTGCTGGTATGATTCACCAGTAAAACATTTGCCTATGACTAATGTGGCTCTGGATTCAATTCACAGCATCACACAAATAAAAAAAAAAGTCTTATAAAGGGAGCTGAGGTCTGAGAAAATGTGGGAGAAGATGGCTCTGAAGGCAAAACTGGCTTGCTTTGGATGTCTAATGATCCCTGGGTCCATGTAAAAATCTAAATGTTGTGACTGACAGGCTAGTATGAGATATCCTGCTTCAAAGCAAGGTCAAAGGAGGGAATCAGCTGGTAAAAAGTAGTTCTCTGACCTCAGCATATGTGCCATGGCATACATATGCCTGTATACATGTATACACACACTGAATAAATAAGTGGCTTATTAACAAAAATAATCTTATTGTACACATATGGATATATCATATTTTTGTTAACAATACATCAATGGATAATCTTTCCTCTTTTGTCAGACAATTTATTCATGTATTTTTCATGGCTGTGACTTCTAGCTGTTGTTACTCAAGAAGGTCACCTCCATCTCAAAAGTACAGATATTTCTTTATGCTTTCATGTTACTGTTTATGGTAGTTTAAATGAGAATAGCCCCTAGAGGCTCATATATTTTAATGTTTGGTCCCCAGTTGGTAGAACTGTTTGGAAAGGATTAGGAGGGGTGGCCTTGTTGAGGAGGTATGTCACTGGGAATAGATTTTGAGATTCAAAACCCATGCCATTCCTTGCTCTTATGCTCTCTCTCTCTCTCTCTCTCTCTCTCTCTCTCTGTCTCTCTCTCACTCCATTTCCCTCTCCCCCTCTCCCTCTCTCTTTCTCTTTCTCTCTTCCTCCCACTTTGCCTGTGTTTGAAGACCCTGGATCCCCATAAGCTCTCAGCTACTTCTCCAGCACTATGCTTACTGCCATGCACTTGGCTCTGATGATCATCGATTGACCCTCTGAATTGTAAGGAAACCCTTAACTAAACACTTTTTATAAGTTGCCTTGGTCGTGGTGTTTCCTCACAAGAATAGACAAATAAGTAAGACACAGTTGTTTTCTACATAAAATTCCATTTTTAAAATACTTACTCTTTTTTAGTATGATATAAGTTAATGACAGTATTTTCCAAATGGAAAGTTATAATTTGTAAATAAACTTTTCCTTATTCATTTATCATCTTTCTTGTAATCTAAAGCCATAAATGCATCTGTATTGATTGTTGTTGTCTCTGTTGAGGGTTATTGATCTGCTTATCTATTACTTAAGTTCTAGCTTTGCTTTGATATAATTAGGTTCTCACTCACTGAAACTTTATCATTCTTTTTCATTGTGCTAATTTATCAGTCTGTTGAGAAAAGTCCTCTTTTAAATTTAAGATTACATACAGCTTATGAATGAAATGGGAGAATAGAATTCATGTTACTAAAATTTGTCAACCCAAATCTATGCCCATTTTCCCATTTCTATCTTTCTCTCTCTCTCTCTCTCTCTCTCTCTCTCTCTCTCTCTCTATATATATATATATATATATATATATATATATATACATATATATAACTTTCATAGCTTTCTGTATAGAACTAATTTTTTCATTAACATTATTTTTCATTTCAATATTTGCTGACTTTGTGAAAAAATTTATTTTATATTTGCTATTAGATTATTGTAAAAATTGACTTTTATCTGAAGATATTGATTATAGTCATTTAAATGAACTCTTGCTTGTTTTTAATAAATGTATATAGCCTTGGATTGAGTAACAAGAACAGTAACATCAGTGTATGCTCAAACTTTTTGTTTCTATCTCAAATATGTACACTTTATTTCATATTTTGTTCTTACAACATACTTTAGTGGCATGGTGTGTGTGTGTGTGTGTGTGTGTGTGTGTGTGTGTGTGTGCATTTCATAGCCTGTTACATACAAAAAATGAACCTGACACTGAAACAAAAATAGATTGGCATTAAAAATGGAACCAGAAATACTAGGACAGTAAAAAAAAATGTTGCATCTTGTTACTTCAACAGTAACTGATGCCTACAAGGTAAAATTGAAAGCATATATGTGGTTGTTTGGTAAGTCTCGAATGGTGGAGCATAATATGCTTTCCATAGACTTTAAGTAGTAATAAGAATAAAACACTCCTGAAAGATACCATTTAGTCTGGTAACATTGCTATAGAGAGTTTTTTTTTTTTAAACATAATTGAGAAAAGCTTTCCTCCAAAAATATATAACAGGAACTGTGCCAAGCCATAGATGACCTAGTTCAGGGAAGGAAGACGGATACCCAAACACACAATGAGATTCAGAGTTAGGCACACCAGACAGATCTGGGTAGTTTAAATCACATAATGCATACCAAAATTCACAATGAGTACACAAGAGATTAGTGAAACAGATTCCCCATTTGTCTAAATTTCTGGCAGGCAAATTGCAGTGCTGAGAGTGTGTTTTCTGAAGGTGTCAGGTAGAGGAGTCATTCTTTGGACTTTTATCACGAAGAGGTGTCCTGTGTGTCCTGTGTGTCATTCAGTGGTCATTTGTTAAGAGCTTTTTCTTTCCTAGTCTTTAAATTTCCTCAAGACAATGTTTCAATTTTGATTCATTTGATGGTATGATAATTTAATTATGTTGTATAATTTGGGTCAAACTGGTTATTCAGTTGCTGTGCTCCTGAATATTATTATTATTATGTTGGATACTTATTTCACTCCACTTACTTTCTGGATGAATTAGGATGCCTAGCTGTGGAAGAGCAATGAGTGTACCTGCTTAAAGCAAGTGTTATTTTCTGTTACTTTCAAGATTTCACTTTGGTAGACCTCTGGATGGGAATAATTCATCTATAATTCACCATCTTTAAAGGAGACTCTTGGGGTCATGTATTGGTGATGAGACAAAATGATCTCAATAAAGCAGAAATTGATTGAAATTTCATCAATTTCAGTTAGAAATTATTAAGTTGAAATAGTTGACCTTGCAGGTCAAACCCAATTGATTGCTGGGGTATCATGTTGTTTAGTAATTGCTAAAATAATCTCAGTTATTAGACTTTGATAATATGAAGAACAGAGACTGGTCATCATTTTGCATTTCTTTCTTGTGTTAAGAGAGAACTATGAAAATATTGATCTACAAGAAGAAATACTATTTTATCTGCCTTCCCAAGCTATAACAGGTCAAAAAAATGTAATGAAAGTGATTAAGATTCTTCATAAAGGAGAATTCTATTTCTTTAACTGCTAAGTAACATTATACTTAACTTAGTAGAGGTTATAGTCTTTAAACTATGTTCCCTTGTAATTAGTAATATAGAACTCACTCTTTCCCAGGAGAGCAATAGGCTTTCAGGAACAAAGCATAGATTTTCTTTCTGAGGAATGTTCTAGGGAGGATTGCAATCAGGTGTCTACAAATGTGAGATAGTTCTACTGAACCAATTTCAATGTGAGAGTCTTAGACAAGAGTTGACGAAATGGTGTCAGGATAAAGATTTATTTCCACAGTGAGATCACAATATTAAAAGATACAAATTACATAGCTCATGCCAGAGTTTTATACTGTTGCTGTCAAATGTAAATAAATTGTGAAACTTTGCTTAATATTATGTATGCATGTTTAAAAAGCTGAAAATACATGAAGTTCTATAAATACTTTCCTTTTTACATTATCTTGTAAGGAAAAAAACAAAATAGCTACATTTCATTTGCATTTACAAATGGGCATGAAGAAACAAGAAATATTTTTAATTTCAAAAGTTTATTTTTTCTGAAATAAGTAACTACTTGTGAAAATCTAATTTTTATTTAAATTGATGTAGAATAGATACTTTGTACCTGGGTCTGGTAATGAATACCTATTATCTAACCAATTAGGAAATAAAAGAAAGAGGGTCAGGAATTCTAGGTTATCCTTAGCTACGTATATGCTTGAGATTAGCTTAGGCTATATGAGACCCTGTCTCAAAATAACTAGCTAACTAACCAACTAGCCCTAAATAAACACCCTTGCTGTGCTTTTCCTGGCATACCCAGAGAAGCTGGAGGGTTAATTATTTTCTTTAAGTTAATATCAGCTTCTTGTGGGTTAATAAGTCATATAAATATGGGAATTCTGAGGATAGTAGCCTTAATGATCCTTAATAACATTTCCTTAATATTGTTATGGAAAATTTACTCTCACTTTTTAATAAATTGCTCAGATGACAGGAGGTTATTAGTATTGGGCATTGGTATATCGAATAATCATAAGCCCCAGATCTTGAGACTTTTAGTGCCTTTTTAAAAAATGCTAACTACTTTCTTCACTGGTTATTCTTCTCATATACAATTAGAAGGGAACTGAGAACATTATTGCAATTTTTCATCCTTCAGTCTAATATTTCATAGGATTTATTGATTACAAATTTGTGGGTCATATTATTTGGCATCACAGAAATTTCCCCTACATGCTGTCTGCTGAACCACTTTGCAATGTAATCCGCATCATAAATGTTACAAATCCTGTTAGAGGCTCATGTCAGGTTCTGCACACATTTTTCCAGTAAGCAATTTGGAAGCAAAGATAGCAGAAACACTATACAGTAGATGGATTTGGCTTGGAAATAAACTCAAAGACATGCTAAGGGACAGCAATGCTTCAGCCTGGGTTAAATAGGAGTATGCAGGATTCCAAGGGAAAGAAACATTCAATAAGAGATAGATAACCCACCTCCATATAGAGTAAAGATTTAACAAAATTCTCTGAAAAGATTGTTTTGGCAATGGATGGACTATCACATAGTCTTTGGGGGATTAACTGTTCCTGAATGTGACGTGAATAAATTTCTATAGTGCTCTTTCTGTCTCTGTATAGCTGTACTGTGTCCTGGGCTTGACTATATGGATAGCAAATGACTTTTCCATATTGGAGTTTCTTAGACAACACTCAAATCTCAGCTAGTAACGGGTCTTTCCCACTAAAAAGATGGTGCATGTCAACCAGACTGCAACTGATGTTCCAATTTCTTTTTCTTTTTCTTATTTTTTTAACAAGAATAGCAGAATAGGAGGTGACCACAAAGTAATTTTATTTGTTACCTAAATATTCAAGCTACTAAAGAGCTTTGCATCATAATTCTTAATGCCAACATCTCCAACTCACCGGCTTCTCTCTTCCAATATTGTGTTTCTCATCTGTTGTGTAGCAGTTTATTCTTATATTGAAACGTTTCCATCCTGCAGGCAAGTTCCTTAAGATGAGAAGTAAGCAACTCAAAATAGTTTCAGGAAGTCCCCGAAACTGACCAGATTCACTAGGCTCCTCCCTTCCCATGAGTATAGCTGAGAGTTACTCTCAGATGATCCAAGCTGCAAAGCAGAAGCAAAGACGAGTCAAACAGCTTGGAAGAAGCAGAAGCCAATTAAGATAACTGGAAGAAGTGTAGACTGAGCCACCTGGAAGGGACACTCTCCAGCTGGTGGAGCTGCCCATTGGCTGTGCAGTGTGCTCTAGGTTCCCAGGTTTTACGAGCTATTACCTATGCTGAGGTGGGCTTTGGTGATGTAGCTGTCTGTCCTTGAGTCATGTCTGTTCCTGGGAGTGGTCCATCAATTGTATTCCTTTGAGTAAACCAATAAAACTCATTGGTTCACCAAGATGGACTTTGATTGTATCTGTACTCTGGGGTGACAAGGGGTGTGTGTGTGTGTGTGTGTGTGTGTGTGTGTGTGTGTGTGTGTGTTGTTTGTCCCCAGGAAACATCTGTCACACACTATCATCTCCTGTCTTACCTCTTTCCTGGCTTTACACCATTAAATCAAGAGGTTCTCCATACGCACATCTAAAGTAGGAAGAAAAGGTTATCAGGCAGTTCTTTCTTGAGATTGTGGTCCTGATGGAGAAAGAACTGCTCTGAACTTGAGTTTTCCTCAATTCTGTTGTGCAGTTCCTACATGATTTGCACAGATGCAGAAAGCCAGTGTATCGAAGCACAGAGAGAATCCTGGATCTATCAGAGTGGTTCTTTGAAGGCTTCAGAGTGGCTTTCAGAGGCTCTTTGTGTCAGGCTACCATGATATTTCTAATACATCTTTGCCTTTTGCCCTATTACCCTATCCAGGTGCTATGAAAGCAGTGATGTGTAGACTCTTAGGACCTTAGTGTATGAATGTGATAGCACCATGCCATAGTAGTAGTTAATTTATTCTTCTTTCCCCTGCACATTGAAACAAAACAAATGGAAACAAAAAAATAATCAAACCACTAGTTTCACTTAGGATAATCTTTATTAGCACTAAGAGTTATTGATTTCATTGAGCTCAGTTCCTTATGCAGATTTTTGGTTAATTTTTGTCATCTTTTACTATTTTTATTTTTTATGTTTAATCTTCAGCCATATATATATATATACATATACATATATAAGCCATATATGTAATATAAATATATATTTATATATGCCAGCTGAAGCAAATGGAAGGTCCTGGGAAGTAACTTTCATTTGTATGTGTGTGTGTGTGTGTGTGTGTGTGTGTGTGTGTGTATGTATGTACCAAGAAATGCCATCACAAGTCCATCCCTTGTCAACTTGACACACCATCATAATGGTCTTGCTTTAGTTTGTATCTTACTAAGTTAGGCTTCACAGTTGTTCTGTTTCTCCACCAGTGTATTGTTATTGAATACCCTACTATTGTTTCCACGCACAACACAACTGAAATACTTTTCCTGCCATTTTTACCTCTTTTCTACCTCTCATGCTTATACCCTCTTCTTTATACTTCTTGCCTATCATCTTTCATAGCTCTAACAATCTCAAAAACTTGCAGATCCTCTCTGTAGCAGGAATCTTAGTAGGTCTTATCAATAAAATCAAACCTGAGGCCAGGTATTGGGGTGAATACCGGAAGATCAGAGAAGCAGAACAAGCCACAGCTTCCTCACCTTGCCAGTTCCTCAGCTGATCCTGTTTCCTCAGACTGGAAGCCTCTGAGTCCTCATACCCGAATGGATCTCAGCTGACCTGCTACTGGAAAGCCTGAAAGCTTAACACCTGTCAGTATCCTGACTTTCTTCTCCCTTTCTGACCTTGAGTTTTTTCCAAGTTGATCCCATACTAATCCCTTTTCCACCCATCCTACTCCCCGCCCACTCTTATCTTAGTAACCAAACTCTTAGCATGTACCACACTGTCCTTGTTGGCTTATGCTTCCACAACTACTGAAGTCAAAGAGAAAGATTTCTCAACAAAAGGACTGAAAGTCAAAAGAGTTTGTAGGGGGTAGAAAGATGGCTCAGAGGTTAAGAATGCATACTGCTCTTGCTAAGTTAGGCTTTACAATTGTTCTGTTTCTCCACCAGTGTATTGTTATTGGATATCCTACTATTCTTTCCATGCACAACACAACTGAAATGCTTTCCCTGATTATGCAGGGGAGCCATAATCAGTTGTCAGCAGCCATGTTACGGGATAGCTCACAACTGCCTGTAACTTCTGCTTCAGGGAGAGCCAATACTTCTGCCTCCTTGGGCACCTGCACTCATGTGGTCACATACATATAACATTTAATCTAGTAATCTTTTTGCTTATTTTTTGCCTTTAACACACATTGACTTTTGAGAACTTCATATATACATACTGTATTTATATTATTTCCCCTTCCTTCAAATTTTCTTGTGCTCTTCCCTATTCATCTCAAATTCATGACCCTTTTCCCTTTAATATTATTGTTACATTGTAAACATACATATAAATATATAAATACAGCCCACTGGTTATATTTCCTGTTGTTTGAATGTATTATGCTTTCAGGACTGGCCACTTGGTACGGCACAACCAAGTTAGCGGGCTCATCCCTGAAGAAGACTGACCCTTCCCAACTCTTAGCAGCCATTAATTGCCTGTAGCTCTTTATCTAGCACTAGGGCCATGTGAGATTCCAGTATCTATGGTGACATGTCAACTGGGATCCTCACACAGATCTTGTCTAGACTCCTATATTGCTGAGATTTCAGCAGATGTCATGGTTGCTTGACTCTTGCAATCTTTCTGGCCAATCATCTACAATGTTCCCTGAACCTCAGGAGTAGGAGTAGATGTATTACTAGGGGCTGAGTATCTGATGGTCGGTTGTTCTCCACATTTTGATGAGTTAAGAAATGAGAACTACATTTATTTGTGGGCATAAGGATCAGTATTTAGAATGCAGTTAGAAATTATACTTGTTTAGGAAAGTGGCTGTAGTAGGCTCTCTTCTAGATTCCATCGCCACAGATAGTTGACTAGGTTGTAGTAGCAGTCGTGAATTATCCTTTATTGAGTAGGCCATAAGTTCAATTAGATGGTTATTGGTAACTCGCTGGGATGTAAATACCACTATTTAATTTTTGGAGATATCTTGCCATGCTGTTCATTGTTGTGAATCCTAGGCATCCCAGCCGGGTAGGAAAATTGATTTTCTCCCTTGATATCTTGTGAAACTATGAAAGCTAGTCCTCAGGTTGGAGGCTACCAGGCTAGTTCCAGCTGGATTCCTCCAAGTCCTGTATCCAAAGTGTATGTGGTCATCAGCAATTCTGTACAGTGCAGGAAACAATTAATGGAGTGAAGAAGAAGCTCACAGGGTGGGAAGAGAATCTTTTTCAGCTCTACATCTGACAAGATAATTAATATCTACAATAAAGAATAATTAAAAAAAATCTCAAAAATTTTCACTTCAGTATCCCGTGAGTGGAAAAATGAAAAAAGAAAGCATGGTCTAGCAAGTGTGCTGAATACTATTCTGTGAGGAAAAGAGCACATTTGTAGTAATATGGGTGGAACTGTAGGACGATGTGTTACATGTTTCGTTCATGTGCCAAAGTCAAAAGTTAACCTCAAGGAAAGAGAAAGTGGACCCAACAGATAATTCTCAGAGCCTGGCAATGGTGTCCCGGAGGGGAAATGGAAGGAGGATGGTGGGTAGAGAAAGGGTCCAATGGTGAACAGGAAGGAAGTTTTTAAATATTTATTGCATAGCAGGGTAACAGTGGTGGGCAACGATGAATTTAAGATTTCTGTTTATTTATTTTTAAAAATAAAATGTCTCTTTTATTTAGGTACCACCACTTTTGCCTAACTACATTTTAGTTAGTGGTGAACCACATACATGTCAGTCCTGTAGAGGATTTTGAATGTTCTCACAAAGAAATAATAAATGTCTGAGATGATGGATATGCCAACTAAAGAATACAGAAAATATTTCATTGAAATCCCAGTTGCCATGATTTTGTCTCCCAGAGGCATTTGGTAAGTTTTTACTGTCACAGATATAAAGAAATATTATTAACTCTAATAGAGAGAGGCCTTGGATATTATTGTTATATAGTCTACAATGGACAGAACAATTCCCCCACCCAAGGAATTGTCTACCCACAAAGTCACTAGTGCTAGTGAGCCTCAGAAATCTGATTGATGGTAAAATACTTCCCAATACAGTGCTTATTAATGGAGTGTTGTCTTTTATATAAAAACTCAAGGTATATGTGAATGCTTGCAATATTTGTCCTCTTAAGGGAAGGTAGACATATTTCTATTTCTCCTTCTTGGTGCATTTTGTGGCTTGGGGAACACCCCAAGGTGGAATATAATCAATTTCATTATTTTCCCCGGAATCCGGCTGGAGCAATGAAAGCTGACTTCTGTTTGTGTTAGTTTGAGCGATCTGGCTAATGTCAAAGGAGTTTGGATAAAATGACTAGAGCAAAGACATTGGCCATGTCTTGGACTCACAACCTTATGTTTTCACTTAAGACAGAGCGCTGAAGAAATGTCAAGGCAACTCCAGTCCTTTGTGTTCCCAGAATGTGATGGGGCCAGCTTGTAGCACTTGGTGTATTTGTTTCTTTTAGCGTAATAATGGTTGAGCTTATGAGCAGTTTGTGAAACAATTGCATCAAAGACCTTTCTGATCCAATTTAAGTAAAGAATTGAGTATTTTGAAATGTCAGGATGCACTTAATCTTCAAAGAATGTTGCATTAATACAAATTGGTTAATGACTTAGGCCCTCCTCTGATTTTGATTGTGAAGGGCTCATTTCAGACTAGCATACTAACATCACTGAAATCATAGACGTCACCTCATGTAAGTGTTAATGGGCCTTGTACATGCACTTATATTGCTGTTATTTTTTACTTCTAACTCCTTCCTGCCACAACTCCAGGCATTTCCAGATTCTTGGAAAGGATTAAAATTTCTTTTTGTCTTCTATAAATTCCCCTTACTTCTCTGTCTTTACTCAATGCATTCTGTCCTCAGCTCTGAGAGTGAAAACTCCGTTTGGCTTGTTTTGCTCAAGAAAGTGTTTATGTATGAGCTCCCTGGCTTGTATAGTAGATGATGAATTGGCCCTGGGCCCTCTGGCATCGGAGCTGTCCTTTGTTCCTGGCTCCGTTATCTCTCCTGGCTCAGGTTCAAGCATCCCCATTTGCATTTCCTTCTGTAGTGTGCCCAGCTGCTGCAGGTAGGTGTTCTCCTCTCTGGCCTTAAGCCAAGATACTCAGCAGGACTGGAGACGACCATTGGATTCCTTGGGTTCCATTTCGAAAGAAGCTCATCTTCAAATTCCCTAGTGTACAGTGGACCGTATACTGTAAGGGTTGATGTTATGGATAAACATGAATGTGTTCTAGGCATTTTGAAGGGAAATATACTTTATGTGAATTGAATAGTGGCCACCTTTCTTTTGTCCACTGTAGAAATAAAAAAAAAAATTCTACTTATGTTCTTTTAGTGAACTTGAAATGTCGTTTTTAAAAAACAAAATAAATTTGCAAATTACATTGTTGCTAATACAATGCTACACTGTTAATCTCTAGATATAAACGAATTTCTTTTATGTCTAACTCATAATTAATAAAAGTGGATTACAAACAATTTCAATTCCTATATTATTTAAACTATGTGCTTGCTAACCCTAGGTTTACCTATAATCGTACTCTGAAGCTTGGTTTGTGAGGTGATATGTGTTCCGAGGATTTACTGGAGTTAAGAAAAGGCTTCTATGATGGTTTGAGTGAGAAATGGCCCCCATATTCAGGCATTTGATCAATTGCTTGGTCCCCAGTTGGTGGTGCTGTTTGGAAAGTTTATGGGGGAACAGCAATCTTGCTCCATCAAGTCTGTGACTGGGGCTAGTCTTTGAGAGTTCAGTGCCACACCCCCTTCCCATTTCTTCTCTGCTTAGTGCTTGAGGTTCAGGACATGAGATCTCAGTTTCCTGCTTCAGCTGTGGAACTTCCTTGCCGCCATGCCTTCCCGCCATAATGGATTCTTATTCTTCTGGAACTGTAAGCCAAAATAAACTCTTCCTCTATACGTTATCTTGGTCTTCATATTTACCACAGTATCAGAAGAGTAACTAATACAGTAGTTGAGATTAGAAAACTCCCATAATTCTAGCAGTATTTTACCATAGGATCATTGATTAAATTGCATTAGAAAATGTAGATAGTGTATATTTTTGATTAGCCTAAAAATTGCTTAATCTAGTAAATCCCTGTAACACATAGCACAAAATGGACACTATAGATAAACTTTGTGTCACCTAGTGCACATCTTAGACGGAGACTATACTTTTGCATACCATATAATATTTTATCTTTAATAATTGCCAGTAAAAATTGCCCTTAACTATTTAAAAGATTTGCTGATTTAAATGAAAGTATGACTCTTGTTCCTCATTTTGTGGACACTGCTTTCTTCTCCTGTGGATCCTTATTGGCTTGGATATTGCTTACTTTTGCATTCTTTCTTTTTCCACTCTCTTTAAACCCCTCAATTTGTCGTAGTTGGTACTGGCTGCTGTGTTTGTCCAAGACAGATGATGGACGGTTGCTCCTTTTATAAATGCAGTATGTCTTAGTGCCTTTTCATGCTTGAATTTCATCACTCGTGTTGACAGATGGCATGTTATTTACCGGGCACTGAAAGATGGCTAGTTTATAACATTCAAGGTAGAACCTTTTAAATGGTGTGCGGGGTGGAACTTTCCTTCTATGAGGGAAGCTTAATGGCCTCCCAAAGGAGGAAGGGTACATAGATACTATAGATGGTTGATCCCCAGCCAGGCACAGTAGCCCAGGCCATTAATCCTATCACAGACAGGCAGGCAGGCAGGTCTCTGTCATTTCAAGGCTAGCCTGGTCTACGTAGTGAGTTCAAGGCCAGACAGGGTTACATAGTGAGACTCTGTCTCTTAAAACCATGCCAAGATCAACTCAGGGAAAGATTTTATATCTTTTGAATGATGAAATTAGTAAATCTTCCTATATTTTAAATTATGTTCCATTTCTTTGGAAGGAGAATATGAGGTTTTTTGGTCTCCCATGGTCACCTGGCTGAAAAACACCCATGCAAAAACTTGTGTTTGGCAACCATGAGACTCCTTTTCTTTTCCTTGTTGGGAATCTCATTTGATAGCCCCAGCATGGAACCTGTTCTTCTAAAGCAGAGGTTCTCAACTTATGGGTCACAACCCCATCATGGGTCTAATGACCCTTCCACAGGGGCTGCTGAAGACCATCAGAAAACACAAATTTACATTATGATTCATAACAGTAGCAAAATTATAGTTATGAAGTAGCAACAAAAATAATGTTATACAGTCACAGCATTAGGAAGGTTGAAAACCACTGTTCTAAAGTATGATGTTTTTTACTGAAATGGAAGAGAACATAATTTCAATTTTATTTCTGTTACCTAGAGAAGCTAATATAGTGTGGCTTGCATGGTCAGAGGCCCAGAAATAAGTAAATTGTAGCCATTAACTGAAATTCCAATTTTTCAATCTCACTTTCCAACTTTTGAAGAAATAAACTTTCCAAAACTTCACTAAAACAATATTCTTGAACTTTTGGATTTAACTTTATAAGATTTTGATGTTTGGAAGATTGAAAATAAAAGCTTAGAAAAAGAGTAAACATGTCCCCAGAGGTGGAATCACAGACAATTTTGGGGTGTGTGTACAGGTGAATGTCATTTTTCTAAGCCCCACTCTTCACACACAATAGTGCTTTTGAATTTCATTGCAGTTGACATTTGGGTCATGGTGTAATTTTATGATTTTTATAGTATCAAATTAATGGAGTATTAAAAATACCAAATACTTTTGCATAATGTATTTCAAGAATTATTTATATATTTATATTTGGATCTCAGACTCCTTCTGTGGTGGTGGTCTGAATAAGAATGGCCTCCATAGGCTCATATATTTGAATGCTTGGTCATTAGGGAATGGTACTACTTGAGAGCGAATAGGAGGTGTGGCCTTGTTGGAGGAAGTGTGTCACTGGGGGTGGGCTTTGGGGTTTCAAAAGCTCCAGCCAGGCCCAGGGTCTCTCTCTTTTTGCTGCCTGCAGATCTGTATGTAGAACTTCCAACTTCTCCAGCCCCATATGTCTGCCTACATGCTGCCACGCTCCCCTCCATGCTGACAACGGACTAAACCTCTGAACCTGTAAGCAAGCTCCAGGTAATGCTTTCCTTTGTAAGAGCTGTCGCGGTCATGGTGTTTCTTCCCAGCAATAGAAGAACACTGAATAAGGCACACTCCCTCCCTGCTTCCTTTTCTCCTTCTCTGTGTTTTGGTTTCTGACCTTTTTGAAACAAACAAACAAACAAACAACAACAAAAATAACAACTAGCAAAAGATTTTGCCATGTTTCCTAGGCTCGCCTGGAACTCATGATCCTTCTGCCCCAACTTCCTGAGGGCTGGGATTACAGGCATGTGGTACTACATATGGCAGAAGACTATTCTGAGCAGGCCGGAGGAGATACATGCTGATAATTCTAGTTACAGCCTAGTGTGTCACATAATATAAGTACACAGACTAGGAGCTGGGAAAGTACTGAGCTCATGTAGTATAAATGAATCATCAGCTTCGTGAAATGAAGTTGAAGAAACTCCCCTCTCCCATCCCATGGGATTTTAAGGAAATCCTATCATAACTTAGTGATTTAGGCACCATGAAAGCAGCATTCTGGAAGTAAATGGTCAGCTGTGTAGTTATGGGTTCAAAGAGAACTAGAGAAGAGGGCACTTTCATATGCTGCAGGAGAATATAGAGCAAGTTCTGACAGTGTAGTTAACCGATTTAAAATACCTGGTAAGGTTGCCGGATTCATTAATGGTACTTTTAAGAGAAAAATTGGCAATAAAACAATAGCATTTGTTTAAACAGGAAAAAAAAATTCCCCTGCATTCCTTCTTTTGAAAGGAAAATGCAGCGGTCTGGGTGTTCTCACAGTTTTTTTTTTTGTTGAAACAAGGCAACATTTCAAAAACTGTCAAGTTTAGTGTTTCAAAAACTCGCTGAAGAATTAAGAAGGATGTGTGTGTGTGTGTGTGTGTGTGTGTGAATAAAGGTCCTGATTGCCTAATACCTGCTTCTAGTTTTGCCTAAGAGATTTCTGGAGCTTCTGGCAGAGTGTGATTTTTAAAGTTTGTATATTAAAGCCAGTAATTTTTCCTTTCAGAATACCATGTATAAGAAGTGACCTTATGTATTTCCGTTGTTTGGGCAAGAATCTTGGCCAACTCATAGGACACACAAATACCTGTTTTAATGAGTTTTCTGAACAAAACTTTAACAACAGTTCAACGTTGCTTCCATTGAGGTAAAAGATCCCCATTGAAGTTATGCTCAAAATAGAGGAAAATGAAGTTATCAAACGAAGACCATTTTAACAATACTTATTCTATTTCCAGCTTAGGGTAAAAGTAGTTGAGCAGTCATGGGTTCTGTGCTCTTATTCACCTAAAGTGAGGCTTAATAGGTGAAATGAGACTAGTACAGGGAACTACTTGACTCTCAGGAGAGTTTGTGCTTTGATCCCAGTCTCCTGTAAAGCTCAGGAGACCACTTTGACTGCTCCACTCATTTCCTATTGCATCTCAATAGTTAAATAAAAAGAAGAAAAACAACAGTAAGCAAACAGTAAGGACAAGTTCTTTCTCTCCACTGTCCCCATTGTCAGATAGGTTTAGAAATTTAGACCTTTTGGTCACGTAATTGAATTGAATGGAATTTTTAAAAAGACCATTAAAAAACTCAGTTGGGGAGTGGGTACTACATAGGAATGAGATTGCAGATAATATGGTGATTCTATATTAAATTTGGGATAAAATTAAGTATTTTCTGTGATGGCTGTACCATTTTGCATAAACAATATATAAACAACATATAACTTTCCAATTTCTCAACAGTTTCTCTGGTATTTGTTATTTCAAGATTAAGGTATTTTGTTTGATTTCTGAGACAGAATATCAGTCTGGAAATCACAGAACTCTCTCTTCATGTCTCAGTCTCCTTACAGGAAACGTCACCAAGCTTAGCTCTTTGCTGTTACAGCTATGCTGTATGCATGACATGGTATTTCACGGTGCTTTTCAAATTTGTATTTCCCCACGAACTAATGTCTTGGAATACTTTTTCTTGTGCTTGTTGAGCATTTGTGTATCTTTTTTTTTTTTGAAAAAAGTCAGCCCCACTCCTTTTTCTTAAGTTGGATTGTCTCTTTGTTGTTAAGTTGTTACTTTTCTTTAAAAGTCATATCTGTAGTGAATATCATCAAGTACATAATTTGCGGGTGCTTTCTCTCATTCCATGCATTGTCTTTTTGCTTTCTTTTCCCTGTCTTATTGCTTGTATCTTTGATGCCATTCTTTGTCTCTATGGTCAAATCTAAGGTCATCAATATTTATTCCTACCTTTTAGTCAAAGTGATTTAGATTTTTTAACTTTCATGTTTAGGTCTTTGATCCACAATGACTTAGTTTTTTACATGTGTCATGAAGTAAAGGTTTAATGTCATTATTTTATAGATACATGTCCTGCGGTCTTTGTACCATTTTTTGAAGTGTTATTCCTTTTCATTGAAGAGTTTTGATGTCCTTGTCTGAACCATTTTATTGTATATGCAAGGGTTTATCTATAGGATCTTTATTTTATTCTGTTGGTCTATGTGCCCATCTTTATGCCTGGACTATACTGGGTTGAGTACTCCAAATCTGTGCACTTTGCAATCAGCATGTCTGAGTCTAATCATGTTGCCTTGTTTTTGTAACATTGTTTTGATTATTCAGGGTCCCTAGAAATTTCACAATAAGCTTTTCTGTTTCTGCCAAAAAGACCATTAGGGGTTTAACAGATTGTATTGAATGTATAGATCTCTGTGAAATCATTGCCATTTTGATGTTACATCTTCCAATCCATGAACACATATTACACCTCCATTTCACTTTGCCTTTAATTTCTTTTGCTAATTTCCTGTATTTTTAACCAGAATATATCCCTGCATGCTTAAATTTATCCTTTCCTATTTTATCATTTTTTTTCATGCTCTTGCAAATGGTATTGCTTATTTGATTTTGGTTGTGTTCACTAAGTGCTCGTTTGTGGAAATACAACAGGTTCCTCTTTTGATCTTGAATTCTACAACCTTGCTAAATTTGCCGTTAGAGCTCACAGCCTTTTGTGGGGGTTCTTTAATGTTTTCAATATATACATATTCCTGTCATATGCAAACAGTGATGGTTTGCATTCTTCCTTTCTGATTTGCATGCCTGCTAGTTCCTTTTCTCATCTGCTTTCCTTGGTCAGAGCTTACTAGGCAGTGCTGGACAGGAGTACTGAGAGCAGTCTCCTTATCCTGCTGCTGATCCGGGGAGCAAAGCTTTTAGTCTTTTGCCATTGACAGTGGCATGGGCTGTGGGGTTTTCATACATGTTCTTCATCATGTCGGGAAACTTCTCTGCTGTTTTCTAGTTCATTCTGTCTTTTCAACCATGAGAAAGTTTTGCTTTGTTTCAAATGCTGTTTTTGTACCAGTTGAGACAAACCTGTGTTTCCCTTTGCTACAATAATGGGATGTAGTATACCAATCAGTTGTTGCACGTCAAGCCACCTTTGTATTCCTGGGATAATTCTCACTTGGGCATGATGAATAATTTTACTAATATATTCATGATTTTGTGTATTATATTTGTGTGGATACTTGACTTCTTCACATGGGAACATTCTTCTCTAGTTTTCTTTCTTGTGTGTGATGCATTGGTTCAGCTTTGATGTCAGCCTAATGCTGACTACGTGCAATGATTTCCAAGGTAGCCTTTCCTTTTTGTGTGGAAGAGTCTATTTATGTGGAAGAGTTTGATAAAGTGTTCATTCTTCTTTTAATGTTTCAGAGTTTTACCAGTGAAGCCATCCTTGGAATTTTATTTTTAAATATTATTAAGGACTGGAAGGAATCTTAAAGTAACAAAATTAAGGTGCAGTTGCCATGAATCCGGTAATAATGAAAATGTGTAAGAGTAAAACAAATCTTACCCAGTGTTCAGTGACACCTTCAAAAGTTGCTCATTCAGAAATATGAGGGAGGGGAATAAGGGCATTTTCTTTTATTATTTCAAGATACAGGAAAAACTTACATCAAGCATACTGTATATATGTAAAATGTGTGGAAGATTTGAGGAAATCATCCAAATAAATAGAACTATAATTCAGATATTGGTTGGTGTCCTATGTTCTTACTAATGCCTTACTTATTCATTTCCTTCATTCATACAATTTCAGTTAATCTTAACTGGAATTGTTTTTAATTAGGAAGAAAAGATTGTTTTGAAATAACATTACAGTTTTTTTTCTATTCGACTTATAACTTTTTCCAAGTCATTGTTAAGAAATAATAAACATTTCAAAAATTATGTGTAGTTAAGATTTTCCCTAGTACACACACACACCACACACACACACACACACACACACACACACACACACACACACACATACACACATACATATGTACACACAAGGGAGGATAATGGCAGTTCAGATGTCTGTCAAATAAGACTTAAAAATAGAAATCTATACTTCATGCCTCACAATATAAATCTCCTATAGACAAATATTACCACCATCATCATGAATATATTAGTTCCAGAAGGTGTAGATCAGAAAGTGGGTTCAGAAAGACAGATTAAAAGTACTGTCTAATACGTTGTTGAGTGATGGTGATGAAGAGTTTCCAGAATCCTGACTTGAATATTCATTCATTTTTAGAGGAAATAATGTTAATATTTAAATGGCTCCTGTCAACATTGAAGAGACAGATCATCACCGACCAACCTTCACAGGCAGAGAGCTGGTAATTTTATTAACTCTTGAAACAAGTACATCACCCACAAGAGTGTGTACTTTTATTTTGTATTTTTGTTTTTTTGCCTGCTTGAAAATTTAAGGCCTTAAGCATCCTGAGTTTGCATGGTACTTGGGTTATTGGCAGACTTTTCAGAAGATGTTTATATAGAACTTCTGGGTGAATTGTGCTAGCTTTTTCCAAATAAGGCATTTGTATGAAAAGGCTTTGTTCACTGTGATCTTCTATATGACTGTCTATTGTTAAAACAGTTCTAAAGGTCTTCTGAGCATTCTTCTCTGTGTTACCTAGCAGTAATATATATTACTCCTTAGACCTTAAGCAGCTTATAGACAGAATTTGTATAATTGTTTTGAATTTCTGGCACATGTACAAGTGCTTAATAAGTATTTATTGAATAAATAATCCTACAGTAAAAAAAAAAAAAAGATTAAACTGGGAATTGAATTGTGAACCTAATTAGTCTTATCAATAAAAACCAGGAGTCTAATATCAGGCTTATAACCTGAAAGATCAGAGAAGCAGAGGAGCAGCCACCAGTGACTTCTTACCTCTCCAGATTCTCTGACAGAAAGGGGTGAGATCCTGTCACCACCCACCTTATCACTTCCTCTTTCTGCCTCCCCAGTGTAGGGATTAAAGGTGTGAGCCTCTCAAGTGCTGGGATTAAAGGCATGAGCCACCACCACCACCACCACCACCACCACCACCACCACCACCACCACTATGGTTAGCTAGTGGCAAGCTTTGCCTTCTGATGTCCAGGCAAGTTTTATTTGTCAGAACACAAAGAAAGTACCACACAACAGGGAGTTTTGTCCCTTTCTCTGTCCAAAAGTTTAAAATCATTCTAGAGATTGTAACACCAAGACCTACAACTGTCCTTACATACGCTTCAGTTTTCTTTAATGAAAGCATATATCTACTGATTGCCTTCCAGCTTCTAAATGATGTGACATGAGTTCAAGATCACACTTGTGAGTGTCTTTCCCACAACTCTGTTCTCAGTCTCTTATATTGTGCCTTATAAGAAGTAATCATTGAGTGAAGCACTAACATTTGGGGAGTGTGTGTGCATGTATCTGTTCGTTTGTGATATTCTTGGCTGGATAATTATAAATGTCACAGGAGTCAATCAGTACCTGAAAATGCAGACCTCAATCTCAGACATTTTCTACTTATAAGAAATGGTCTCTACTCTGAAGGATGTCATAATCTAATGCATACAAAGGAAATGTACACAAAATAATGGGAACAACATGAGGAATTTTGGTGAAATTAGACAATGTTTTATTATTTCCTTGCTGAGTAATGATTAATTTGACATGAATAAGATACGTAGCTCATTATTTTTACTTAATCGGAAATGTTTGGGAAAAAACATAGATGGTGTGGTGGTTTGAATGGATATGGCCCCCATAGGCTCACATGTTTGAGTGCTTAGTTATTAGAAAGTAATATTTGAGAAGGATTGTAGCTGGAAATTTTCCTGTGTTCCACCAGGTCCGCAGCCACTCAGACCCAAGTTAGAACACACAGAGGCTTATAATAATTAAAACTTCTCAGCCATTAGCTCAGGCCTACCACTGACTAGCTCTTACATTTAATCTCAGCCCATTTTTGTTAATTGTATGTCGCCACATTTTCCATGGCTTTACCTGTGTGCCATTACATGCTGTTCCCTGGACGGCGGTCTGGCGACTCCTGACTCAGCCTTCCTCTTCCCAAAATTCTCCTTGTCTGCTTATCCCACTTATACTTTCTGCCTGGCTACTGGCCACTCAGCATTTTATTTATCAGCCAATCAGAGCAACACATACTCACAACACACAGGACATCCCATAGCAAAGGATTAGGAGATGTGGCTTTGTTGGAAGAAATGTATCATTGGGGATGGACTTTGAGGTTTCAAAAGCCCAAGTCAAGCCCAGTGTCTCTTTCTTCCTGCTGCCTGTGGACCTGGATGTAGAACTCTCAGCGACTCCTTTAGCACCAATCTGCCTGCATGCCACCACGTTCTCCGTTGTGATGATGATGGACTAAACATCTAAGCTATAAACAAACCCCAATTAAACGCTTTCTGTTATAAGAGTTGCTGTAGTCACGGCATTATTTTTTCATAGCAGTGGAACTGTGATTAAGACAGATGGTAATTATAAAATATGTCCAGTAAAAATGAAGCATCCCTAGTAAATTCTTTGTGTGTATGCTCTTTTCCTTAAAATTCTGCTCCTGAGGCTTGTCCTTGTGTTTTGTAAGCCAAAGCTTAGCTTGTGTTAGTGAGTTTATTGAAAAGGTCTTCATCCCAAAGTGAGATGGATTTTCAGAGAATTCAGAAGCAATGAGAAGAACTGGGAAAGAATGAAAAGGAAAAATTCTGGGCTGATCATCTTTTTTTGCATATAAGTTCATGCGTTTTTTGAAAAGAATACACTGCTTTTGGAAGAACCTCTATGAATAGTGTTGCCATTGTTTTGTCAAATGTGAAACTTGGAGAGATAGTAGTTTGTGAACTAAATGACTCAGACCCCATATAATTTTGGACCTACTAGAATCTGATTTTTCCACTATTAAGGGTGATAATTACAGTGAACTCCTTAGCCAAAGCTGAGTCAAACATGAAGATGTAGCATTCAGGTTCTTTTGACCTTTCTCCCGTCACTCTTGCTGAATTCTCCAATGATAAAATCAACTAACTTTACTTTATGACAGTGGCAAAGGGCAGATATTAAATGTGAAGGAAGTAGGAACTAAGTGGATTCAACATAGTCAAAGGGTAGAGATAACACTATAAAAATTTGGGTTTAAAATGCATAGTTTAAAACAAATTAATTTTGTTAAGGAGAGTAAATATAAAGATTGTCAGGTCCTAAACAAAACATTTCAAGAACAGTTACCAGTCCTCTGGGGAAGGAGAAGCCTGGCTGAAAGATAGCTTTTATTCTCACTTAACGCTAAGAATCACCAATGTGTACCAAATGCTGCAATCCAAGTCCAAGAGAATAATGCAAACAGTATCAGCATGGGTACAGAACACATTACAATATTGTCTTACTTCTGGAGTTTGCCTTTCAATTCAACCAGTATTTGAGTACTTTGCACAAATTATCATGACATGGTAGAGGAGAACAAAAGATCTGTAAAACAAAATTCTCTTCTCCAAGGAGCTTTTGATCTGTGACAGTACAAAGTTTTAACAAAGAAGGGTAACAAGCAAACTGAGACAAAAGCATCTTGCAAGGATTTAAAAGAGAATAGAGCATAAAAGTAAAGAAAGTGACTTCATGGAAGAGACAGAAGCATTCATTTGGGTGCAAAGGCAGAGCAGACTTGACTGGAAAATACTGAAGATGTAGGATATTCAGTTGACGATCTTATGACCATGCTGTGAACGATAACTGGAGGGAAAAACAGGAGAATGTTCGGCATTTCCTACTTTGGTAGGAAGCCAACAGCTGTTGGAATAGGAAAGAAGAGTGAAAGTTAAATTGGGCATGATAGATTGTGCTAAGCAGTGTGCTCAAACATATATCCGACACTAGCACAACAGAATGGGCATTCTCATAATTCAATGTAAACCTACTGTCCAGGACCGGAGTGATGTCTCCTACACTAAGAAGGCTGCAAAGCCCTTCAGTTATTATCACTGACAGAGCTCTTGGGTGAGCAGGCAATTATAACCACAGACAGTATTTGCCAAGCTCATATCACATGCCAGGCATGACCTTATCTACCCAATGTGCAATTCCCAATTTTTGTTTGTACTATCATCTTGTGATATATTTTCATAGACCGAGAAAAACTAGTCCCTTAAGGACTGTGAACTAAGGAGTAATAATTTATACCAGTCTAGTAAGACGACTTAGTTTATTTCCTAGGTACCTTTGAGAAAGAGCAGGCTCATAAATGTTTTGTAGTTACACTTGACATCATAGAATTGCTCCCAAATGAGATTCCTAAGTAGTTCCTATAATAATGTTTGGTAACAAGATATTCATGACATCAAAATCAAAAACAACAAAAGAAATAAATGCCATTAAGTAATCATAGCTAATAATGAACTATGAGTGTTTTCTATGGAAAGCAGCATATTAAGAATTACAGTCACAATATGTATGGTCATCAGGCATTTTTCAAGATGCCACATTTCAAACTGGGCTATTAATCCCATTTCTTGTGCATTTCAGTCTCATTTCACAATGGGAAATTTCTACGAGACAAACATTTATCAAATATTACCCACAATATTACTTGTCCAGCGTCACTTCTTTTTTTTTTAGTACATAGGAATTTTGATATAGGATCAGTATGAAAACACAGCTCATTTCTCTTTGTGTGAGGCTTCAAGTGGGAGACTTAAACTGCTTGCAAAAATTCTATGATGACTTTTCTTTCCCCATTTTTTTTTATTTATCTTCAAACCTTTTAATGAATAAGCCTATGTTTTCCAATTTGTGGCTTAAAACATGAATCCTTATTGAAATGTTACATGTTATTGTCAGATCTTCAACCCCATATGAAAAAAATGACCTTGGTTTGGTCTGAACTCAGAAATTACTTTGTTTCGGCAACTATTTCAACCCAAGTTGTGAAAAGAGTTTGGAAAAAATGTAAAATAAAAATTACAATGGATTTTTCATTTTGTTATGAAGAGCGTGTTAGTTAGAATACTCAATAGAAACAGAACCAATAACATGTGTGTGTGTATGTGTGTGTGTGTGTGTGTGTGTGTGTGTGTGTGTGTATTGTATAAAATACAATTAGCTTAGTATACCTACATGCAAATAATTCTCATGAGGAGAAAACTGTTCTTAGGAAATATTTTTCTTTTGTTCTTGAAAGCTATTTTATCATATTTTATGTCCTGAAATCCTGGTCTTGAATGGGCATTTTCAAGCTCTAGCTGTGCAGAGCCAAAGCTTTGCCTTCTTACTGCTAAAGACTTCCCCCACAGATTCTGATCCTGGAGAAAATCTGTTTGTATCTGTAATCTAGATTTAGACTGCCGTTATGTATTTTGTTATTTCTTTTTCTGGGAAGACCTATGGTTGTTTGTCTGGGCCATACTTTGAACAATTGTATTTTGGAGGTTGAAAGCCAAGGTGGAAATGCACAGTGGGACTGGTTGGAAGTCATCTCAGAGCTACCTAGAGAAGAGGAATGAATGGCTGTTTTGGATAGTGCAGTTTTTGTAAATTACCCACCGTTACCTTCATCTATTCCCATGGAAACTCTGGCAGATTACCGTACTAATAACAGCCTCATCTTAGTCTTTCTCTCATCAAAAGCATAACAGCTTCATGTTATGGGCTAAATATGCCCATCTTCCCAAATTGGTAGTAGAAATTCAATCCCATGTGTGATGGAATTAAGGGATATGTCCTTTGAATGCATTTAGGAAATTATGTATGTTATATGAGTCAGAGGGCAATAGTATTTCTTTTGTCCTAGTATAGAAAGTTCTAGATACTGATAATGATCTGACTAATCACCTAATATGACTTTATATTGGGACAAGGAAGTAAGAGGCAAGGAGGAAGAGAGGTAATAGAAATGTTGATGATCAATTCAATTAGGGAAACAAGTAGTTAATAATTAAAACTAAGGAAAATAATGTCAATAAGTAATCATAAAACTGTTAAAAATCAGAATGTATGTAGAAGGATATGCCTGGGTTTATGCAAGGATTTGATCAGCCCTGGATTTAGATACCTGTGGAGAACTCACATCCCTTGGAACAAAAGGCGATGGTGGTATCCTCACAGTGTCTTTTCTGTGGGGAGCATGAACAGTGCAGGGTTGTCTGAGCCTTGTTCTTTGAAGATCCTTATTGTCATTTCCTGGAACTCACTTGGTAGCCCAGGCTGGCCTCGAACTCATAGAGATCCGCCTGGCTCTGCCTCCCGAGTGCTGGGATTAAAGGCGTGCGCCACCACCGCTTCTTTTTGGGAACTCCCCAGGGCATTCTCTGTCTATTCCCTGCCTGGAGAACACAAAGCTTCCATATCTAAAGTTTTCTTTAATGATGTTTTGGCTATTTTACTATTACAAAAGCAATACCTATTGGTAAAAATAAAATTTAGAAATATGATGAACATATGTAGAGTTTTATATTTAAACAGATGTAGGGTTTACATCTCCATTACAATAAAACAACTATTTATTATTATTATTGTTTTCTTTCCTTTTTTATTTAAAATTTTTTCATTTTACATACCAACCACAGTTCCCCCTTTCTCCCCTCTTCCCACTCCCCTTTTCTCCCCCCACCATCATCCATTATTTTTTTAATTGTCTTCTTTTTTTATCATTTACCAGTAGAGCTCACAGAAGAGTAGTCATTACATGCTTAAGTAAAACATTAATATAAAGATCATGACTTCATATAAAATACTCACTGTAGTCATTATTCACTACTTTGAGTTTGATCTCACCATATTGGACTTCAGGGTATTCCTAAGTTAGTGTGTCTATCAGACTCACGAATTGGTGAACTTGATTTTCTGACTTGAGGCAAACCAACTATTTCATTGGGAAGTCTGCTTTGCATAATAAATGAGAAAATATCTTCTGTGGTGTAGACAAATGTTGCTCTAGGGAATGAATGTATACCCTGGCGAACAAAGACAACTTCTCTCTCTCATTGGGGACCATCAGCAAAGAAAGGTGTTTGCTGGTATTTGAGAAACAAATCCATTTCTCTGTGCATGTCTTAGACCATCAGATTTGATGCTTTCATAAGGAACAAAATAAGTGAGTGCCACTTAAGATCATTTTCTTTCTGTTTCTCCAGGGCATCTCTTATACTTAAGAACCACAGACTTCCTTTTTCACAACTTCGGGCTTACTATCCTAGTAAGAACTGAAAGGTCCAGGCTATAAATATTTGCAACTGGAGGAAAGGAAAAGACAAAAAAGTCAGCTTCATTTCTGTCATGAGAGAACATGTTCAGTGTGGAAACTGAGTTCGCTTTGGCAGAGATTTATCTTTGTCTAAATCGAATTGGTTTTTTGCAGATTACTGAGTTGACGTTCTCACCAATTCCAAAGAAAATAAGAGTGGCTTGTATTATTTTGATAATGTTATATTAAACTAACTTTCTTAATTGCTTTCAAGTCTAATGGATCCTGTTATCAGTACAGCATGTGTGGTATAAAATGACATAGTTATGTCATAAATATTTTTAAATTTAAAGATTATAAATGTGAATTATACATGTGTAACATTTTCAGTTAATTTTCAATGTATCTTATAATTTGGAGATTATAGTTTTAAAATTTATAATGTGAAGAATTCTACTAGAGTAGAATTACCCCATTATATTGACCTTCTAACCATTACAAAGTTTCTTGATGAATCTAACTCATTATAGCAAAGAGAAAAAAGAAAGAAAACCAAAAAAACTGCTTTAGAAAATCCTGTGTTTCACCTTTTGGAAGCTTTTTGATTTCAGTGTTGAGAAAACTTGCCTCTTCACATATTTTACCGATGTACTTGACACTCACATCTTGAAAAACATCAAATTAAGATCATGGTTTCATTTGCCTAAAATTAAAAATTAAAATTTTCCTGTATGTCTGACTCTGCTTGGGACTTAAAAATGTGTGAGTTACCGACCAGATGCTGTAGGGCTTGAAACTGCGTGAGTTGTACACCAGATGCTGTAGGTAGACCCAGCAACAGTGAACTGGGGTCTTCCTGCACATGCTGTGAATGACCCAAGCTGGACCATCCCACTGTCTGTAGGCACGCCTCTCTTGGCAGATGTTTCTAATTGATTCTGGTGGTTTTCCTGCTGAGTTTCAGTGAAGCTTTACTATCTTGCTCAACACAGGCCTGCAGGTAACAAGGGCACTTGGCAGGCATCTTTAAGTGAGCTGAAACTTTAAGTGAGATAGAAACTCCTACATTTGTGATGGTACCATCTGACTTTGTGACAGAATTAGAGTCTTAGAAAATAGTTCTTAGGGGAAGTAGTCACTATGTGGACCAAATATGTTGACTAACAGAGTAAACCCACTTTTAAATGTCATTATTACAAAGTTATCTCACCTTTATTAATATTTGTTTAAAGGAAATAAGGTAAACAAAATTTTCCCCCTAACTATGTTATAGTAATTCAACTTAAATAAGTACATATTAGACTTATTACAAATATGGTTGGAGACACTGAAAAACAGGAATTCACCATTAATTCTAGCAACAACACTTATCATTCAAATATGCATTTTTAATATTTTTGTTTTGGTGTGGACAAAGGTAGAAAAGACAATCTAGATGGTACCAATATATCACATGATAAGTAATAATTAATTTTTCATTTGCTTAGAATTTATCTTGATATGGATGCAATTCATAGAAACCTCTAGAATAGTGGTTCTCAACCTGTGGGTTGAGACCCCTTCAGGGGGCTGCAAGACACCTTCACAGGGGTCTACTAAGAACATTGGAAAACAGATATTTATATTATGATTCATAGCAGTAGCAAAATTGCAGTTATGAACTAGCAACAAAAATAACTTTATGGTTGGGGGTCACCACAACATGAAAAACTCTATTAAAAGGTCACAGCATTAGAAAGATTGAGAACCACTGCTCTAGAATATTAGCTCTTCCACAGACAGCTATTATTTTGTAGTCAGAAAAATAGCTACACGGATGTTGAAACATAGCTAAACATGAAACAATCTTCTAAATTATTATGCCAGCCTTCTTATTTTATATGATGGAGAATTTCAGAGAAAAGCGAACAAGGAAAAGCTTCCTGTAGGTGATAGTACTATTCTTGCCACACATCTTGAAACTGCCTTTGGAGAAATATTTAGAATGTGCACTCAGGATGCTATGGGTTGATATCTGAAGACTTTTGTCAAAATCAATTGTAGATTTTATCTCAGAGAAAGATTTGCCTTTTTCAATGCAGTAAAGTGCTGTGTTATAGAAAACTTTAGAAATAATTTTTAAAATTATAGGCACTTTAGAAAATGAGAGGTAACCATACCCACATAATCATGCTAAAGATGCTGATTGAATTGACAAAGTAATTTTTTTGTGTTGCTGTGTGATGCAAGGCTGTGTGCTAGACTACTGGAGAATACAAAAACACACTTATAAGAGGTAGAGATAAATACAGGTAGATAACGATGTTACAAATTAGCTTATGCCACATGTAAATGAGGGGGCACAGAACTACAAAAGTGAAAGTAATTCTAATTAAGACATTTTTCAGGATTCAACAAAAGCTCAAAGAGATGAGAGGAATCCAGTACATTAACTATGTCCGTGAATTCAGTGCATGAACTATACTTGTGAAATGTTCAAAATAAGTTCATAAGCACACCAAGAACTCTAGTGTTAAAACTCAGAATCTTCAGAAAACCTTGGCAATGGCAAGTAAATGACCAAGAATAGTGTGCACCACGAGGATGGCGATAATAGTGATGTTCATCGTTATTTTGCGGGGAGATGTTGGAGGCAGGGTCTTATTCTGTAGTTCTAGGCTAGCCTTGAACTCGGTTTGTAGTTCTAGCTGGCCTCGAACTTTGGACTCTCCTTTCTCAGACTCCCTAGTGCTAGGATTACAGACTAGATGTGAGGTACTGCACTTGGCCAATGAATTTCACATTTTGTTGGAAAGAGCAGAATATAGAAGTATGTAACCCTAGAGCCATATTCTCTTCATTATGGCTGACTCGCTCTCCAGATGTAGGTGTTCGAATATCTGTACTGGCTTATTTTCCTTACCATTTATCCACATTCAAAGAACAATGTTTTTAAATAGTATGAATGAATGAATGAACTCTAGAAGAGGATTAATGCATGATCACACCACATAGCAACCTGGAAAGTTGAAATTCAAAATCCACTAACAGCTGGTATATGCAGGGTATGGGTAAAACTCCAACTCCTAACTTGCAGTTTTCTTGTCAAATAAGACACCTTTCTTTTCTTTCTTCAGGACAAATTTTACCTTTGCTACCTTATTCTGTGCTCCGGGATGAATCAGGAGGTTCCTTACCAATGTCTCTCATCCTTAGGCTTTGTGCAGGGTCCGACCGGTAGAGGGAACCACTGGGAATCTTAGAAAGAAAGTAAACTGGATGCACATCTGCATGCAGCTTATAGTCTCCTCACCCCCTTTCTCTCCTCACTGGTGACTGCACCCTCCTATTACCCTGATAGATGCAGAAATGCTAATTGCACCTGCTGTTCTTATCTCCCAAATGCTGCTCTGATCGCCCCAGTTTCTTAAAATCTCACCTTCGCTTTGTAAATGGTCCCTATACTTTATCATTTGCCCACTGTGTATCTGATAACATCTCCAATCAGAAATCTCCTGCTATTTGGCCAAGGAGTGGATGTAATTTGTTATGCATCCTTGAACGCTGAGCCTCTGCTGCAATGCTTTGCAAGGTAATCGGCCCCTCTGTGGGTAAGAGGGAGAAAAACAAACACATCGTGTAAGAGTGTGATTTAGTCAGGGTTTTGTAAACTAAGTTAGGATTTCCCATAGAAATCATAGTCGCATAAGGTTGGATGTACTGTTTACTAACAATTTTTAAAATGCCTCAATTACAGTCTACATTTCATGGCTCAGTTGAGTTCAGGAAAGGCCAGTGTTTATAGGAGAAAACAGCTTGAATTAAAGAAGCTGGTGGATCACTCTGAAGAAAGGGAAATTATTATCTCCCCAAATGTAAATATTTTTAATATTTAATATTAATGTATATATATACATATATAAAATGATGCAATTGTAAAATAGACATATGGAACATAGAGTAATCCTACAGAAGTTTATCATGGATGAGTGTTTATTTATTCACTGATCTATAAAAATAGAAGAGAAAGGATGGAGCTAAACATTTTAGACATATTTATAGAAGTTTGAAGTCTTCTGACAACTTGGAAAATAATAATATATACTGAGTTAAACTTGATGTTCTAATTTCATTTTTACTACTGTGATAAAGACCATGTGTGGTGGTCTGAATGAGGATGGCCCCAGATAGGCTCATACATTTGATGCTTGGTCTCTAGTTGGTGAAACTATTTTGGGAAAGGTTAGGAGGTGTGGCCTTGTGGGAGGAGGTACGTCACTGGGGGTGGGCTTTGAGGCTTCAGTCTCTCTCTTTCTCTGCTTCATGTTTCTGGATTAAATGTAAGCTCTCACCTACTTCTTCAGCACCATGCCTGCTTGCCTGCTGCCATGCTTCTCACCATGATGAAAATAGACTAACCTTCTAAAACTGTAAGCAAGCCCCAAATTAAGTGTTTTTTTTGTTGTTTTTTTATTTATTTGTTTGTTTTATAAGTTGCCTTGGTCATGGTGTCTCTTCACAGCAATAGAGCAATGACTAAGACACCATGTCACAAAGCAACTCAAGGAGGAAAGAACTTATTTGGCTCCCCTCACCCCACCCCAGCACAGTTCACTTCTTGAAGACAAGGCAGGAACTCAAGCAGACCAAGAACTTGGTGTCAAGAAGTGAACCAGAAGTCAGGGAGGAACATCACTTACTGTCTTACTCTTTATGGCTTGCTCAATCCTCTTTCTTATATAACTCAGGACCATCTGCACAGGTGTACCACTGCCCACAGTGGGCTGGACTCTCCCATATCCATCACTAATCAAGAAAATGCTCCACAGACTTCTCTACAGGCCAATCTTAGGGAGGCATTTTCTCAACTGAGGTTCGCTCTTCCCAGATGACTATAGCTTGTGTCAGGTTGACAACCAAAAACAATCCCAATCAGCAGAATTAATATAAACATAAATATTATATTAGGCTGTTTGGTTTGAGACATGAAAGACTTTTTGAGACTTCTAAGCTGAGTTTTTCACTTAGTGATCATTGATGATAAGAGCAGATGAAGATTGAGGACCTGGATCATATACATTCCTTTTTCTGAATCAAATGAATGAGAACATGGCTCTTAGCCTAGTTGTCCTTATACTTTGTAGATTACCGATAAAAAGTAAATTCATTCACTTGTCTCTGTATCTATAGCAATATTGCTTCTTAGTCAACAAATGGGAATTTAACTTCCCCTGTCTTCCTTTTTGGATCAATTTCAGGTGCATTTTATTTTGAAGGAATAGAAAGAAAATGTTTTTCTTCTGCTATGTGTCAAGATGAGAACTGATATTCTGTCTAGTGCTAAAATACCAATGCTTCGCTACAGGGCCTACAGATCCTTATGCATCCCTTGAGGCATGCCCACCTTCATGTAATCATCCTTAGTACATATTGTATATGGGTTTATCTGCTCCAGCGCATAGGAGCCATCCTCCTAAGTGTGGAATCCCCAGTACTCTTCCCCATCACATCACCTCTGACATAGACGACTTGATGTTCTTGCCTATAGAATTGTGCCTTTGGCACTTCATGTGCTGCAAATGTTAATGACTTGTGTCACAGTGAAGTTGGATATTATCTAATTCCCATTCTAACTTCACTAGCAGGATGGAATCTTGTCGGTCGTCATCAGCAGGCTTCTTGGAAACTAATTAGCAGCCAATAGCATTGGCCTATTCAATCCCATTCAGCTATTCATTTGTGTGAGAAAAGGGTTGTATGAATAAGTTTTGAGCGTGCACATGTGTGTATGTCTATGTGTGAGAGGAGGATGTATGTCTGTGCACGTGAAGTGGAGGCTAGAGATGGATATTGGGGGTCATCCTTAGTTGCTCTCTCACCTGATATTTTGAGACAGGGTTTCTTGCTGAACCTGGAGCTCACTGGATCAGCTCTAGTAGCTGGCCAGCAATCCCAGGGCTGGGATAATACACATGCCACTGTACCTGCTTTTTATGTGGGTGTTGCAGATCTGAATTTAACTTCTCATGTTGGAGCGGTAAGCACTTGGCCTACAGAGGATGGAGCCATTTTACCCCAGCCCCTGAAAACACCTCTGACTAGAAGAACTCAGTAATTCTAATGAAGTAGAGTTCTATTCTACAACGCAACCTGGTGTGGGAGTGAACTATGTTTGTGATTACAGTCAAAGACAAGTCAATGTTCATTAAGGATTGGTAAATATTTGTTAAGTGATTTAAGGAAAAGAAAATCTAATCAAACAAAACTCACACCAAAAACGGTCTAAAATACAACTTACTTCATCCTGTAGAATCCATGCTATTTTCCATTAAACACCACAGAGTACTTACTAGTTTTTTTATACTTCTTTTTTTTTTAAACTTGTGTATATGTGCTCCCTAATTTCTCCCCAAGTTTACTTTTGAATCTTCCGCCTTTATGTATTGGAAAGAAAGTGAAGAAACAAATGTTCTCATGTGTACATGTATATGCACAAATGCATATATGTGTGGATGTGTATGCTTACTCAGGAAGAAAAACCACACCCACCCACACCTGTCAGTCTTCTCCGTGGTCTCTGAAAGCAGCTAAATTGACATCTGTGCTACTGAAGCTGTATGCATGCCTTCTTGGCAGGTGTCCACCTCTGAAGAGTCCCCTCTGTATTAGCGTCTTCCAGAGTTCCTTCAGCCTTTCTTGTAGGGGCTGATTCCTTTACTTTGGTAGTTCTTGCTGGGTGAAGGCCTGAGGGTTAGCCAGGTTGTGGAGGAGGACAGAGTTTATTCTTCAGTTTGTGAACCTTGTGTGTAAGAGACTTAAGTGTCTCATTTCCTCAGTCAACATTACAGATAAGGGCAAAATAATAATCCTTTCTATTATCTAACAATCCATATGATGGATCCCTTCTAATAGTGCTGATGCAATGAAAAGAAATGTTAAGTGAATTGAACGGGCTTGGGCATTGGTCTCAGTAGCGCCCGGATGTGCCTTGGTGCAAAACGTTCGCTATTTCAAGCGACTGTTCCCGAGAGAACTCCAAATATAGCCTTGGTCAATTGAACTCCTTCCCTCCCCAAAGCTCTCCTTTCCTCTCTCTTCTCTTTTTTCCCCCTTCTCCTACTCCTTACCTCCCTAACTCTTCTCTTCCTCTCTCTTTCCACACTCCTTCTCTTTTCTCTCCTCTACTTTTCCCCAAAAGTTCATCAGCGTCACTTACAGATGGGACTTACAGATGGCATTAAAATGCCACTTGATGTCCCTCCATCACTTTCTCTCCAGCCTTACTGAAAACTGCTCATTTACAAGATTTCAGCACTCAGAACCAGGATCAGAACCTTATGGTACTAAATTCCTAGTTGTTTCTTTAATATACTTGCTTCAAAGCAAGCTTATATTTTCCTCATGCCTTTTACTAGTGTTTCAGTCACCAGTAAAATTTAAGAGGAAGAGCCTGACTAAATTTAGAACCCCTTCCCATGGAATATCTGGTGATGCTCTTTAAAGATAAAGCATGCTATGCAATTGAAATAACGTGGAGGAACTCTTCTTAAAAACGGGGGCTGGAGGGGTCAAGTCTTTCTTTTCTATGTCTGGATCGTAGATGATTGGGAGCACAAATTCTTTTTTCCAGCAAAGGCTGTGTTCATGCGTCTCACTTTATTTTATTCATTCTCTTTTATGATTTTTGCAAAGCTGGCTTTCAGTTAACCTTTATACCCTTGAAGGCTAAACATTTGGTGGAAAGCCATTTGAAGGTTTGAACTCTCTGGCTTTTACAGCGTATGTACTCCCAAGGCTGTCAGTGACCCAGCATTGGGGAGAGCAGCTTTCAAAGTCGGTGGACGATCAGCTTCCAGTCTTACAGAGTGCAAAGGAGGGCACAGCAAATAGCTGGGCATTGCTGTTTTCCACAGAGCTCAGTGATGTGGCTGGAGGATCCCTCTCACAGGGCCCCATGACAATGTCCATGTTGTTGCAATAACATTTGGCCATTTCAGCCAGCTCAGCACCTGCGCCATTAACAGCTGACATCTAGTCAAACCCTCCTGTGTCTGCCCTGCCTTGTGTGCACACCCAGTCTCTACAAGATCTTGCTCCGTTGCTTTCAGCCTAGCAGGTTATCTAGGGCATTTTTGTCCCAGGTTTTGCCTCCTTATGTGTTTGGTGTAATTCTCACCACCAGCATCGGCTTCTTTATTCCATTATCTTTTGTGGTGATTAATAAACCAGTTCTGGGAGAAAACCTACTGACCGATTTTTCTCTGCTATTTCACTGCTTCTAAAAGACTAAGGAATTCTAGACCTCTGGGACTTGTGGCTCTGCCTCCTTCCCACGACAATGCTGCCGATTGCAAGAAAGTCTGTCTTCTCCAAAGACTCCCTTCCACCTGCAATCTCTTCCTCCACACCACACCTTCATTCTCACCTCTACCCCGCTACTCACTGCACAGCCACTTCAAACCTAAACTCACAGGTAAAGTCAAGTTTATTAAGTGAAGAAATAAAAGGAAAGAAAGAAAGAAAGAGGAAGAAAAGCAAAAGAAAGAAGTTCCATCAAGCTAATGATTAGGACTCTGCCAGCATGTCCAAGGCCTTGGGTTAAAGCCATAGAAAGGAAGAGGAAGAAAGCAAGACCATGGTAACAAATTTTCTTCATGTTTATTTAATAACTCAAACCTAGGGTTAAGGATAGAACACTTCCCAGTAGACCCACCTGTGTCCTGGAGACAATTGTTCTCTTCAACACTGGATGTGGGTGGCACAGCCAGTGCCATGGTGTTGTCTGTGTTTCTAAGAAGCCAGGGAGTCAAGTGGTGGTGGCGCATGCCTTTAATCCCAGCACTCCAGAGGCAGAGGCAGGCTGTGGGTTCAAGGCCAACCTGGTGTACAGAGTGAGATCCAGGACAGGCACCAAAACTACACAGAGAAACCCTGTCTTGAAAAACCAAACCAAACCAAACCAAAAAAAAAAAAAAAAAAAAAAAAAAGGTCAGGGGAGTGGCTTAGCACTTCAAAGGACTTACTGGTTTTGCAGAAGGCCCAGGTTTGGTTTCCAGCACTCCCGTGGTGGCTCAAAGTCACCCCAACTCTAGTTTCAGGAGATCATGCATGTACCGGGTGCACATAAATTCACAGAGGCTCACACACATACACATAAGTTAAAGAAGTCTTAAAAAGGCAGAGGTCATCCAGATTGGGTGTATAGTCTTCTTAGCGAGTATGCACAAATCCCTGAGTTTAATACTTCCTCTCTCAAAAGGAGGTCCTAAGAGGAAGGCGTTTGTAGCCAAGAAACAGCAAACAGATTTGATCTAGAGCTCAAACCCATGTTGTTGTGGATGCTACACAATCACTCCACCACTAAGCTAAATCATCACATCAATAATTGGTATTAGAAACTCGTGTGTGTGTGTGTGTGTGTGTGTGTGTGTGTGTGTGTGTGTGAATGCGATGAAGATACTTTCTGTATTACTACTTTTTCTTCATCAAAAGCCTAGAAGTGACATTAGGATGCTTTAAGAAGAAACACACGTCATGCGTCATCTTTCCACATCCTTCTATTCCAGTCCTTGTATTGATTTCTCTGAGCAGAGACAGTGTGTAATCTCTGAGTCTGTTGTTCAGATCCCTTCTAGAGGTGAAGATCTGTGATTCTGTATAATAACAGTTCTTATCCTGGATGAGCAAACAACACTGGTAGGAATATGGCAAAAAAATGTGGACCATCTGCCAGTGAAAATAAATTTCTCAAAAAGGATGCATATGCATATAAAGTTATTATTATATTAATTATATAAGTGTACATGTAGATACTTTTTCTTATACATATAGATAGATTTTTTTTTTCTTGACAGCAAGATTGCTCAGTGGGTAAAAGAGCTTGCCATGTGCTAGCCTGGTAACCTGAATTCAAACCCTTGGAACACACATAATGGAAGACAGACTCCAGAAAGCTGCCCTCTGTCCTGTGCACACATGCTATGGCGTGCATGCCTCTCCAACACGTCATGCATAGCACATATTCCCCACCCCCAGATTAAGCTGCTTATTGTCTTCTGTTGAGTAACCTATGCTTGACCAGTCCAACCATCCTGCTTAGTCCTGGGAGTTTTGAATCAAGAGCTACCTTTGCACGGCAAAACAAAGAACTTGGCATTGTTCTGGTGGGGCCAGTATTGGTCTGGCAGGCCAGCAACAGCTGTGTTTCCAGTGGTGGCGGCGTGCTCTGTCTGCTTGCACAGATAGAGAGGGGGCTTTAAGCACCCCCTTTGCTCTTTGCTGTTGTTTTAGATTCCTATGTTCTCACAGTTTTACAACTAGTAAATAAATAAATCTGGAGTATATAATATCTTATAATAGCAGGCTTACCTAATGTACTAGAAAATTTTTTTCCTGCATGAGCACACTGTGAGTAGTTCTGCTCTTTATGAATTAGAACCGATATATGTGTGTGTGTGTGTGTGTATGTGTGTGTGTGTGTGTGTGTGTGTGTGTGTGTGTGTGTGTGAGAGAGAGAGAGAGAGAGAGAGAGAGAGAGAGAGAGAGAGAGAGAGAAAATAAGCCTCGGCCTGCCATCTCAGTTTTTTGATGAGCCATCTTCATTCTGCATTCTGCGTCCTCCTCTCAACCAGAGGCACAGGAGCTGAAAAATACCTGCAAAAACCAGTTAAGGTCAACTATTAAAAAATGAGGGGCCAAAAAACTTCAATATCCCCGTGATATAAAAATAAAGTGAAAAGTTATGAACTTATGCATTTTAGCTCCTATTTAAGAAGGGTCTGGGAGGGGTTTGGGGGAGGGAAATAATATGATTAAAATATATTGTTTTAGTTAGAGTAATTATATTGATCACCATTATTTACGTTAAAGTTTGCTCTGCGGTTTTGAGTTTTCAGGTGATGAACAGAGCCAATCTCTGACCCCTTGACAAACTGAGTCAATTAATGCCCTCCAAATTGGTCTTTCTTTGTAGAATGCACCAAGAAGGTTTCATTAATAAAGCAAATAAAACAAAAGTCCCACAAAATAAAAATAAAACAAAAAGAAAAATAAAACATGAAGACCTCCATGGGCATTTTCGTAAGGAATTCCAGACAGGAATTCCCAGAGCCTCACTACATAGATGTTTCCATGTCATATTTTCTATACAAACAAGTTATAAAAACCCTGTTTTGAGAAATCAAAAAAAAATAAATAAAAAGTAAGTAAATAAATACCATCCTCAGAATGTTTACTAAAGAAGAAGTGGTCTATAATATCTGCATCTAATGAGCTTTCTACGTATCGCTAACTGTATATGTACAAATGTGTAGATTTTTGTTGAAATACTTAAGCTAAAAAGACGAATTGTCAAATAGTAAGATAATGTGTGCTTGCATGTTTTTCTCCTTCAAAGTTATCAAGGTCTTTCGTTAAGGTCATAAGGTCCTATTCAGGCTGATCATCTTGTGAGGCAAAATTATCATTTTAAGTAGAAAGTAGATAGAAACTATGGGACCAAAGGGTGAGGCAGACAGTTGTGTTTTCAAAAGGTAGAGGTCATACATCTCAGCTTTCTTGAAGCCTTGCATAATCTCTTTTGTGATTACAGAGTTGTTGGTCCAAGAAAGTTCATAAGTAACTTTTCCCTTCTCCCTTTAGAAGCTACAGAGATAAGCGGTCTTCTCTGCTCTTGGTTTCTTAAGATCCGTGGTGCTCCCTCAGTTTGAGCTGGAGGGATGGTGCTCCCTCAGTTTGAGCTGGAGGGAGCTCTTCTTCCTTCTCTGTTCACTGAACTCCATTGACAGCCAGCACGGTGGTATCAGCAGAGGCAGCTGGAGAGTGCTTCTTGTGTGAGCCTTGGAAGTACTCATTTTGGACACAATCTGTCTTTTGTGCTTACGGATATGTCCAAAGTAGGGTACTATTCTCCATGCAGGTTTCACATACAGCCAAAAAGGACTTTTCTGTGTGGGCTGGAGCTGAGAGAGCATCCCAATTCTCTGTGAGAATTGAAGTTTTTGTTTCTCTGCTGTCAGGGGAGCTGTTTGTGACCATTTACACTTTCTGTATAATGAGGACACCAGCTTGCTGATAACTGAGCTGGGGGTACTGTACCACAGTGCATTAAAAAAGTAGCCCGAGAGATCACAAACACAGGTCTTTGCTCACGGTAGCTTAACGGACCATAACTTTCCTAAGTAGCTAAATTGCATTACAGATTTTTATGGTATTTATTGCATTTCATTTTAATAAGAAGTTATTATAGTTGAATAACTAATTACTTTGTAGCAGGTGTGACAAATATCACTGAGGTACCATCAGTAAGAATGCTTTATGGCCGCTTTCCCTTGTCATGAGGAAATAATCAAAGCCAGAGCTCAAAAGAAATAAAATAAGCTCCATTAGTGAAACAAATGAAGATTTCATTTTTCAATGCCATTCAATATGCTTGATTGTTACAGGAGGAAGCAGGCCAAGGCTAGAAACAATAACTCCATTGCAGTGATTACAGATTGTATCAAATTAGTAACTAAACAGAAAAAAAAATACAAACCAGAAACGGGCTGCTCCTGGAGGAGGCCTATGTCTGGATTCCTTGTTTCTTTTAACTGGCAGGCAGACTATATAAAGAAGGTAGTTTTTACGTTGTTTCACCTTAATTCAGACTGTGGTACCTAGGATGCCAAAAGAATCATGCTAGGTTTAAACCATAAAGCTCCTTTGCCAGGTTAAAGAAGTGTTCTTGTAGCAAGGTACAGTGATTCATGCCTGTAATACCAGCACTTGGGAACCAGAAATAGAGTGGTGACTGTGTGTTTGACACCAGCCTGGGCTATGCACAGAGCCAGCCAGGACTATAGAGAGAGACCTTATCTGAAAAACGTCGTATTTATTTTTACAGGTATATGTAGAAGTAAAAATTAAAATTAAAGACAAAAATTAAGAGAGGGATATATGCTACTAAAATACCTATAGGTAAGGATTTCGATGTTTAGTTTTTCATTCATTTTTTTTTTAGAAGATCAGGAAGTCAGATAAACTGTGGGAGGAATATTACTAAACACCATTGGTGATACATTAGCATTAAAGGGAAAAGTAAACAGATAATGAAAGACCTCATTTCTTTGATAACCAACCTGCTATGATATGCAGTAAGGTATACATACATACATACATATATATATATATATATATATATATATATATATATATATATATGGTGTGTGTGTGTGTGTATAATTAATAAACCAACAAAAGCAAATAATTCATATGACAAATACTGTTTTTTCTTAGAAGGAGCTGACATAATCATGGAACACTAGAACTTAAGGGCTTTAGGAATTTATCCTCTTATTTTGCAATTAGAAACCAAGGTCAGAGTATCGACCAGACTTGCCTTGCCCAGTCTATTATAGCTATTAGCTAGGACTAATACTATTTTAAATTATAATATTGAATTAGCACCTGAGTGATAATCTTGGTATGGCTCTACTTCAAAATTTCACATTGAAATTTAATTTGCCCTGAAAAAAAGCTTTAATTTGGCTTCAGATTTAATCTTCTTTATTTGTCATGTAGAGCATCACTGATAGCTTCATGCTGGGTTAATCTAAGTTGCTTCTCAAATTCATTGTCTGCTCATGTAAAAAGCTGGACCATTTACATCTGCAGCAGCGTAATCTTAGTCAGTGATATCCACCTCTCCAGACAAAGTTCCAGGAGGAAAACTGGGTGGATTCTTTTCTGAGTGAGCTCAGGACTTTCCAGAGTGGTTGAGACTTAGGGGACATAGCTCACAACTTGATTGTTCTTTACTCCAGGTTCTTTTTGGGGGTCTACTCACCTAAGACACCAACTGCTGCTCTGAGGTACTGCTGCTGTATTTAGGGGAAAAGTGGGGTGACTATGTGACTCCCTGGAACCCAACACATGGCTCCGTTACTCAGCCTCACATGTCCGTACACTTACTGAGTCCTGGAGATGCACCATACAGATTCTGTCCAACTCCCTTCCATTTAAAAATATCTCTGCTTTTATTTTTGTGTTTCTCTGTATCTGTGTGGGTGTCCATGGAGGCCAGAAGGGGGTGTTGAGCTGGCTAATGTGGGCACTGGGAATTAAACTCTAGTCTTCTAGAATAGCAGCTAGTATTCTTAACTGCTTACCCATAATTCCAACTCCTTTCAATTTTTGTATTCTTAAAATACTTTACTCTCTGTTACTCCCTGGCAGCTCCTCTCCTTTCTCCAGACTAGGCAATTGGATACCTTTCATAAGAGGAGAGAATTGTTCACCTGGTACCTTTGAAAAACATTCATACTCTTGGCCCAGGCAGGAGAACCACTTCGGAATATTTTAAGATGCATTTGATTTTCTGAGAGTTGGCAGGAGAAAATTGATTATCACTCCTCTAATCAATCACTTCTGTTTGTGAGGATATGGTATGGTTTGGCCACAATATTGAATCCCTATTAAGAAGCGTTATTAAATGAAAGTTCAACTCTGAAACACAGATGAATGTTTCTTTAGTTGGTACTTTATGCACCTCACTTTGCTATAAACAACGTTTTTTTTCTAGGCCAGTGACATGGAAAATAATAGTTGGCAGTCGATGGCCATTAAAAAACATTCTGGAAATATTGCTCTAGCTTAGGGTGACCATTAATGTCATGTTGTGCTGAGAAGGGTAGAATCAGTGGATTTTAAAAATGGAAGGGAACTTCGAAATAATTTTGTTCAACTCCCTGGTCTTGTAGATAAAAGTAGTCACGGTACAATTTGTCATCCTATACCCAATTTAGGAGCTCACAATATTCTTCTATAAAATGAAAACATACAATCAAATAAGTTCCTGTGGCTTACAGAGACACTTTATTTGAACAGCACATCCGTTCCATTTAACCATCACATTGATGAATCCGTGGCAACTCCCATCCTTGGTCTACAACAACCCCAGGTGCATTTTAGATTCTAGTCATGAAATTATTGAAACATCCTAAAATGTAATTCACATTTTAATAAAGAATTCAACAAAAACATTTTCACCATAAGGGAATATTTTGCAATAAAATAAGATTAGGTAGATAGAGCAGTTCCTAAAATACTGGGATTCCTGGAGCACTGATAAAATTAGTTGAAACCTGAAAAAAAATACATTGAAAGGCCAAGAAAGAATGAATCTAAGATACGAAAGTTTGCTTTATATCTCCGTGGATAACATGCAATATTATTTAAGTTTTCGAAAATACGGTCAGGATGTTCAGTTTCATTTCCTAGTCAATTGATGGCCCTGTTTCCCTGGCCTTCCATTAAATCAGCTTTGGATCCTCATGGCTCTCCAAGGAACTTCTAACTCTTTACCCTTCCGGAGGGCCATCTGTTGCACCTAAGCTCCCCCTGGGCCTGACATAAATATTTACATGTGAGTTCATCTCTGGGAGGGAGTGTGCCTAATAAATTGCCGGAATTCTGTACCGCCCAATGTGTAGTTACAGTTTATTTTTCTCAAGGTATCACCAGCCTGAGGCTAACACAGCGATTCTTTTTCTAATTAGTTAAACCATCTAAATGGGTGATAAAAACGCTTGTGGTCATTGAGTGCCCTAGATGGTCAGAACTCTTTCTGCAGTGGTTGAAAGATCTCTTATCTAAACAAATAAAGTGGTCATATGAATTGGAAAATATTTAGACAATGCTCTTCCCCTGAGTCAAATTCAAATGATGTAGCCCCTCGAGAGTGACTGTCTTGGCATGGTTTATGTAAGGGCCATCAAGTGACCATTGACTAGAGGCAAACTGGTTATAAATTACTTCAGAATGCTGTGATATCCATTTTCATTGTCTTCTGAAGTTGACTTATAAAAATCAAAAGAGTTTCCCTCCTGAATATTCTTAATAATGCATTCAAGCAGGCATTTGGCCAAATTCCTTTGAGACTATATTAAATCGAAAGATATTTTAAACATTCATGTTGATGAATGGCATGTGGGTAATGACCTGGTGCAATTTGCAGAGCTAGGTCTGCAGTAAAAGCATTGACTAACAGAGAATTTATCATGGTGAGGTGGAATTTGTTTTTGCTATACTAAATATTTATTTATTTATTTATTTATTTATTTATTTATTTATTTATTTATTTATTTATTTATTTTGGCCTTTATTTCAATTTTACAGAAGTTTTTTTTTCTGTTTATGAAATTAGCAAATGTTCGTTGCAAAAACTAAAAAGATAAAAGAAAAGATAAAGATAAAATTGAAAACAATTTTCAGTTTTGAAAAATAACTACTGTTTTGGTACAAATACCAAAACAAATAGGTAAATATAGGTAAAAATACAAGTTGGTAAAATGTATGTGTTTACATCTTATATATTTATTATACTTATATACTTAACTTAGTATGTTTATTTCTAAAGCTCAAAATTAAGTAGTATGTATGGTTATCTGCTATTTTCTGTCATATATTTAATGTAAGTCTGAATTATATGTAAGCATCGTCATTTATTGATCTAGTTCTCTATGATAAGGTATTTGGGTAGTTTCTTTTTTTTTCTTTTGCAGTGATTCTTTGACAAACATTCATGTACTCAAATCACATTAAATTCTTTGCCTTAAAAGACATTTTAAATGCACACCCTAATATACTTATATCATGTCCAATTTCTAGAAGTAGATTTCGCATATGAAGATGAGAGATGTGAAATAATCCTGAAGGGAAGTGTTCAAGCGGTTCTAACTAAACTTTGTCCCAGTGTTGACTCGCAAGACCATTTCAGATTGCCCTGTTTTCCTCACCTCAGTAACTACATATTCTAGCAATTGATCATTTAAAAACTATGTGTTTCTATGAATAAAAACATATTTTCTAGTGGTGTCATGTGTAAATCTTGTTCCAACCAGTCTCTCAACGTTGCATTTGTACTTAGAGTGTGCAGGGCTCTGTGTTCAGGGAGAATCAAGGATGTGCTCTCCCTTGTGGCTTCTTCACCTGAGTTTTCTCTTGAACACACTGTCCTCTGCTGACTGGGTTTAGGCTCTTGAATGTGACTGTATTTCTGTTTCCCTGTGATTTTCAATGGTTCCCGGCTTTCCTGGTTCTCTTTCCCTCTCTGGAGCCCAATTTCATCCTTGAACCAGGCGTTTACTCTTGTCCTTTGTAGCATGGGTTAGCTACCCCTTCTCTGGGTTCTTCAAAGTTGTATTTCAGTTCTGAAATGTGTGTGTGTGTGTGTGTGTGTGTGTGTGTGTGTGTGTGTATGTGTATATTTTTTTTCAGAAATTTTATTTTCAGAAATTGTTCAATCCATTGTATTTTTTCTAATGTTTATAACTCTGTTATGTGTATGTTCAAGTGTTCACATGAATATGAGTACACATTTGTACATGTGTGTATGTAAAACAGAGAGGAGACAGGGCGAGAGAGACAGAGAGACAAAGAGCTGCAGAGAGAGTGGGGGAAAGAGAGAGCCTGAGGTTGACATTGGCTATCTCCTCAGGTGCCCTTCTTTTTATATTTTTCAGGCTGAGTCTCTCACTGAACCCAGAGGTAGCTGGTTCTGGCTAGTCTAGGCCGCCATCTTGTTCCAGGGACCCTTTGTCTCTGCTTCCTGAGTGCTGGGATTTCAGGTGGTAGATTTTATGTGGGTGATGAGGATCCAAACTCTGGTCCTCAGGCTTTTGCCATAAGCCTTTCATCCACTGAGCCTTCTCTCCAGGCCCTATTAACTGACTGATAGATTGATTGATTTAGGGTCTGGATATGGTTCCTCAGGATCCCTAGTGCTGGGATTTCTGGTAAGTGCTGCCACATCTGGTGGATGATGTAGTTAATTAGACTACATTAGAATATAGAAATCTCTTTGGGCACATACATTTATTTGCATATCATGGAAATATACCCATCACGAAGTAGGCAGTAAATACATGCTAATGTAAATACCATTCCTTTAAAGTTACTTTGTAGATTAGGGTTTTCTTTCTAAGACTAGAACATTTTTTTTATTTTGTTGAGAATATTTACTTTTCCAGACTGTGTCTCATTAGGTTGCCCTGGCTGGATTGGAATTAGCTATGTAGACCAGGATGTCCTCAGACTCACATATCTACCTGCCTCTGCCTCCCAAGTGCTGGGCTTAAAGATGTGTGCCACTGTACCAGGCAAGGATATTTCCTTAAACTTACTGCAACATCTTACTAGATTTCTAACAAGCTTGAATAAATGGCACCTTTCCCCTGATTCTGCTTTGGATTGATTGCATCGTTATGAAACATAAACATTACCTAGTTCCATTATTAAAGCATGATTAGAGATAAGATTATATGTATGTGTAAGTAATATTGTATCAGTCTTACCTATCTCTACCCATAGTATTTATAATGTATTATTAGTACATGGCTAATGGACTATCAATTGAACAAAGTTGTATTGATGGGAAGCAGTGCCCAAAAACCCATGATGGGGAAGAGACATGATAGGGTTTTATCATCTAAATTGTTGTTTCTCAGCTTTCACTGTCATTTGATCCCTCTGTTATGTAAAAATTAATATAGCTTCTCTCTCTTTCTTTCTTTCTGTTCTTTTTTTTTTTTTTTTTTTTTTTTTTTTTTCCCGAGACAGGGTTTCTCTGTGTAGTTTTGTTGCCTGTCCTGGATCTCAGTCTGTAGACCAGGCCGGCCTTGATCTCACAGAGATCCACCTGGTTCTGCCTCCTGAGTGCTGGGATTAAAGGTGTGGCCACCACCACCCAGCAAACATAGCTTCTCTTAAAAACACTTTCCACCAGAGGAAAATCCTTCGGTTAGCTGTATTTTGTCTTGTCTGCTTTGGCATCAAGTCTTTTTGTTCCAGAATCTAATGCTATTTGCAGAGGTTGGTGTTTCTTCAGAAGATGAAGGGCCAACAGTACCTCCAGCAACATGGCAACTTCAGGGATGTTCTCTGTGGCTATTTATTTATTTATTTTTTGGCTTGAAGAACTCTGAAAAACTGAGACTGGAGCAATAGCTCTACTGTACCTCAAGCTCCAGGGGACCAAATGACCTCTTCTGACCTTCTTATGTGAACATACACACATAAAGACATACATGAATACATACATATATACCGACAGACAGAAGGACAGATACAAACACTTAAAAAAGAGTTAAGAAAACCTAAAGTTTTAGTCACTTTAATAAACAAAATATGTACAGCTAGTATACATATATGCTTTTATTACATTCTACTCTTGTAGCTTGTTTTTATAAAAAGTATAGGGTTCACTACAAATAACAGTTATAGTAAATTTGGCCTTAAAAGTTATCATATTTGTAAGACCTTTATCAATTTTTAAAATGCTAATATACTTTGGTTTTTAGAATGCAATAAAAAAACCTCCCAATTATGTAAATGGTGATTAGGTAAGGTCTGTGCTATTGCATTATAGTCTCCATTGACAAAAATGCATTAACACACTCTAATATTTCAACTCTTTCTCCTCCTATTTTAACCAACAAAGCTGATTTGGGTGGTGTGGTCCCGATTTCTTGAGGCATTAAATTGTCTATTGGACTTTGTGTGTCTAATGACTGCAGTCACCCCTCCACTACAGAAGCAGATGCCTTATGAATTATAGATTTTTGCATAACCCAAGTCAATGGGCATGGGTTCATTTGGATTTTAATAATTCAGGACTAATCTGCTGTAGGTAGTAGAGTGGAGCAGATCTACCTTTCACAGCAAAACAGTAAAAAGTGGGCATACAGGATTCATTTGGTTATTCTGTAATACTTCAAAGGGTTGAAATCACATTCTGCAATACTATTAACTTGCATAGACACTGTGATTCACATGGAAATTCACGTGAGAGTGATGGAATTTTTCTATTTTTCTACCCACAACAGTAATAAATAGTCTTTTTCCGCATTTTGCGAATCATACTATGTATACTTAAAGAATATGGAATGTCTACCAGAATATGCAATGCTTTCCACCAAAGACATAATTATTTCATGGTTGTGCTAGGTTGAATAATGGTCTCCCCAGAGATGTCTGCATTATCATCCTAAGAATTTGTGAATGTTTCTTTACATGGCAAAAGGGATTTATAGGAATCTTAAAGATGATCTCAGTATGGCGAGATCATCTGGTGTGACAAAATCCCTGTGAAAATTCAACTTAAAATGGGAGAAATATTTAATCTAGTATGTGGTTTCAGAGGTTTTGTGCCACAGTTGGTCTGCTTGTTGCCTTGACGCTGTAGCAAGATAGTACATCACAGCAGAAGCACATTGTGGGGCAAGTGCTCACTTCACAGTAGTGGTTGCAGAAACAGAGAGAGGAAGAGTCAGGGTTCCCAATACTCTGTTTCATTGCATGCCTCCCACAACCTACTTCCTTTCTTCAGGCCCCACTCACTAAAGAGTTTACACTTTCTAATATCATGACAGGTTCAACACCGAATCTGTGGATATGATCCGTTAAGGAAGTTTAAGATCCAAACCACAGCACCTTAACTGTTCAGGTGGCCCCTAAATCTAATTACATGGGTCCACAGGCAACAGAAGGAAGATATCTGACTACAGAATTCACAGGTAATGTGATACAGAGCAAAATGATGCTCTTCTGTCTTTGAGTGTAGGTGGTCATTAGAAGTTGGAAAGGCACGAAAATGGATTCTCTCTTTGTGAGAGTCAGGACGGATATCCCTCTATGGATATCTCTCTGTGGTTCATGGCTCACACCTGGCAGTGCTTAGGCTGGTTCTTGACACCCAAACTCCCCATGTTCTCTGATAAATGGGTAGGTGCAAGGAGGTTAATCCAAGAACACAAACTATATTTTTGAGTGAAGTGCTGTGGGATGGTCTCTCTGTATGCCGTGAATATGTATTGCTACTATTGGTTAATAAAGAAGCTGTTTTGGCCTATGGAAAAACATGATATAATCAGGCAGGAAATCCAAGAGCGATAGAGGGAGAAGAAAGGTGGAGTTAGAGCAGATGCTGCAGGCAAGATGTAATGGAACACAGGTAAAGTTGTGAGATACATGGCAATACATGGATTAATAGAAATGGATTAATTAAAGATGTAAGAGCTATTTAGCAATAAGTCTGAGCCACAGACCAAACAGTTTGTAATTAATATAAGCCTCTGTGGGTTCATTTGGGACCCAGTGGCTGTGGGACACAGGAAAACTTCCAGCTACAATGAAGTATCTCCAAATTGCAGAAATTCCTGAAATCATTTCGTTACAGGATATACATGTCCAGGATGATAAAGCCGGGAACTTTCCTAGGGTTGCATGGGGGCATCATTTAAGAATGAGCTCTTTGGACCCACTTTGTAGACAAGAAGTAAAGTTTGGGGTGCATAGGAAGCCTTGAACGAATCTGTGAAGAGTGGATGGAGTCTTGAGTTAATACACATTATTGACAAGGACCACTGTAAATTGGCAAAGCCTACCTTGGGCAAGGCTCAAGAAATTGGCAAAGCTTTTCTCTGGTTTTGTAAGAAAAAAATTAGTAACTGCCTTTTCTTCCCCCAGATGAATGCAACCTGATGTCGCCCCCCACCCTCAGACCTTCCACTGAGACTAGCTAGCCTTTCCTTCCTGTGCTGAGTATCATAAAGTGGGTGGGTTGTTGTGTGGTCGGGGCCACTCCATCAGAGCGAGCAGAGCCTGATTGATCCCAGCTTTTCTGTACGCATGTCTTCATGTTTGTTTTTTTCTTCAATCCCTTGTTGTTCCAGTTAGGACCAAACCATGCTGGATGAAGCAGTAAAGAGAACAGAAAGACTAACATTTGAAGTTTAGAGACCTGTGCTTGATTTGTCTTGTGTGGCAGCCTTTGAGTTTTGTAAAAGTCAAGGCTGACAAGAGAATGTTGACAATGAACCAGCTGCTCAGTGGAAAGCTAGAATGTCATGAATAGGTGCAATGTTATCATCAATAGCCAAGCCACTAATTCTCGCTTCTTTTGCGGAGGCTTACGACTCATTACATTGGTCTTTACAACATAAAACTTAGATCTCAAGTATAGGGGCTCTATTTCTGGATCGAAATTTGTTTACTGATGGTCACATTGACCTTCCCTCCACTTACTGGAGGCCAAGTGTTTAAGCCCTACAAAGCTGAATCATTTTTTTCCAAGATTCTTAACACAATGGATATGGAATTGCATAGGGATCTGGTCTTGACTTGTCAGCTGAGATACATGAGATCCAGAAATGGACACAGGCACCATAATCCTGAGCAATGTAGATTCCTTCTACATGCATAATGTGGCATACAAATGTGTGAAAATTCTACAAGATTTGCCTCCTGTGGTTGCCAGGCTCAATCTATGATTAAAGTAGCTCAAGAGTGCAAGTGCCAGGGAACTATCTTGGAAAAGGGCTTTGAAGCACAAAGTAAACATTCTCTTGGTTTTTGACTTTGATTGGGATCCCATCTCTTGTCATTGTCTCCTGATCAGGAGAGGTGGTCAGGTGAGAGAAAGTATGTGAGAAAGGGGATGAAGGAATAGGATGAAACTGGCTTCTGGGGAATGTACTTTGGTATTAGTTAAAAGTACAGATAAGCCAGGGTGTAGTCTGAGTCATGTCCGGTACCCCAGATGTACCCAGCACATGGATCTCAGATCCTTGAGGGTTTGGAGTCCTCAGCCGTGGTTAATCAATACATCATGAACATCGCTACTGTTTGCAGATTTAAAGAATGCTATGTCATGTGTCTGTACCATTTTTTCCAGTACCACAAAGCATGAATTCATTTGAAATGCTTACACATGCATATAGACACATTGCTTTTCTGTTTTTCATTGACTCCCCAGAATGTTATAGCAAAAGTAACAGAACATGTGGAATTCCTAGGAAAAGTGATTTTTCTTTGAAATTCTGTAAGGGTAGAAATATAAAAGATCTCCTGTCTTAGAAGGGTCAATTTTTTTTTGGATAAATGGAGTCATAACTTCTCCAAGTATAAAATATTCTATCTATGCAACATAAAATTAACATTGGATGCATTTGGTTCATTTATGAAAACTTACAGCTAGAAATTAGACTATTTCGCTTCTCTGAAAGCTAGTTCATCATAGAGACATGGTTAAAAATGAAAATACAACTTCTATTTTTCTGTTTTAGAAAAATATTATATATTTAGTTGATACTGACAGAAGAGAAAAACAGGCTTCACAGATTCACCATTCAATATTTGATGTTAATATCTCAGTATATGGCCTTCTCACACTTTTAAATGTATATATTCTAGGCTTTGTTTATAGTCCCCACTCCCCATTAATCAATTTAGGGTCAATTTTTTTTTTCATGAGAAGACATGTTAAAAGTTAGAATTCTCTATTAAGTAATTTTTAAAGAAATATGTGATTGAGGAAAATGCAGATTTCTAGAGAACAGAAGGAGAGTAGATTCCGTTGTGCTTGGGAGATGTGGGGAATTTATCTAACTACATGAACTTTCTCGAAAAGAGTTTCATCCCATCTGAATAATATGAATTCTTTCTTATCTTACATGGTCTACACTTTATCTTTGCCATCTGAGATCAAACTTCTTTAAATTAGAAGCTCCAGAATCCACTAAATTCATTTGAAACTCAGTTGCTTAGACTTACAGTTCTAACCCCCCTACGTATGTGTGTCTACGTATCAGACAGTCTTTCACCGCACAGATTTCCCTATTTCTAAGAATGGAAGGCATTTTATAATCCTCTTTTAAAAGGCCCCAAGAAGCACACAGGCAGTACATTATACTCCAGTATCTGGAAGAGTTGGATTTAAATGAGATAGAACCATATCAACTAGATTTCTTTTAATAAATACATGAGCTTACACATTAAAGACTGTAAAGTGTCTGTGGCTAGACTCATGAAGGGAAAACTATCTCTTGGTTGGATGAATTTTAAGCTGAAAGAACATAAGGACTTGGTGGGGTTGTGAGATAGTGAGAGCCCTAGGAAATAGTTCCTGCACAACAGAGGCAGAATTGTCTGCCCTGCCTTTGGTAACATAGCGATTAGTGAATAGGACAGCAAGTGCACTCTATATCAGATAGTGCTCAGCTGGTAACTAGTGTGTGCAAAACAAGAAACAAAGGCCTTATAAGAAACACCTGTTTCTTATCCCAAAAAGGGAATTTTTAAAAAAAGAAAATCACTTATTAAAAAGGCAGTGGATTTGATGGGAAGTACATCAGAACACTGGGAAATCAGGTGGTCTGAGGTCTGCTCAGGCACTGCTAGAGACTCACATGTCCCAGGGTATGCATTCAACTTCCTCCCTGGATGGCCATTTAATACCCTTCAAAATGAAATGATGGGAATAAAAGATCACTTGTACTCTATCAGCCCTGACAAGCTGTGGTCAGGAAGACATTATTCTTACTCGGCACAGCAGGAATACCACTTGCCCTTTCTAATATCCATCTACCCCTCAATCCTCCATACAAATAAATCCTGATGTTTTTCACTGGACATATTTTTCCTAGAACAAAAGAGAATACTTTACAACTTTCTTACTTGGCATAGTGTAGTAATGTAACTAAGACATGATCAATAAGGTGGAAGCAGACCACTGTATAAACCTTTTGGACAGGTGGCTTTGGAGAAGCTAGCCCAGCAGTAAGAGATGCACATCTCCCTGTCCTTTGGCTCCTGATGCCCAAGACTGATGCTAGCTCTAGGTGCAGATGACCTTAGTGGTGAGTTTGAGAATGGAAACCATTTTTAAGACGATGGAAATGATACCACTTTATCTCTGTGTCGAGTCAGACAAACACTATAAATGTTCCAGCGTGGTTGTTCTGGGCTTTCACAACAGAGAAAGAGTCCCAACTGGTACAAGCTATATAGTGATTACTTGCCATGTGAAAATAACAATGGAAAGCAATTATGTGAAAGACAGTGTTCTAAGTGTTTTCTGGACATCATCTTATTTGGTCTCTGCAATGAGGAACATTAATATTATCTCCAATTCATAATCAAGGAAATGGAAGCTTAGAAAAAAATGACATGGTATCCAGAGGAGTGGGTAGATGTTAATAACCTTGCATGGATTTCATCCCTGCCTTGGATAACTCCATTTGAATAACTCTTATAAATTGAATGTAGTTTTATTCCCTGTGGGTAAAAGGTAGTGTTCTTGATTTAGCACTATATACAATGCATAAGGAACCCAGTGATAGTTAAAATTCCTGGAGGACCTGGTAGAAGTGTTGAGGTGTAGACAACATAAAATCTCACCTGCTTCCAGAATTTGACTGGTAGCCAACAGGCCTATTGAAACACAGGTAGTGATAACTGTCAAAGTAAGTCAAAGACCTTCCTCTGGCTAGCAAACACTTTGCCTTCCCATGGAATTTGTAAAATGGAAACATTAACGTGTGTGTGTGTGTGTGTGTTTAATATATAATACCTGAGAATGTTAATGTTTACAGGATCCAGAGCAATTTTGTGGAAACTTAGATGCACCAGAAATATTGGACTGACACATAATCTCTAGAATGCGGTAGTTATGTAAGCATGAATCAGTCATTTAACCTATGTGATGTTCAGTTCATCATGGTCAACTTTATTAGATTTGGTTACCTTAGAGACCCAAATCTGCATAAAAAACCCATGAGGGCATTTCTGCAGAGGTTTAACTGAAGAGAAAAGAACTGCCATGAATGTAACTGGCAAAGTCCTGGCGACTGAGATCTCACACTGGATGAAAAGGAGCAAGGAGGAAAACAAGTTTTCTCTCTCTCTCTCTGCTTTTTGACTACGAATGACATGCAACCAGCTGACTCCTGTTCCTGAAGCCACACCGTCCCCTCCCATGATGGACTGTATCTCTTCAATCAGCAAGCAAGGCAAACCCTTCCTTTTTAAGTTGCTCTCATCAGGTATTCTGTTAGAGCAACTAATAGAATCCCTAACACAACTTCCCACCATCCAGTTTTCCAAGGAGAGGGTACCTCATTTTCCAGACAGTGCTCTTCATGTTTTAGCCTCCCAGCCAATGAAAATAATGTTATTATTATTATTTTTACAGGATTCTACTCTGTATATTTACCAACAGTTCTTTTCTCTTTGGCCTTACCCACTTTCATGAAAAGGATTGTTTGTCTTGGAGTGTGGCCAAGCTACTGCCGTGCATGCCCATGTTTAAGACAGTCTAGTGGGTGGCTTGGTCAGAGGGAGATAGATGGGGCAGTTCATGTTGTGGCAAGCAGGACACAGCCATTTCTCTGCCCTTGCCAGATCGCTCTGGAATTTTGTTTGTTTCCTCCAGTTTTGTTTCTGTTCATGGCTTGCTCTATTTTTGCCATCACGCGCGCGGTAGCCAAGACCACTGTAGCTTCAGGACGGCAGGAGGGCTGTCCAATACGGATGGAAAGAAAACACGGGGCATAACTGTTGTGGGATAGGCAGCTCAGCACAGATGTGCCTCTGCGCGAAGGCCACTCCACGTGAGGATGTTTTCATATGTTTCTATTAATCATTCCCTTGGCACCTTTTCACTCTCTGACAACTTGATTGACAAAAATCAAGTAATTCGACAACACGGGATGAAAACAACGTTTTCTTATGTAATTGTCGCCCATTGGATTCTGACACCAACAACTCATTTAGAACTTTCTCAGAATGTTGTCTTCAGTTGTAAGGTGCTGCCACAGTTCCAACCCCATGTGCAGTTCTAGATAAGTATTTACAGTTCCATATCTCCACCCCCCTCCTTTCTCTGTGATATCACTTTCTCTAGAGATTTCTGATGTAAGGCTCCCCATATTTGTCCTTGTTCCTGAGGGAAACGGGTGACTGTACACTTCTGCTTCTAAGCTGCTGCTAATAAGGAGGCCTGTGTGGAAGAAAGAAAGGGGTTCACGGTTGCTAACCTTAGACATCAGGCTCCTCCTCCAACTTGTTTCCTCTGGAAAGGAATGTTTTGTCAAAGAGTGGGGCGGAGCTGAGGAGGTGTGAGCAACACACACGAGACTATCTGAAATAGTTCTCCCAGTCAGCAACATAAACATGTAGGCATTGCCCTACTTTCCGAGTTGAGCCCTCTCTGCTTTGCTGAGCTCTATTTTAAACACCAAGAACTGGGGTGATGGCCCAGTTGGTACAACACTTGCCTAGTAAGTGTGAGGACTTCAGTTCAGATTCCCGGAGCCCACACAAAATGATGGGTACAGCAGTGTGTGCCTCTAACCACCACACTGTGCTGTGCATGAGGTGGGAGGTAGAGACAAGTGGATGGAAGTTTGTGGGTGAGCCAGCCTGCTCCGTACGGCAAAACTGTAGGCTAATGAGAAGCCCTATCGCAAGCAAATGTTGAGAAGCACCAGAGGGCAGACACCAGAGGTTGTCTTCCGGTCTCCACATGTGCAGCCATAAGAACATGCCTGCCCCTCCCCTTTAAAAAAGTGCATCTGTGCGTACATGAAAGAAGGCCTAAGCAAGAAGCAATTCTTTTTCAAAAGAAATACAGTTTTAGGATTCTGTGTGTTGGGGAGATGGCTCCGTTAGCCTTTCAATTGTGGCTTTTGAAAGCAAGGTGAGTATTCTCTGATGACAAGATGTGCGTGAGTCAGAGAGGCTGGGGAAACCATGGTGAGGGCCTGACTGCTTTAATTGTGCTCATGTTCTGTTTTACGTCTGCATTCTTTGAAGGAAAATGTCAAGTTCTGTTTGGGTTTGGGGATAAATCATTTCAGAAGACCTGCTTTACTGGAATATGTCTTCCTCTCTGTTTCTTCTCCTGCCAATACCCCAGAGTTCCGCATGAGTCCCTGTGAGCATGGCAGCAGAAACAGTGCTGATGTTAGCTCAAACGAGTAAGCAGACAAGGCTGCTAGACTACAGAGCCTTCAGAGTTCAAATTTCTCCCTGTGTTCAATTCAACACCTGCCTCTATTTTGAATCGTGTTATTGGCGTGCCCCTCTGATTACGTCTTCCTTTGAGCTCTCGTGGCAATTTGTACATATCGCTATTGCAGAACTCATCAGATGGGTCCATAACTAGCTGTTTATACGTATTCAATACAAATAATTTTTGATAACAGGAAACGCTATTTCAGCAAATTTTTCTGTCCCCAATGACTAGAATAATGTTGAATAAATATGTGTGTATGAATGAATGGGTAAAAGATATCCCAACCATGACAATCACTTAGGAGACAAAAACTTGTGGTGTAATAAGATTTGACACTTGATCTTTTTGAGAAACAGTGAAACCGTAATGTATAGTAGTGGTGTAGCTTTTAGTCAGCTAAAGTGAAGTATCAGTGTGGGTTGAACTTAGACTACCACTTCCTTTTCAATAAAAGCAAATAACCCTAATGGTGCTTGTCTGGGTATGGTGACCTGCAACACTCAGGCTTGGAATCAACTAGATTTTTTTCCATTGTACTCCTTTATAGAGTTCTTTGAGGCCCTGCAGTAAGTGTACGGTCACAAAGAGGGCTAGCCATCAAGTTCCACTCTGTGGAGTACCTGTTTGAGAATGGATCACCAAGCCCCACCATGTCCCTAATCTGTGCAGTGCAGATCTTTGGAGGTACTCCATGCAGTTCTTGTTTCCATCTCAGCATCTTTAAGCAATGTCCTTCATGGGTGTGGCATTGCTTCTTGAAGATATGAGCCAAAGAAAGTCAGGATTGCCATCTGGTGCTGGTGCTAAGTTGGCTACTCAGAGAACCTAGCTCACTCAGTGAGTCCATCACTACTTGAACCCGGGAGATACCATTAGCTCCTCTCGAGTAAGGAGGTACTTATTCTGACAGCTTCTAGAAGAACCATTGAAAGGTAAATTGTTGGTAATTCTGTGCTATGGCCGTGTTATGGTCCATTCCTTCCGTGTATCCAACCTCTTCCATCAGTTGTCCAGGAATGAGCTTCCCAATACAATTTCTTGAGCAAATCTATCTTAGATCTGTTTCTCAGAGAAGCTCGCCTCAAGCTGGTAGCAACATGAATCTTCTTGCACACCTGGACTTCCCCATGGATTTAGTGGAAAGAGAAAGGGAATGAGGGTGGTACTCTTGAGACCCTTTACAGTTATGTCTGCTGTATTTGCTTAGTTGGGGGTCCCGAGTCTTCAAGCTTTGAAAAACATGACTCTGATATCAGCTGCAGCTTAAGCTTTCTGCAGGGCAAAATTATCTACTTATGACTACAGGGAGCTTCCTCCTCTGATGCTTGTAAAACCTATGTAGAAATCCAGATTTCAGGAATCCTAGGAGAAAACAAAAAAAAAAGAAACCAAAAACTGAAACCCCAAAAAACTTCAAAGAAATAGGATTTTAATCTTGCTTTTGAAATTATAAAGATAATGAAGTCATTTATTTTATAATCATGGTTTAAATGAGTCCAGCCACTTCAAATAACCCTGACATTTATGACAGAAAGTTTATATGAATTGTATAACACAACGCCTGACATAAAAGCACATGGGATTTTAAAATTAAGAGTATCTAACCAGCCCTCTACATCTGCAAGTAGATTCCAGTTACTGTTGATTGAAAATATCTTTTAAAATTGTAAGAAGGTTATAGTAGTGTGCCCCTGTAATCCTAAACATTCAGGAGACTGAGAAGGAATGATCATAAGTTTGAAACTAGCCTGGGTTACATAGCAAGGTGATATCTCAATAAAATAAAACACAGACCAACCATTTGTCTATATTGAGCATGTGCAAGCACTATTCTTATGTGTATTTCCTAAACAAGAGAGCAAACAGGTAACAGCATTTATGTTGTACTCTAGAAATAATTTACACCTGTTTTCAACTTCCTGCTTTATATTAAGTACTATTACCAAATTAAGTCAGAAAGAAAAATTCAGAGGGTGGTATACACATGAGTACAATAAACTTGTGCAGAACACACAGATAGCCTATATTTCACATCTTCAGTGACCCTTCCAAAGCTTATGAGAAAATGAGAGATGATTTGAAGTGTGTGGAAAGGGCCTGGTGAGAGGCTCAGAGGGTGGGGACACTTATCACTAAGCTCGATGACATGAATTCAATCCTGGAAACCCACATAGAGGGAAGGGAGAACTGATTCCCCAAAGTTGTGCTCTGACTTCGACCCATGTGCTGTGCCTTATGTATACCACCACACATGTGCAGGAGGGTATGCATAAGTTTTATTCCGGCCCTGTACTATTGTATGCAGGAGACAAGCAGCTGAAGATTTCGTTAGTCAGGAAATTAATCTCGGTTAAATGATCTTATGAGATACATTTGATAATCCCCACTCCAAAAGTAGCTAAATTTAAATGGTCGTTACTACAGAAAACTTTTTTTGTTCAGTGAACCTCAAATTTCCTGACACAGTTTTTGTCTTTTTGACATGTACTATTATCTATGCACAATTCTCACTGGACATCTGATCTAAAGTAGAGGTATGAAGAAGGACTCAAGTCCCTAATGAATTCCCCAAACTCTGAAGAGATTTTCTATTCCCTGGGTCATGTTAAACCTATAGAAATGTTTGTGGTGAAGTTCTGAGGCAGCTTTAGTATATAGGCCGTGTCTCAGTTAGGATTTCTACTGCTGTGAAGAGACACCATGACCACTGCCACTCTTATAAGGAAAACATTTAATTGGGGCTGGCTTACCGTTTCAGAGGTTTAATCCATTATTTTCATGGGGAGAAGTGTGGCAGCATGCAGGAAGATATGGTGCTGGAGAAGGAGCTGAGATTTCTACATCTTGATCCACAGGCAACAACAGGAGACTGTGTGACACACTAGGTATCACTTGACCATATGAGACCTCAATGCCCACCCCCATGGTGACACACTTCCTCCAACCAGGCCACACCTCCTACTAGTGCCACTCCCTATGGGCCAAGCATTCAAACACAGGAGTCTATGGGGGCCATTCCTATTCAAACCACCACAGGCGGTAACAAATTGTCACACACTAAGTTACAAACAACAGAAATGCAATGCCTTGAGAGTCGGGGAAGACCCAGACTAAGGCATCAACAGATTCAGTGGTTGCTGTGGGCTGCCATCTGCTTTAAAGAGAAGGCCTCATAATGTGGTTAGGTGGGAAGCTGTCTGTGTTGGAGTGCGGAAAGATCAACTCCTTCCTTTGAGCCCTTTTGTGAGGACAGTAATGCCATCTGTGCAGATTGTAATCTCATGACCGACTTCACGTGCCAGGGGCTCTACCTCTTAGTCCTGTCACCTTGGAGTTAAACTCCCAACACAGGAATTTTGGAAGAACGTATGCATTCCAACTGTATCAAAGCCCACCACTGTCTCTGGCTTCTCCCTACTCGGCATGTTGTGCAGATGGAAGGTGACCAGGAATATCCAGGCCAGTTTTTTACCAACAATTTTCTCAGAATTCCACAATTTTCTTTCTTCCCTAAGACTATCCCTGACATTTTGCCTCTTCTCTCCAACAAGGGAAGCACTAACATGGCCCAACTCTGCTTAGCTTCAGATATCAGACCAGATCTGGTACATTCAGAGTGATACAGCCCTATATTAAGACATAACGTTCTGTGCCCATACAAAAGGCCTTAACTGGTGCCAAGCTTCATAATGGTCATTTCCTCACAAACTCTGCCCAGGCCTGCACATTTTACGTGAGTGCACAGCAGCCTGGTCTCTGCTCTCGGTTATGAGTTGACTTCGATCACGCATCTCTTTCCCCCGTAAGACCACATTCCCAAGTTGCCCGTGCTCTGCCTTCGAAGAAAATTTCCTCTGGGTTGGTCTGAGTTGCTTTCTGCTTTAGAGTGTTAGCAAACAACAGACAATGGCACCTCTTCAAAGGCCTGTTCTGCTTTTTCCTTGGTGTCCCAGATCCATTGGCATTGTAGACAAGCTAGCGGTTCCCATTCCCGGCATGCTCTGGGTTTAAAGGTACAGTACATGTCATGTAAGGAAGTAAAATAAGCACTGTTTATGCTAATATCTTCCGAGTAGGGTGGCAAATGTGGAGGAGATAAAGCATAAATATTTAGCTCTGACCTCGGCTTTGTGTGTTTCATACATTTAGTTCCTGTTTCCAGGCAGAGGTGGGAGGAAAGGCCGGGAGGAGGGGGTGGTACCAAGAACCAAGAGAACCATTCTTACCAATTCTCAAGGCCTGGGTTGGGGCTGAGCTGGGCAGCATGGGCGCCTTCAACTGAGCCAGGATTCCTCTCTGCTCCTTAGATAGTCAGTAGACTAATGTTTATCTCCCACTGCCTGAGGGCATTCAAGCTGGCTCAGTTTCTACCGCATTCTTTCAATCTTATTTTAAATTTTTTTTTTTTAATTACAAAGTAAAGTGGAGAGAAATACTCATTTTTATTAAGGGCGTTCTTTTCATAAGGTCACGTTGTGCCCATTACCCACTGAGAGGAAGATGATTTGAGCTAATGTTCAATTAGAAAAGAGAAACAATGAGATGTGGATTCTCAGGATGATGGGAATTTGAGTAATTAAAATTATTTCAGAGAAGCATTGATTTCCTTTAAATTGTAATATACCCAGAAGCTTATTTATATTTCATATATAGTCTCATATATACACACACACACACGTATATATGTATATATACACATATATATGTAGTAGTTTGATCTTTCTCATTTTAAACCACATGTGAGCTGACTTTTCCATTTTGCTGAGCGATGTTTTTTTTTTTAATCTCAGAATGATAATGAAGAATACATCATGAATACTTTACCTTCATGAGGCCATCTCCCAGTAGCTAAGCCACACTGCTTTCAGTGTGGCAGCTGGGGGAAAGGAGAGTGGATTCTATGGGAAACGGTTCTTGGCTTTAACTTCCTTATGTTTGGCAACTTTGTTATGGTTGAAATTCCCCAAATTAAAATGCCAAAGCTGAACTTCTAGGTTGGGCTTGCTTATCCTTAATAAAACAGAGGGTGTCGCTTCATTAGTCAGGGATGCCAGGCAGTGCGTAAATTTTGTCTTCCACTTGGCCTCTTCTGTTTCGGAATAAAATTTCCTGGACCTGGTAAAAAGCAGACAATATTGTTTCCATTATTTCTATCACATTACTATATAAAATGGATTTTGCAGACACAGTACATGTCTTAAGGGGCAACAGCTCCTGTATCCTCTTTTATGGAAATCTTAAAAAGAGAATCAGTTTTCAATTGTCTGGGAGCAGTTCAAGTATGGCCTGTTTGGGCCAGAAAAGATGGTTTTGCTGACCCATTAATGTGGCTTTACGCCCCACAACCACTTAAATGGAAAATTTTCTCTTTCTCCTTGCTAGATTTAATTTGTCACAACAATATGTTTTTATAGATGTAGTAAACCCAAACTCAGGTGCAATCTTCTTGTCCATTGTAAAGTAATAAACCACTTAAATTTCTCACACTCAAAATGAAATGAAACCAGGAACACAACTGATACTGCCCCCTTCCTCAGATTTCTAGGGAAGGTATGGAAATGTGATAACAGTACTGTATTTAAACAGGGTCTTTTAAACACAACTGAACCAAGTCAGTAAAGCTGAACCATGTCCTCCAGCAGGACCGCCAGTGCTCCTGAGGTGAACCTAGAGCTGGGCACCAAGGCAGATGGTACAGACAGGATGGTTGTGGGGAGGACCATTTTACAGGTATGTTTGTAACCTGCACGAGCTGCCCTGCACCCATCACAGGTCTCCTCACAGCACAGGCGGCTATAGCTCATGGTACATGAGCACCTGCTGTCTCTTCTCCATCTTCGTTTTTACTTTACACAGAAATGCTACAGCCAAAGTCATTCACCATTGGCCATTCTTGCACATAGTTCCTCAGCACCCACACTTACACGGACATGGGTTCTTGTTCTCTCACCCTTGCAGTGGTAGGTTAGTGTATATGTACATGTATATATGTATATGATGTGTATGTATATACCTATACACATATTCATATGATATATATGTAGATAGAGAGATACAGAGATAGATAAATAGATAGATAGATAGATTGTGTGTGTGTGTGTGTGTGTGTGTGAAAGTATGTGTGTGTATGCAATGTTCAGCTAAAGTCAGATTAATAATCATAGTTACTTGGGCTTTTAAAATTCCCTTTTCTCCAAGAGAGACTCCAAAGTTTGTTTGACTTTAGCAGTTAATGTTGATGGAGAAATTATTTGTGTGAAAATGCACCTGTTTTGTGCAAAAATGCACCTGTTTTGTGCCAACTAATGTTTTGAAGCTTTCAGCTAAATTGTATCATCATCACTGTGGTCACCCTAGGTATTCTATGTCCATGGGCAGTCAATCTCTGGCCTGTCCCTAGTCCAGAGCAAACACTGCCCTTTTCCTTATAGACCTGCATAGTCAAAGTCACACGAACTCTTTCAAATGAGTCTTTTATTTAGCATGTTACTTTTGAGGTTCATTTCTGCTGTGGTGTGGTCAGTAACTTTGCCTTTTTATCAGCAAAGAATATTTCAAAGTCTGGCTACACTGCACTTTATAACAGTATTTTTGCATTAGGTAACATCTGGCTTATGTCTAATTTTTTGCACCACGTATGCACTGCTGTGAGCCTTCAGTAGTAAGTCTTTGGTAAATATAGGGTCCCATTTCTCTTTAGCATAGACTGTAGTATACCTTAAATTCATGCTTAACTTTTAATTTAAGAACAAAATTTAATGTGGAGCCAGGCACATGCAGAACAGAAATTATCTTCAGAAAGGACTGTATTATTTTGTTTTCATCAACAAGAATGACATGTTTCAATTTTTCCATATCCTTCAGATATTATTTTGTGAATTTGGATTATTTGTGTCCTAGAGGGTATTATTCATGGTTGGTTTGATTCACAATCATCTAAGGATTCTTTCTTTCCTCTCCCCTCCCCTTTTCCCTTTCTCTCTCTCTCTCTCTCTCTCTCTCTCTCTCTCTCTCTCTCTCTCTCTCTCTCTCTCTCTCTCACACACACACACACACACACACACACACACACACACACATTTTGTTTTGTTTTGTTTGTGAGAGAGAGTCTCATGAATCCCAGGTTGGAACTTACTTTGTAGCTGAGAATGACCTTGAACCTCACTCATTTCCCCTCTACCTCTAGAGTCCTGGGATTACATGTCTATTGTAACACACCAGGCTTCATGTGGTGCTGGGGACTGAACTGAGGGCTTTGGGCATTTTAGGCAAGTACTGTACGAACTGAGCTACGTCTCCAGCTCTTACCTACATGTCCATGTTCTTTTCAACATGCCCAACAGGACCATTTGTATATTACCAGTGGAGAACCACCTATATAAACATTTCTATCATTTTTATTCTTGTTTTGGTTAACATACAAAGAATGGATTTCCTTGTGATACTGATCGTCTGCTACATACCTCATTATGCCTATTCACCATCCCTGCTGTCCTCTATCCCCCTCTACCCTTCTTTGTAGCTAGAGTTTTCCTGCCTGGCCCACAGTCAGGACAAATCTCTCTCACCTGCCAGTCCCACAGCCGCTCAGATCCGACCAAGTAAACACAGAGACTTATATTGCTTACAAACTGTATGGCCATGGCAGGCTTCTTGCTAACTGTTCTTACATCTTAAATTAATCCATTTCTATAAATCTATACCTTGCCACGTGGCTCGTGGCTTACCAGCATCTTCACATGCTGTTTGTCATGGTGGCAGATGGCAGTGTCTCTCTGACTCAGCCTTCCACTTCCCAGCTTTATTCTCCTCCTTGTCCTGCCTATATTTCCTGCCTAGCCACTGGCCAATCAGTGATTTATTTATTGACCAATCAGCAACACACTTGACATACAGACCATCCCACAGCACTTCTTGATGGGTTTCATCCTTTCCCTAAATAGTCTATTCCACTGTGATTACATGTCGTGTATTTTTATTGCCTCTCTTGTTTCTTCACTGCTCTTTCCTCTAGACATCTATGTCCCCTCACAGTCCCCATACTCTTGGTAGCATTCATTGTTGACTTCCCCCCCAATGACAGGCATTTGACTACGATAAGATGAAATCTCATTGAACTGGCTGCTAAAGACGTTGAACGTTTTGTTCAAATATCAGTAATTTGTAGTTTTTTTCTTTAGAATTCTGTGAATAGAATTCTCTATTCAGTTTATCAACTCATTTATTCATTGGCTGCCTGGAAGTTTGGTTTTCTTTCCAGTATATGTTCTGTACTCCTTCGTCAAAGATCAGGTGGTATATAGCATTGCAGGTTCATTTCTAGGCCCTCTATTTTATCCCATTGGTCTCTATGTGTATTTTTGTGCCAGGATCATATTGTTTTTGTTACGATGACTGTAGTATAGTTTGTATCAGGTACTCTGATGGTTCCTCGTTATTTTTTACTTAGTCATATTTTGACGGTCCAGAGTATTGTGTGTTCCTATATGAACTGTAAGGTTGCTTTCTGGTTCTGTGAATGTTGTTGGGATTTTGCTGGAGATTGCATTGAATTTGTAGATTGCATTGAATCTGTAGATCACTCTCAGCCATACAGCCATTTTTTTTACATCATTTATTCTACCAATTCATGAGTATGGGGAACATTTTCATCCTCTAATGTTTTCTACAATTCCTTTCTTAAGTATCTTAAAGTTTTTATTATGGAGGCCCTTTACCTTCTTGCTTAAGTTTATTCCTGGGTATATTTTTGTTTGTTGAAGCCATTCTGAGTAGAATTTTCTCTCTTGACAAGTTCCTTATTGGTTTATACAGTACTGAGTTTTGTTTGTTAATTTTATATCCTGCTCTTTTGCTGAAAGTGTTGATTACTTCTGAGAGTTTTCCGGTGACAAGGATAATTTAGTTTCTTCCTTTCTTGTTTGTGTCTCTTCATTTCTCTCTCATCTTACTGCTCTAGTCAAGGGGCATTGATACTGCTCATGAAGGGATATTGATCTTTGCCATAGACTTTTTCTTTACTTTTCAAAAAAGATTTGATTTTCCTTCTGTGTTTGGGTATCTGTGTCTCCATGCATGGTGCCTGTAGAGGCCAGAAGAGAGCATTGGATCATCTGGAATTGGAGTTACAGGCCATTTTGAGCTTGCAAAAGTAAGTGCTGGGGACAGGATTGCACCTTCTGTGAGAACATCAAGGACTCTTAACCATGGAACCACTGAGCCATCTTCCCAGCACATTTGACACCAGACCTGACTTTTTTTTTGTCCAGTTTGGGTTCTGGGGGAATGGAACTTGTGTCTTTGTGTTTGCAGCACAAGTAATTAACTGACTGAACTGTCTCTCCAGAATGCCACATCCTTTCCCCATGCCCCACCATTTATTGATTGCTTGCCTGTTATCTGTGTAGAATGGCCCACATAACTTTTTTTCTTATTTTTAAATTGGGTTGTTTTGTTAATTGGATTATGAAGTTCTTAATACAATTTGGATATAAATTTGATATATATATTTTAAAATACTTTCCATTTGTAGTTTGTCTTTTAATATTAATAATGTATTTTGGAAAGGAGAAAAATTTAACTTTGATAAATGCAATTTTATCAATTTTTCTCTAATTAATCACGAGTTTAGAGTCATATTTAAGAAATTTTGGCTTTTGTCAATTCCAATAATATTTTTTTTTGTGTTTTCACTAAAATTATTACTTCCGCTTTCATATTTGGATCTCTGATCCATTTTAATTGATTTTTTTCATATGAGACAGTATGGGATAAAGATCCTAGGTCATAATTATTTTTGTATTTTGCATATAAACATGTAATTGCACTGGTACCATTTACTGAATCACAACAACAAAAAAAACCTTTTCTCCAGTGAATTCTTCTGACTGCCCCAAATCAATTGACCATAAGCACAGAAGTTGAGTTCTGGATCTTTGTATTCCTTTCCACTGATCTGTAGGTTTGTCTTTGTGCTAGCCCTAGCTCCTTTATTACTTGCACCACCTAGAAAGTTCTGAAGTTGGGTTGTGAGAGTTCTCCTACTTTGTTGTGCCCTTCTAAGAGGAGCTCAATCATTATCTCATGGCTTCTTTGTCGGTAGACAGTTTAATTATGAAGCTTATGAGAAGGTGCTCATCTTCCCCTGGATCCCTCTGTGAACATGCAGTTCTTCTTATTGTCTCCCACATGGGCTAACATTTTCTAGGGAGCAGACCCACTCAGTACCATCAGTGTAAAAGAACGGCCACTTGCTTATCTGACAACCGTCTGTGTCAGTGGTTTGGAATGTGCTTAGCTGAGCAATTGTTCACTTGGCCTTCGTCATGTGTCCATTGTCATGTGTCAGTCCCCTCGGCAGCTCTGCTTTCAGGGCTTGCCTGGGTGTCAGCTGGGGCGATGGGAGAGAACTGAGCCATGTGTTCATCATCTATCAAGCTAGCTCGAGCTCGTTCCCATGACAACAGGGTGGTAAGATCAGCAAGAGGGAAAACTTTTCCAGTCCCTACTGCCATCTCCTCTGTTGACATCCTCTTGTTCGCTGTAAATGACAAGGCCAACTTCAAAGTCAGCTTGGGAGGAAGCAAAGACATGTAGGGGCTAATTGAAGGTATGGCTGGGTGGAGTCTATTACAGTTTCTAATAATCTGCATGGTTGTTAAATGTGAGCCAAACCGAACTTTCACAAGTCTGCTATTTCAAAGTAACAGTTCTTGGTGATTGGTATGTGGTATGCCAGAGGTGACCAATTTGTAGATATTCATGTCTCCTCTGAAAATCCTAGTCACCAAAGCCATGGGGAAATAAAATTAGGGCCCAACATTTTCCTTAAGAAATCAAAAGAATCAAAGTATATTCAGAATAAAACAACAATGAGGAACTCCCAACTCAATCCCTTTCTAGTTGGACATAGTTAATCTTTAAAGGGGTATGCGTGGGGGCTCTGTTCATCCTGAGCGAACGTGGAGCTTGTACATTAACCACACTTTTTACATGACTAAGTCTGATCACCAGGGTATCCTGACATTAAAATGGACTCGTAACTGCACAAGCATTTTTAAAAATTTATTATGAAAACGCTCAGAGAGGCAGGAACTGTAACTCAGTTGGTAGAGCACTTGCTTATTATGTGTGAAGCCCTGGGTTTGATCTTCAGCCTTGCATACCAGGGTGTGATGGAGCAACTCTGTAGTCTTAGCCCTTGGGTGGTAGAGGCAGGATGATCAGTAGCTCCAGGTCATTATTGGCTACATAATGAGTTTGAGGCTAACCTGGGCTATATGAAAACCTGTCTCCAAAATGAAAAATAAAAAATAAAAAAAAACCCAAAATGGAATAGTTTAGGAAATGGGTAATCTTAGAAGCAAATGAGGATCCAGAAGTGGTTTAGTTCAGCCCTGGAAGAGGAAGAGTGGACTTGCTTCTGAGATGTAGTATTTCAGTGAGTAAGTTTAGGACCAATATGCATGAGTCAAATATGTTCTTTGAGACAACTGGGGAAAGACAGCTTCCATTTACATATATATTGGAAGGAATAACTTTTGGATTTATAAATCCATTTGGACTTTGTAGTTGTCTAGGGTATTTTTATTTTAGAATTTAGGCTTCTGTGAAAACTGTAGCAAACTTCCTAGCTAAACTAAGTGGTTAACTCAATCAATCCAATGGGGCTTTTAATTTCCCCTCTGGATCTCACAGGTTTATTAATTGACATGACTACTATTTTGGTACATTATGTTGGGACCCCAGATATGGAATTGGGTCTGACAAATATAAGTTGCTGAAGTCCAGTTCTGAATGAGAAACAAGTCTCTTGGTGATGGTGGTTGGGGCCGCCACTGTATAAAGACACTTGTGAGGAAGTAAAGGGTTTTCCATGGTCAGACAGAGGCCTTATGTGACTCACCCCCAGGCATCAGGTTTTGTTTAGAACTGCGCAGGAAAGCAAGAAAGAGATGCCGACAAGGAAGAGTTGCTTTGTTAATTAAATTAGCAGCGATAATTTTACTAGCTTTAATTAGAGTGAAATAAGCCACAGAAATAAAGATAATGATTAAAGCATGTTAATCTGATTAGAATCACAATATGCATCGTTCAGGGCTTCTTGATAATGCAGAACCATCAGCCTAAGGCTAGAGAATGCCACAGGGACCTGTTTTAAAGCAGAGGGATCCCACAAACAAGACCCACACCTGCAGCTGCTGTTGGACTGCCGGATTTGAGGGGGGCGGCGATATGGGTGGGGGGCGGTGATGCTTGATAAATAGCTTTGGAGTTACAGGGTCCTTGCGAAATTGATAAATGCCACCTAAGAGGGAGGCTTAAAAAAATGCATGACCACCCACAGTGAAGGGATCTAAATCTAACGTTAGTGTTTCTCCTAGCTGAGCAAGACTTTCGCCAGTGGGGGTCCAGCTGTTTAGGAGTTTCCAACTCATGGACAGTATGCAGAGTAGAAAAATCAGAAGATGTCTGTCTGGGTTTCTTTCTCCTGATATAACAAGAGTGTTGTCTGAGATATTTAGCAAAAGGCATATCAGTATGTACTGAGAGAAATCTTGATTAAATTCAGTACAGCTCAAGCCACATCTTTAAATGATCGTATACGTCCTGCCCAGGGCTCAGCGGCTTGGTCCCAGGACAGAATTACTTTCAGCTCATGATGTGGATGGATGGAAACTGTCCATTGATTGTCCATTAGCGTTCAGCCCCTGCCATTTCTTGGTTTGTAAAATTTCCAATCACCTGAAGGGCTGACCGGTAAAACAGGAAATTTGTCTCTCTTGTTTGCAATGTGCATATACAATGCACTTATTTATGGCACTTTAATAATATTTAACAGCCATCAAACAAAGAGACTGTACCACACACGTCACTGTTAACTTATAAACAAAGTTTCTTTGGGGGATATTCCATTATAAATTAAATAAAAACTGTGCCGCGGTTACCAACTTATTTGACATTAGCTCATTTAAATGTTTATCCCTTCAATAGGAGCTTATTATAAAAATGGATTTTCTTTCAGTTTTGAAAATGCCAAGACATAGGAAGAAAGTCACTTTAAGTGGCCAGGGTTATAATAGAACATTATGGCTGTTACAAATCAAATCATTTCTAAAAAAATAGACATTTGATTGTCAATTTGATGGCGTAGATTTCAGCCATCCCTGTGTCATTCTTGCCCTATTGCGATGATTTAGTCCAAAAGAAAACATTATTTAGTATGGATTTTTCATTAACAATTATGAAGAGAAAGAATTTTCTTTCATGCTTAAGGCTAGAATACAAAAAGGTAGAATGAATAATTGCTGGGATATACTTAGATTAAATTTATTCACCTATTCCCTTATTTGCACCCAATTCATTAGTAATAAATCACAATGAAGCATATGCAGCTCTCACAAAATTGTATGTGAAATTCAACTGGAACTGAATCACTATGTATGTGGCAACACAATTATGTAGTTTTTCAATCAGTTACTACTTACTGAGAATCCCATAGGAAACATCATTATGTCCTGTGTGCTTGGTATCATCTTAACGGAGTATATAGCATCCAATGAGTAGATAGGTGGCTTGTTTAGATACTATTATAAAGTTTTTAATTTTTTTTAAATTTATTTGTGGTGTGTTTGTGTGTGTGTGTGTCTACATGTGCACATGTGAGTGCTTGTGTCCAGAGAAGTTAGAAGAAGGCTTTGGAGCTTGAATTATTAGTGGTTTACTGAGAGCTGAATTCTAGTCCTCAGCAAGAGCAGCAAGTTCTCTTAATCACTCAGCCATCTCTTTGACCATTTTTCTACATTTTAAAGACATGTATTGATAGAGTATAATTAATATGGAGATGAAACGATAAAACCACTAATTTGGTAGAACAGTCAACCTTCCTGTAAATTCAAAATTCATTCTCTTTCTTCACATCTCCTTCAGTCTGACAACCTTGAAGTGGCCTGAACAAGATGCTCTTGACAGTGGAGAGGCAGTGGTACAAAGTGTTGATGTCCTGTTTGAACAAGCATAGATGGCCTTCCAGTAGAACGTGTGGGTGTTGAAGCTGGGTGTTGAAGATGAGTAGGCTTTGACCAAACCCCATGGATGAGGGCTCGGATGATTAAAAACCCTCCGTGCAGGACTGAGGCTTTGGTTGCCTAATAAATGTGGAAGGGGAGGAAGAGCCTATGTATTGAGAGAGGATGACTGTGGTCTGCCAACTGTGTTGCTGCGTCACTGGGGCTAAGGGCCAGGGTTCAGCCTTGTGGAGATCACTGAAGCCTAAGAAGCAGGGTGTTGAGTGAAGGATGCTGCTGTAAGATCCACCGTGGGTTGCGACCAGGAAAATGGGGTTTGGAGGGCATCATGTTGGGACAGGAAGACAGCAGCAACTGGAGTTCAGGCTGGAGGAGTAGCCGAGTGATGGGCATGGTAAACAGACTATCCCCATGCACATGGCTGCTGGGGAACAGAGTGAATAACAAAGTGTGGGGATAATAAATGGAACTAGGCTTCTCACTGCTGGGGAGAGGGCAAGGGAGAAAATGCCAATAGACTCTGTGGTGGTTGATTAGAAGTATAGGTATTGGTTTAAGCACAAGATATTGAATACATGTTATAGATGGATTAATATGTATGAGATAAGTATGGTTACTGATGCATTGTGCACATATACCTGTGGTGTGAACCTCTGTGGACAAGCAGACAGTCACCAGCTCTACCAGGAAGAAGAGTTTGGGAGTAGTAACACCCAGCATCCAGGGTTCCATCAACATTCAGGTACAATCATACAAAGTCCACACCTCGGTAAGAACCAGGAGTCCTTAGATAAAATCCATGCTGCAGCAGAACTTCCAATTCCAGGGAATGGATGGGGTTATTCTTAAATAAATATTAGGCATCTTATGATGAAAAGTAAACAGAAATGTTCAATGAATGATGGGAATATTTTGAAGGGTGTAACATGAGGTAGCCAATGGACATTTTAACATCAACACAAAGAGTAGTAAGTCTTTTCTACAGAATTTTGTAAGGAAAATTATTTGGAAGGCATAATAATAGTAATAATAATAATAATATTCAGACAAGAAAAAAAGAAAAATAAAGCCACCACTCTGTGTCTGAGGGTGTATCTCACTGATGGAAAGCTTGCCTAACATGTTCAATGACCCAAATTTGATACTGAATAATTGAAGGTATGGGGTAAAGAGAAAGAAACGGAGGAGGAGGAACAGGAAAGAAAAGAAAATGTGAAAAGAAAATAGAAAGAAGAGCCAGCCCTTAATTCTCACAAGAAACACTGCAGTGACAGAGCCTGATAGCCACAAACTTGATCAAGAGCTGAAAGTCAAAATTATGAACACATCAAATCAATATTGAACAACACTATGCCAAGGTGATTGCGAAGTTTCTATCCAAAATGTGTAACCTGAATGCAATCATGAGGAGACACCAGAAAATCCAGAGTGGAGGATCTTCTGAGTAATTGGCCTGAAATCTTCAAAATTGTGCAAATCACAAAAGATAAAACAAACCAAGACACATTTGGACACTGGATTTGACCAAAACACCATGTGGGCTCCTGACTTGCTTATGTCCTTTGCCTCAAATTCATGTTCATGATGAAATTTGAATGGAATGGTGTGTGTATATTAGAGGACAGTGTGTGTGTGTGTGTGTGTGTGTGTGTGTGTGCGCACTGTATAAATATACATACAAATAATATATTTAGTATATTTATTATTGTGTTGATGCTTTGTAGAAAATGCACTCTGAAATATTTAAGCAGGTAATGGAGTACAGAAGAGCAAAGCAGTTTCTGAACTCTTCAAAATAAAAAAAGAGGAAAACATTGGTGCTGTGGGATGGTCTGTATGTCAAGTGTGTTGCTGATTGGTCAGTAAATAAATCACTGATTGGCCATTGGCTAGGCAGGAAGTATAGGCGGGACAAGGAAAAGAATTCTGGGAAGTGGAAGGCTGAGAGGGAGACACTGCCAGCCGCCATCAGGACAAGGAAGATGTAAGGTACCAGTAAGCCATGAGCCATGTGGCAAAGTAAAGATTAATAGAAATGGGCTAAATATAAGAGTAAGAGCTAGACAATAACAGGCCTGAGCTAATGGCCAAGCAGTTTAAATAATGTAAGAGTCTGTGTGTTTATTTTATAAGTGGGCTCTGGGACTGGCGGGACTTGGTGGCAGGAGCTGGAGAAAAATTCTCCAGCAACAAATGGCGTCCAACGTGGTGGCAAGAGTTTCCACCTAAAAACTTAGAAAAAAGATTCTAAAACGAACCTAAAAACAGCTTCCTAATTGTCTCTCTCAAATAAGCGGCAGCTGCCGGTTTGAGCTACTGGCGGGTTCCTAGCGTGCGCTCTCGACCTGCAGTATGGTGGGAATGAGGCCTCTGCAAGTAGCACATTAAACTGTGTGGTGGATTTAGCCTTTGCTAGTACAAAACAAAAAAAGAGGTTTCTGGGCGACACGCTACTTTGGTAAAAGTGTAGACCCACTATTTCTGAGAGTTACAGCTCCCAGAGCTGCCGGAAAGCGGACCACCGCCATGTTGGGAAGCTGAAGTGGGCGGAGCCAGCAGCCACTGTGCCGTTTCAGGCTTAGAAGGCTGCAGTTTAAAAGGAATAGGCTCAAGCTAATATAAAAAAATAAGCCACGTAAAGATGACTACCACACAGAGAATCTGGATTATGTTCTCTTTGATATTCGTAACTGCAGAAAAACATTTGATTGTAAAAGCTGTTGAGTTATGCCAAAATGTATATTTTAAAGGTACCTTGACTTCAAAATTTGGATATAAGGATATGTTGCTTTGGAAAAGAGTCTCTGCTCTTGTTTCCACAGAAAGCCAGAGACTATGGATTTGTTCCAGATTAAGATACATCAGGTTTGACCAGCCAAGACCCCCTGAAAGGTCTCCAATGACACCATGGCCCAGATGATTCAACATCCAGAATGGTTTCAAGTCAACTGGCTCAGATATACAGCCTCACGGACTACTCCATGATCCTAAAATTTTCTTTCTGTCTCCAGAAGATACAGCGCCCCCCTCCAGCAGGAAGTAGTAAGAGAAGCTACGCCCAAATTCCCAAATATACCAAGCTGGCTTTAGAGATGGAATTGGCTCACTCCCCCTCTAAACCCAGACATATTGCTCAAAAAAAAAAAAAAATGGTTAAGAGATTCTTGTGTCCCAAATCAGAAGAGCCCTCTGGTGTGGGACAGAGAAAAAACAATATTTTTATTTAAATCAGGTTGATTATAAATACAATCTCTTTCTAAAACAAAAAGGGGGATAGTTTAGATATGATAGGATGAAAGGGTAGATTAATGAACCTACTTTTAAAGAGTAACAACTTGTTTAAAATGTTTTACATTGCTATAGATTTTAGTTTATTGATACAAATTTAAACTTAATTTTGTTATACTGTATATATATTTCTATTCTTGTTTGAGGTATTATGTTTATGTAACTCATTTAAAATTATAATGGATAATTAAAAAATAGATTAATAATTAGTCATCTATGATAATCATATTTGTAGCCATGTTAGTTAAGTCTTCTAGGTATACATAGTTATATTTCAGATAGATAGGTAGTCTTCAAACACTTCAAAGACCTACAGAATATGGCATTTAAAATGTTTTAAAAATTTAGACTTTCTGGACAGTGAGACATGTCTGCTCCTGACAGCACCGATTTACTTCAGAGAGGAGGATGGGCATCGAAGACACTCCATACGGAGTTTATCTTCACCTTGACAAAAATAGCCATTTGGGCAAGAAACTGTTCTTGCCTGGACTGCCTGATCAACTGGACATGCAGGACCCATACAAAGGTGACCACTGAACTTTGCTTGACAAAATGGTCCTTCAGGTTCCTGCTTTGCAGAGAAATCTTCCAGACATTCTACAGGACACAGAGAAAAGTGAATAAGAGACTCTAGGCCTGTGGGCTGAAGACAGATGCCCCAACTTTACAAGAGAACTTTGAATGACTGTCCAGGCTGCCAGCTGTCTCTGTCTACCCTACAAGACTCCTAAAAGTTGCTTATATCCTTCTCCATTTCTCAGGTAGTAGTATATCCTTCTGAGGTCTTTGATGTGGTTAAAGACTAGATACTTACAATTTTCCTTAGTTATAATAAAAGATAAGTTAGATATAAAACTTTAAACTTACAAATATAAGATAGATAGGATCTCTTCTTTAATATTGTAACTGTAATTCTTGCTTGATAATTGTTTTGTTATATGTAATTTTACTATGTTAAAGTTAAAACCTTCCTTTTTAAGAAAAGAAAAGGGGAAGTGCTGTGGGATGGTCTGTATGTCAAGTGTGTTGCTGATTGGTCAGTAAATAAATCACTGATTGGCCATTGGCTAGGCAGGAAGTATAGGCGGGACAAGGAAAAGAATTCTGGGAAGTGGAAGGCTGAGAGGGAGACACTGCCAGCCGTCATCAGGACAAGGAAGATGTAAGGTACCAGTAAGCCATGAGCCATGTGGCAAAGTAAAGATTAATAGAAATGGGCTAAATATAAGAGTAAGAGCTAGACAATAACAGGCCTGAGCTAATGGCCAAGCAGTTTAAATAATGTAAGAGTCTGTGTGTTTATTTTATAAGTGGGCTCTGGGACTGGCGGGACTTGGTGGCAGGAGCTGGAGAAAAATTCTCCAGCTACACATTGGGGATGTGAAAACCTGTTTCAATGTTGTTGTTTGTATTGTGCTATGAGCTGGTTATTTTTGTTTGTTTGTTGTTTCTTGAGATAAGATTTCATTTGAACTCAAATCCTCCTGTTTCTGCCCTGTAAGTGTTGGGGTCACAAGCCCTCATCACTAAGCTGGGATGGCTGAACCTTTTCAAGATTAGAAACCACAGTATATCCTATTTCTCCACCTCATACTGAGGAAATCAGAATAAACATCCTTAAGATTCTTTCGATAATCTGTACAACAAAGTTTCAGCTCACAATCAAAATATTATACTTCATGGTTAGGCAAAGGCAGGAAATACTTACCAGTTTTCTGGTGTCTGTACTTCCCAATAAATTGCATGTGGTGTGAAGCAGGGGATAAGGGAGTGTAAAAAACACAATGATACAACCAAGACTTGGAAGAGTGTTATGTAAGAGCAGGTGACAGGAGGTTCTTTGGTCTAGCAGGTACCTACCTTGCCTCTCTTCCCCTCTCTCTTCTTTCTGTCCTCTCCTCTATCTCCTTCCAAATTACAAACATTTCTTAAGCACTTCCCACATCCAAGGCCTTTAGTGAATCACAGAATTGTCCAAGTCGCAGTAACCAAAAAGGCCACAGGCCACAAAACAAAAACTGCTCCAAGTCCATTGCACATCGTCAGTTTAGTATTCTATCTCTGGCCCTCTGATGGTGACAATTAAATTAGCCTCTTAATCAAGTGTTACTCCCTGGCCCCAACTCATTCTTTCTCCTTATTTGATTCTTTTATAGACCAGGTGACATATGCTCCTTTTCATTGATAGCTGTAAATTTTTATCAGGGAAAGGAAATACCTTATTCAACTGAGCAGTTCCCTAAACACTTTATCAGCCTACTGACTAGGAATAAAGCTGTTTGTTGCTTACACTTTTAAATCTCAAAGAAACTCTGTTTTCCCTTTCTCATCGCAGGGAAGATCCTAATTTAGCAATTTATGGATGAAATAGACAATTATATTGATGTAAATTGTTAAATACAACATACATTGAGATCTTAAAGGTATAAATTGCTGTTTTAAGTTAGTGAATTGATACCTGTACTGTTTTATATAATTAATTAATATAGCATAATTATATTAATTAGTATATTTATATATTATGGTTATATTATAAAATATAACAGTTATAGTAATCATGGAGAATTTATAAGTATACCAGTGAACAAAGCTGAGGGGTGTTCATCCTTAAAATCCATACTGTTCTCATTTTGGGTTGTTTTGGAAAAAATATGAAAATTCATGATATTTTAATAAAATACTTTTCTTAATGTTTTTTCCTGCTGATTATCCTTGTTTATTAAGTCTACATAGAAGAAAGCACCAAGGAAGCCACCCAGGATTGGCTCAATGGTTCTCTGTCTCAAGGCTTGGCCACTGTTCCAGCCAATAATGTGTCTATTGTCTGGGAAAATGCTAATTGTTAAATTGATTATGATATTCATGTTCCGACAGTCCAGCCGAACACTGCACAATGTACCACGTGAGGAAGGAAAATAACTTGCTGTTTGTGGCATTGTGAAAGCATCTCAATTAGGTTGACCCTGTGTGCCCTGATGTCTTCTAGATGTGAGTGGCTCAATCCAAGAAAGGACAGGACGAGCTTTGAAGTCAGCTTGTTCTTTTCATTGCTCAAGTTCCCCAAAGTAATAGATGCCAGCAAGGTAACTGCATTTTATGTGTTTAGAGTGGATAGGGAGGTTGCGAGGATGCTTGGAGAGTCAGTGTGGGTCAGAGGGCATGAAGTTCAGAGTTGGGTACCTGGTCGCTGCCATACCATAAGCACACTCCTGCTTCATCTAACCACTACAAATGAAAGAAAACAGTGTTTCTGAGTCCCTGTTAGAAAGTATAAATATTACTGTGTCAAAATTCATAGTTGACACTTATTAATTATAGGACACTCACTAATAAACTCCAACTAGTCTTTCAATAAATAGTTACTGAGACCCTTTGATCTGCCAAGACTGTGCTTTTAGCAAAAGCACTGATATTAATGACCTAGACAGCTAGTTAAGACAACATGTGTCATCAAGAGTTTATAATCTAGCCTAATACAGGAAGAACGTCTAAAAATAAATCCACCTAAGCAGAGGTACCCCCCCGTTACGATAGAACTGAGCATAACGCAAAGCCTTGGATGTGATGCTGAATCAGGATAAAAGCTACCAGAAATAAACCCTGTTGGGAAAGCAGCATTGTGTTAATGGGAAGTTTACTGAACGCAATCATTGTATTGTGGCAATTTAATATCTTGAATTTTTTTTGTGTGTGTGAGGAGATACGCAGAAGTTTGGGGGGTCATGTTTTGTAATTTATTCTCAAATAATGCAGAATGTGTGTGTGTGTGTGTGTGTGTGTGTGTGTGTGTATGAGACAGAGAGAGAGAGAGAGAGAGAGAGAGAGAGAGAGAGAGAGAGAGAGAGAGGAGAGAGGGAGTTTATCTTTGGCAAAAGTAGTATATGGGTATTTTGTTATGATTTTTATCAGTTTTCAGAAGGTTTGAAACTTTTCCAATTAGAAAAGAGCTGTGAGGTAGTAAACTATATGAAAGATACAAAGCATTTGTATTTCAGCTAACTATATAATGATGAGTCCGATGGAATGCAGTGTTATCTAGTTTTTTTTTTTTTTTTTTTAAGTTTGAGGCTCAAAATAACATCTCTATCTGGGACAAAAGCTCAAAATTCTACAAAGTGACGCTAGTCACATACCTCCAAATGACCAGTTCCAGTTCATCAGCCTCTCCCAGCCTGAACTGGAGGGGGAGAGGGAGGGAGTCTTATTCTGATGTACTGAAGCACAGGGTCATGAGGAAAACAATGGAAATAAAGGATATAAAAACAATCACACTTTCTGTCTTCATTAGAGAAGCTTCTTTTTATGATGTGCAGAAGTTGGTAACAGAAACTGACGGATGCTCAAAGTGCTGAGAACAAGAGGTCATGGAGTGCTCAGCCCTAAACAGGACAGTTATATCACCCTGCTCAAGGCTTGTGGAAGAAAGAATGTCATGGGCGAAACATGTGACAGTGTCTTTTGGTTATGATGTAGTCATTGTATGAACTCACTGGACGTTTTGGTTACCTTTGTAAGACTGGACCTGCCACCATTTTATCACGGATGGTGAATGGGTTCATGGCCCTCCACTCATCACCAGTTAAAGGATACTTGTGGCGGGGGCAGCGGGGGGGGGGGGAGCTGCCATTTTCTCTAGAGGGTAGCCACTAATAAATTGTTATTCCAGTTAACAGTCTCATGCTCATGCTGGAAACCTTAAACTCAGTAAGAAACAAGACATAGAAAAGTAGGAGAGGAATTTCATCAAGAGTGAGGAAGATGTGAGAGGATAATGGGAGAGAATGGGAAAAATGCCCTAAACTCAGTATGTACACATATGAAGTTCCCAAAGAACAATGAAAAAGATATCTTTTGATATGACTGTCTCTGTAGATCCTTTAATAATCTTGTTTGGCATTTTCTGCTTATTTTTTCCATCTAATTTTTCAATTTGTATTTAAAATAAAGTGTTCAGAGAAACAAAATATGTTTGGATATAATTATGAGTGAAAGTCAAATTGCAACTTTGCTGAATTCTTGTGTAGCCTAACATCATTAACTCCACCTCTCATCTGTCCTTTGCTATGACTACAGTTGGTAATAGATACCATGCCCAACCACTGATTTGAAGACTTTCAGAACAATACGATCTATGTTGTAACTTGAACACTAAAATATTTTTATATATAAGCATACACATATGTGTTAAAAGAAATAAAAGCAATTCAATTCATTAGAATGATGTTTTATAATGATACACTGGGCGTGGTAGTGTATACCTGTAACCCCAGGATTTGAGAAGGGCTAAGGTGGGAGGGTTATGAGTTCAAGACCAGTCTAGGCTGCATAGTGACTTTCCATCCTGATAAAACAAAAACAAAACAAAACAAAATGAAACAAAACAAAAACAAACAAGACAAGACAAAATCCCCTAACATCGAGAAGGATGATGGATAGTCACTCCTTATTATCAACTTGGGGACATTTAGATTCACCATATTCACTGTAGAAATGTGCCTCTGGGTATTTCCAGAAATGTTTAACAGAAGAACAAAGACTTACCCTGAATGTAGGCAGCACCATTCTATGAGCTGGAATCCCAGACTGAATAAAATGGAGAAATAGTCTCAGTGGCAATGTTTCTCCTTCTCTGCTTCCTGTCTATGAACATCATGTGACCAGCCACCTCAAGATCCTGCCACTCACCTTCCATGTCATGATGGATTGGTTAGAGTCCATGGATAGATACTCTCAAACTGTGATCCAAAGTACCTCCTTTCTTAAAGTTGACTTTGTCAAGGATTTTGTCGCAGTAGCTAGGGAAGTCTGACAGATGATACTGAGCAAGGCTTGTCTCAGTCCTCATTCCGTTTTGAATTTGGGAGAATATAAATATTTTCTGTCCCGATTCATGAGAAGCACAAAGGATGATCAGTGAGACAAAGAGATTTTTCAGCAAAAACTGTGACCACTGACGTGCCTTTATAAAAAGTCTCATTAAAAAGCTGTATCATTTGGCAAATGATACACTGGAGAAGTAAGGTTTTTAGCAAAAAAGCTACAATAATCTTCAGGCTTCTGTATCAGTAGCCTTGCTTCTTATTCCTTTGGTGTTTGTTTCTTTTCACTGCGAAGATTCAACCTTCAAAGCAAAATCCAACAGCCTGTGCTTCGCTAATCTAGTCTTGTGGGAGATGGTACTCGCTGGAATAATAGCCTCAAATCTGTACGCTCACTTGGCTCCCTATAGCCATTCATCTCAATCAGGCAGTGGAGACATTCAATGAGCCTTACAGAAATATGTCTCACAAATAACTGAAGAATGCTACTTCTAGGACTTCCTTAAAATAAAATTTACTATGTTCATCACAAGGCTTGGTAGAACGTATTTTGCCTTTTGAGAGGAGGAATTAAAATGCAAAAAACTTTCTAGAGATTTCAGTTATTTAAATGGGAATACAACTGATTTTGTCTCTAAAGTATTATTGTTTTTTCAAAAGGAGGAATAATTGTACACTATCTCAATCAAACATCTTGAACAGATTAGTAATGAGTTATGTAATTATTTACTTATATTTAGTATATTCCTTTTGATACCCTATTGGAGTGCATATAAGCTTTAGCATATGAATTAGCCTTTAATTACTTTTCATTGATCACTTATTATATGCTTACCTTGCTTTCCAATTATTTAATGCACAGAAGTGCTGTATTTCCTCGGTTGTGAGTCATGCCAGGGCCCAAAAAGAAGGGAAGGAAATGACACATAGAGTAGAGGGAATGGGATTCATGGCAGAAATGGGCTCTTCACAGGGTGTCAGATTCTTTTCTGTGGCTGTAATGAAACACCTTGACAAATGCAATTTAAAGAAACAAAAGCTTATTTTGACACACAATCCCAGCATGACTGGGGAGCTATGGCCACAGGAGCACAAGAGAGCTGGTCTCATTGTGTCTGAGTCAGGAAGCAGAGACTGGGCACACAAGGTTGACTTCTTGCAGCTCACAATCCCAATGAAGGAATGTCAAACGCACAGTGTGTGTGTGTGTGTGTGTGTGTGTGTGTGTGTGTGTGTGTGTGTGTGTGCTCCTACCTCCATTTACAATCAAGATTATTTCCCACAGGCATGCCCAGAAGCCTATCTTCCAGGTAATTCTAGATTCTGTCAACATGAAAATGAATACTCACCACCCCACTGGGGGATGCTAGTGTTTTGGAAATTAACCAGGGAGCAGTGGTCTCCCCAGACACCTTGATGTATTTTCTGGCAGGGTTGGTATCAGAGGGTTGAATCTGTTGACTGAGACATCAAAATAAAAAGGCAGTAAAGTGGAAATGCTGCTAGAGGAGAGTATCATATTAATTTCAGGGGAGTAAAGGGGTTTCTATTGGGCAGACCCCAGAAGGTTATTTTTGAAGGCTGAGGGGCTGTGTCCATCCACTGAAGGAGGAAAGCTGGAGAATGTTACTAGTTCAGAGAACAATCAAATGGGCTAATTCTCAGAGCAGGACTCTAGCCCCAGCAGCATCAATATTGAGTTCTCTCAGGAATACAAGGGAATAGAACAGTCAATGAGATGGAGTTTGATGAGCACTGCTCCAACCCTAAATCGCCACTGGAGTGTGAATATTGGTTTGGGGAGGAAGAAACATGAATTAAGTTCTGTCTTCTGATAGTGTCAGGGTGCATTTCCAGACGGGATCTCTCCAGGTATTTGGTTAGACTAACTTTTCAGATAAAGGATCATGGTGACTAGACTGAGCATCAGGACCCAGATTCTGATAGATTGTAAGATTTAAGGATCAAGGCGTCTGTCTATCTTCTATTCAATATCCAATGTCTGTCACATCATTAGCCCAGCACCCTAGATGCTGGGAGTAGACTCTGTGTTGATATTTGTGCATTGTTCAATACCATTCCCTGTGTACCTAAGTAGTGCAAAGCCGAGTAGAGAATGCCCATTTCATCTGATTAGTTTGGTTTAAGGACACATCCATACTGATAGCCTAGTTTCTTCTCCTGGCTTTAGATGTGATCTTTAAAATTATTTCCCATGAGCGTTTCATTGACCACCCCCAATCATCACATTCACCTTCTTGAAAATCTCATTGTGAACACCATACTTTTATCTTAACAGCTGTGACTTGGTTGTCACAAAGGCAATGGTGGCAAAGTTTGCCCCATTGAAAAAATTAACATTGCTGGGAGTATATGTCCGCCAAGTCCAGTGTTATTGTCCAACTCTCATTACCAAAATGAAGTAATTTTCTTGCACACAAATGATATAACCAAAAGCTACTGAAAGAAGAGCTCCTAGAGCAGTAATAGGCAGGCTTGTCCTGTCAGTCAAATCCCCCGAACTCCTTGCTTTATGAATGATGCATGGGTTTACAGCTAGTGGTGAATTTTGCCATTAGTGGATGGTAGACTTCATTCCATTTGCCCAGACACAGCAATGCATAATTCAGTGTAGTCAAGCCCATACATTTTCTTTCACATTTATTGTATTGCAAAGGGGCTCCGTGGGTTATTTTTCTTTATAAATATTTCCACTTTCAGAAAACTCTTCAGTAATTATGAAGTTTAAGACTCTTATTACGTATTTGAAAATCAAAACTCAGAGGGATGAAATAACTTTGCGCTCAAGCACTTGCTACTAGGATCTTATTATCTTAATTAGCTTCTTGAAAAAAATAGTATTTGTCTATGATTAGAAAACCATTGCAAAGATGACTGTTGCCTTCTTTTGACACACTGGCTCTGTGCAATAGGCTTTTGCTGAATCTCTCATACTTCTACTTTCAAGTGTTTTTCCTCCTTACAGATAACTAATTGTATCATTCAATCCCTTTAATAATAATCTAGAAACCGGAATATTCTTCATGAAAGTAAGTTTTCATGAAATTAAATACTCAAATGTTAAAAAGTGTTGTCAAATATCTAGCTATCTTCTGAGTTCTATTTGTCTCTGTGTCTAAATGCTTGACCCTGCTCTAAAGAGCCCTCCCTTGCACACACTTTCTGAGAATTCCTTACATTATTCAACGTAAGAATGAGAAAGACTTGTGTTGCTTCTCCTGAAGCAGTGATCAATGGATGCTTTTATTAAGTTAAGTTTATTAAAACTCATCTTTCTTACTACTGCAATTCTTACAATAAAGCTTCATGTTCATTTATATGAACATAGCATTCTCAATGTTATCTTCAGATCTGTACCATCAATTCCTCAATACAATCATCATTTCCATTATTAATTTAATGCCACAGAGCAGAAAGTGAGTGATTATAAAGTGCTATCAAATAATATGGATCCAGGGCCATAAAGTTATTAATGTACATAGCCCTCTATGTCCTTTTCTTTGGTTAATCATTTAACTAATATTCTTAAATATACAGAAAACTGAGATTTATTTTATTTAAAGTTATATTTTATGTAACAACATGGATAGAAATAGCCTTGTTTATGCCAGTCTTTGGCAAGGAATGTTGAAAGTGGCACTTGAGTTCAAGTATGCACTGTAGAAATACTTCAAGGAGGCTGAGTGTGGCAGCTCACCCTGTTATTCCAGCACTTGGAAGGCTTAAGCAACAGGATCACCCTGAGTTTGAGAACAGCATGGGCTAGTTAGTGAAGCCATGTCTCAAAAAGCCAGAAAAAACAAAAGAAAAACAAAACGAACCAATAAACAACAACAACCCTCAGGGAATTGTATTGCCTTATGCATTGTATAAATTATCCTTATAAATAATGACTTTTGCAAAGTTAGTTTAAAATAATTATCCTATGCTGGGAAATAAACAATATTTTAACTAGTTAGATGTTAGATGGTGTATAAGCGTAATTCAGTTATATATGTGTGTAGCCACTCATTTACATATACATACTCCTCTCACCCATATGTTAACACACATTTGTAACAATTTCTTGAGTCTAGGTCACAGAATAAAGCAAACACAGAATGTGCCCTCATAGATCTTGTTTGGCATGGGGATCCCTGCCAACTGCTACTCCTGCTCTCTTGGCATGAATCACTAATTAACAAAGACAATGTCATATGAAACCCTTTATCTTTGTTTCCATTAGCAGGCACTGTGAATGACTCAGAAATGGCATGGGGGTCATGTTGCTGATGTATTTACATGTACAGATAACAGTCTAGAAAGCTAGATATTTTAGCTTAAATAACCCAAACAGAGTGGATAACAAGCATCAAGTAACTTGGCACAGACCAACAAAATGAACTTTTTATTTGGGAATGGGTAGAATGTCTTTTTTTAAAAAAATCTTTTTTGTTTGTTTTTGAGGCTATAAATTACAGTTTTCCCTTCTCTTTCCTCTCTCCAATCCCTCCACAGACCCCTCTCTGCTCTCCTTCAAATCCGTGGCCTTTTTACTTCAATTGTAATAGCATGCTTATATGTATTTGTATATACATATATATTCCTAACTATAACCTGTTGAGTTGTTACTTGTATGTATGTTTTCAGGCTGATTGTTTGATATTGGGCAACCAATTGGTGTGCTTTCCCCTGGGGAGAGTAAACCTCTCCCACTCCCAGGTTTACTCAGTTGCCTATAATTTTTTGTTTAGGATTGAGGCCATGTGGGCTTTTCCCCTCCCAGGTTGATATATTCATTGGTGTCATCCTTGTTCAGCTTGTATTTAGGGGGTCATGGATGGTGGAATTTTATGGGTATAGCTTTTGATGTTTCTAGGTCACACAAAGTCACAGCAAAGTCCCTTGTCCTCTGGCTCTTATGATCTTTATACTCCACTTGCACAATGTTGCTTGAGTGTTAGAGCATTTTGTAGATGTATCCATAGGGACTAGGCTCCACAACTATGTATTTTGTTTGTGATTTTCTGTAGTAGTATCTGTTGTAAATAAAGGCTTTCTTGATGAGGGGTAAGGGCTATACTTATCTGTGAGTACAAGCACAAATGTTTATTAATTGTTGTTAGAGATTATGCTGGGTTAGTAAATTAATGGTTGTAGATTCTCCTCCAATAACCACAATTTCACTAGCAATAGTAGATAACAAGGTTTTAGGGACCAGGTATGGTATCCCTCTGGTTGAGTGGGTCTTAAATCTAAGTAGAGAGCTGTTGGTTACCGCCCAGTTATATACACCACTGCTGCACCTGTAAGGTTAGGGTGCCATGCTGGTCATTGATGTGGTTTGTAGGTATCTTAGCTGGGTAGGACTGTTGTTTGCCTGCCCTCTTTGGAAGCTTCCATGGTGCCTACTGGTACCATGAAAGTTCATCCTCAGGAAGCGGGAATTCAAGTCAGTTCCAGCTCAGGTGTCTCTAGGCCCTGTTTCTAAAGTTCATAGATCTAGAGCAATAAAAACTTATCTTCTGCCTTTGTGAGGTAAACAAAGGCAATAACATTAGACTGTATGCTTTGGGAATCTCTTATACAGCCGTGATCAACAACTCAAAAGAAGGCTTCTCTTGTCTGAGTAGTATTAGGTTTTTTGTTAGGTGGTTGTCAGCTCTTGGAGGAAGCATCCTTAGCCTAAATGAGAAAAGTTCATTGTAACTGTTATTTATTTATAAACTGAGTCATATGCATTACAAATGTGTGTGTATGTGTGTGTGTGTGTGTGTGTGTGTGTGTGTGTGTGTGTGTATAAATAGTTAATAGCCAGATTCTTTGTAGATTTTTCAGACATCTATGGGTGGCATGACTTTTGATTGTCTTTCCAAGGTACTTTCACCAAAACCAAGAGTAAAAATATTGGAGCAGGATTGCAAAGTAGTTTATTTATTTTTATTTTTTTTAAAGTCATTGTGTCCAGGGCACTAAGGGCCAGATTCTCTTTAAGGAGTCATGCTCTCTTCACCCAGAGTTATTGACATGTTTTCATGGAAGACTTGGCAAGCTTGCCCTTCAAGGACCCCAAGGGATGTGTGCCACAGTCATGCGTGAGAAAGCTAAATGATTTGTGTAGAAGAGATCTCTGTTATGAAAGAAAATGCATGCTATCAATACAAGCCAATGGAAGTGTGTGAACATTGGAGCCAGTGATAACTACTCATCTTCAAATGAATCTTGCTCAGTAAGTTGCTGTGGGATGTATTGTATGTTGTGAATATATGTTGCTATGATTGATTGATAAATAAAACACTGATTGGCCAGTAGCCAGGCAGGAAGTATAGGATAGGCGGAACAAACAGAGAAGAGAGGCTGAGAGGTGGAAGCCGAGGGGAGACGCCAGCCTGCCATCTAGGGAGCATCATGTAAAGGCAACAGGTAAAGCCATGGAACATGTGGCAACATATAGATTAACAGAAATGTGCTGAGTATAAGAGTAAGAGCTAAACAATGGTAGGCCTGAGCTAATGACTGAGCAGTTTAAATAATATAAGCATCTGTTTATTTTATAAGTGGGCTATGGGACTGCCAGGGATTGGTGGGACCCTGAGAGATAACTCCAGCTACAGTAAGTTTTCCTTTAAGTAAAAGAACCTTTGTGGGAACAGGCTGGTGGCGTGAGTTCCACAGAAACTAAACTGAGATTGCAGTTAGGTAGAGACACTGCTCAGTGGCAAAGTACTGCAACTGAGGGCACCCAGAACAGGGAACCCCAGACAACACACAAATGTACTTGCATGAGCAAGTCAGCCTGATGTAGACAGAATGGCACCTATCAATGATAATAAATTTATGCACATACATGATTTTAAATTGTAATAGTTCAAAAATTACAACCATTGCCAAGTTTCAAATCTTCAAGTACGTTTTTTTAAAGATTATAATGATGTAGTTTAGACTATTACTTGAAACATCAAGTATTAGAACATTTTTATGTGTGTGGTACATATGAGTTAACATATTTGTATGTATTTGCACATGTGGGTCCAGGTCCACATGTGTGGCAATCAGAGGACCAGGTCAGATGTCTTCCAAGACCAGTTACCACTATAATTTTTGAGATGGAATCTCTCACCAGACCTGTAGCTCACCAGTTTGGCAATACTAGATGGCCAGCTAACTCCAAACAGCAATCCTCCTGTCTTTGTTTCCCAGTGTTGGGAGTATTTTTATGTGCTTCTCTCTATGCCTGGCATTTCATAGAGATGCTGGGGATCAGAACTCAAATCCTTATGCTAATGTGGCAAGGACTTTACTAACAGAGATATCTCCCTTCCCCCTCAAATTTTAGTTCTGATGGGTAAGATTTCTTCAATGTTTAAGTTAATATAATTTTTATTCACCTTTAAAACTCAATTTGGTTAAACAATGTTTACAATACACTGGACTATTTGTATTTAAGAATATTGATAAATGACCGTTGACCATTAATTTATGTAAGTTCAACAAGCATATTCACGCTTTCTTACTATGAGCCATGGCCGGGCACAGTACTTGTTTTTCATGTTTGTTTGTTTTTGTTTTGTATGTGTGTGTGAGTGTGTGTATGTGTGTGTGTGCTCGCACACACGCACGTGCACTAATAAAATAGCTAATCTTTTATATATTCTGAAGAATGATATATGTAAGTTTGTAATTTAGTCTTTTACATTCCCTAGTGTGTGTCCTTGCTATCTCAGTAAAATGAGTAAGAGCCTTAGTAACGGTGCAGGTGGCTCGTTCCCTCTTTCTTCTTAACTTCCAGTCTCTGCCGAACTTTTATTAGTAACAGAGCAAGCACTATGACCCAAGACAAGGGTATAGGGGAGGGCTGAGCATAAAAAAAAACTGTTCGGCATCAGGAGGATTGTAAGTGCTGAGGTTGTATGTGAGATGAGGACGTTAATCCTCAAGAAATATGTGGCAATAAACAACATATCTTAAAATACCGATTAAAACTGTCTGTTCAGTCCAATGGTAAATGCTCTAGAGGCGTTAAATTGAACTCCCAAAGAATTATTATCTACTTGAATCTTTTTAATTTCTCAAATGCCTCTCATATATTACTTACCACTTGTTAGTTTTTGAAATCATAAGTTATGCCATTTCCACATTAAAGATACATACATAGAGCTAAATAAATAAAATAATAAATCTTTTCTTCCGACAAACCACCCTGCCCCCTAGCCTTCTTTCATAGTTCAGCAGTTGTGCAGAAGTCAATCTTGGGAGATACTGTAACAGTAAAGGCTCGTCCTGAAGTGTGTGTTCATGCACACTTCCCGCTGATTATCACTTACAGTGAGAATCCCAAGGGTCACAAACATAAAGCATTCTTCTATAGAAAGAGCACATACCTCTCTACTCCATGGAAGACATAAATGCACAGAAGGAAACTCTTACATGCAAAGCTCAACTCAGGAAAATAGAAACTTATTTGTTATGGGACCAGGAGACTCAAGCATAGGAAATATTCACAGAACTTGATTCCATTTTAAACAACAACGCTCTACAAATCGTCCATATTATTAGTTTCCTAAGTAAGTTTAAGAGGCTATGGATTGGTTGCACTTACAGTAATTGGAAACTCTGTTCCTCACTGACTTTGGGGGGGCATGATGCTTTCTCAGCCACGCTAAACAGCAGCTCACGTAAAATAGAAAGTGATAGTTGTGTACACAGGAGAGCATCTCATGTTAGCTATGTCTGTTTTGCCATACACTGCCGTGGCTTTTTTCCCCTCACACGTTGTATTCATCCCATATGATAAGATGGAATCAGGGAATCAGAAAGAGAAGTGTGAGCCTGTGGGGGAGAGATGATAGATGGGGGTGTGTGCAGAGAAGGAAGCGAAACGTAAGGAGACAGAAGAGTCACAGAGTAAGTGGGAGCCCAGCATGAGGCACAGGGAAGTGGAATTTTTCTCTCTTCAGACATGGCACTTACAAGTTAGTTTTGAGCTCATTTTTGGGAGCTTTGTGGCTTTTAAAAGTGATTGTAATTAAATTATCTGAAGTAGAAAAGCAAATAGTTCAGGGGATGTTCTGTTTATAGTTTGAGAGCCAAAGAAGGAGGGAAGAGATGGGAGAAGGGAGGCGGGAACAGTGGTGAACACTAGCCCCGCTCAGAGATTTCTAGGTCACCTCGGACTTGTCTGTGGATCTCTGCCAAAGTTTTCATTCTCCCGGGGACAGAAGACAACATGATGCCTCTTGTTTCTCTTTGTCTGTACTTTCCTGAAGCTTCTTTATGAGCTATTTCCTAATAGTTTGTTAATCAACATCATAATCTATACTAGCTCCTAACAGGTTTAACCACAGTGTGTCAGGAACTCAGTACCTCTTCTCATCTGGCCTTCAGCTGTCTTCTTTAAGCCTTTTGTCTACAGTTTCCCCACTCTGCACAATATATAGTCAATGAACCACACAATAGAAATGTAGAATTTATTGTAGAGTTAAACTGTGGATCTTAATATGCTGGCAAATTGGGTATTCCAGGCAAAGTTTACTAGTAGAATTCTATTGAAATACATCAAATATCAAATATCTTTCAAGTCATCTCCTGTCTCTAAACATATACTTGATTTATATTTAGGAAGAAAAATTTTGTAGAGATCCTTTTCTGCCACCAATCACACACACACACACACACACACACACACACACACACACACACACACAAATATCTAAACATGTTTTTAATGAGCCTATCTGGAATGACCGTTGGGATGTACAAACATCATGATTTTTCTTAGAGAGATATTCATTTTCTATGTCTGTGCTGCTCTTTAAAATAATTTTAGGCCTCCTGAAAATACATGCTAGGTAAATTTTTAAGTAGTGTCCTAATGTATTTAGAACTACATTTCCATTAGCACGCTGTAGTACTTCGAAAGTATTCATTCTTGTTGGTTCATTTGTAATTCTGTGACTCAAATGCTGAAGCTTCACAAATTCACCAATCTGCTGGCATGGTTATGGCTGTTAGGTCTCAAACCCAGGACAAACAGTTGAGGTGCCTATTTAACATATCAAAGTGGATGTTGGCCACCAGGTTGTCCCAGCATCCCTCAGTCCAGACCTGTTACAGGGCTCTTCTGACTGGCATACCTGCCCCCTAGCCTAATCTTCTCCAGCCCAGGAGACTGGCTGGTCAGTTGCTACATAATTCAGCCATTTTGGTTACCTGGCCTTTTTGTCAACTCTCTTGGTCAGCGTCTTGGCCCAGGCTGCCCATCTTGGTCACTACCTTACCCCCTCTCATCATGTGGTCCAGCTCAGTCTGGTCATGCCCACCCTGGGCTCTCCCAGATGTCCCCACCTCTGGCTATGCTCTCCCTTTTATCTACAACAAACCTTCTCCTACGCCATACTTGGGAGCAGCCATGGCCTTTCCTTTTTTTAACTTCTTTTTTTCATTCAATTACCATTTTAACATTACCATTCATCTCTTTAGTTAACTTACATGCTTAATGAATTGTTCTTCATTGTCTTTTTAGTCTTCCATGGTAGTTTCTCTTATTTTTAAATTATACGACCTTTGAAAGAGAATATGCTCTGAGGTCTCACAGATTCTTCTGTCTTGGTAGAAATGCCCTCTCAGAAGAAAATAATGAACTGCACAATGGCGATCAAACAAGGAAGCTAAGGCTCTGGATAGGAGTGGGAGTGCTGGCAGGGACCGCAGGTCCCGAACTTTGGAAGCTTCTATCACTCAGTCTGTGGCTTGTGTGGTGGGCTCCATCTTTCATTGCTTCGTTTCACTTGTCAGTTAAAAATAATAATAGTTAGGTCCCCGACGCCTTGTATAGTCATTTATCTTCAATTTCAACATAATGAACCCTGTTCATACTGAAGCCTGCATTATTAACAAGTGAACAAGGCACAGTGAAAAACCCCCTTCCAGGGAGAGAACCTGAGGGACAGCCCCGTTTCCTGGTCTTTTGGTTTTACTCTTTACACTGTTGCCTGCAAGTCTGCAGGCCTTGGATTTGCTGTCTAAGCCTGGATTGATAAGACCTTCCTTCTGGCTTACCTATCCAAAGCACCCATGCCTTAATTCCTAGTGAAGATGAAACCTGGGGTGATTTAGCACATAATGAAATCTTACTCTTGCTGAGAGTCAGACATTTTATTCATAATACCCGCCTTCCAGAACATGATTATTTAGCAAGCAAAAGCAGAGAAGACACTGGTTTTTACACTGTAGTCTTCCTGGTTTACACGTGCCAGGAGACCATTCTTTCCTGGGCTACTCTGTGTAGAATGTGATAAACACGGACTCCTGATTAATTACATCTGCTATCCAGGAAGCTATTTGCAGTTGATACCCACTGGCAAAGGAGAAATCAGTTTTCTCCAATGGAGTCTCATTGGGTACATTAACTATACCTCAGGGCAGGCCCCATGCCCATGAACTCAGTGATATTTTTGTCTCATTTTGCTTTGTTTGAGCAGGTTTTTTTTCTTATTGATCCTTTGCTTGTTTATTTTGATTTTTGTTTTTGTGGAGGTTTGTTTTGTGTGTGTGTGTGTGTGTGTGTGTGTGTGTGTGTGTGTGTGTGTTTCTTGCTTTCTTTTCTTGTTTTGGTTGTTTATTTAGAGAAAGAGAAAAAAGAAACATCATTTTGGTCGGGGTAGTGCTGTGGAGAGGGTATATGGAGAACAGGGGAGGAGAAATGCCACCAAAATACATTGGATGGATTATTATTATTTTTTTGGCTGATAAAATCATAAAATTTTAATTTAAACTGTTAATCAGAATCTTAATGGTTGACTATCATAGTGTGCCTCACATTCTTGTGCACAACAATTTGTTAGAGGGTATGGAAACTGCTTCCTGAACTAATGGGATTGCTAAATCTTTCTCCCCAGAATATCATGTAAACCCAAGTTTTCTCAGAACATATCCTGTAGTAGAGGCCGCTGGCCTTTTCAGCTTTGGGTGCTTTGAGTTTGTAGCTTGTGGGTAGAGTACCCTATGGAGTGGCCCAGCATCACCCTGCTCTTGTGTTCATGAGGCCATGCTGTGCCCTTAACATACCACAGTGCTGCTGTGGTCTCCCTCTTATGCTTCTCAGGAAAAGGCTTTGACATGGGCAGCACACATATGGACTTCCATGGAGCACCTCTCTTGTCCAATCTGGACACCTTGGAGAAGAGGTCTACATTGGGTGGGTTCTTAAAACGAAAAAGAAAAAACATCTGGCCATTTTGTTATTCTTATCTCCCACCTAACAGAGAATGTGTATCCCCAAATCCTCAAATAAAGATATTACAAATATATCAATCTTAAACATCACTGATAGATTTTAAGTAGGTAAAAGCCAGATTTGGGTACTATTTCACTTATACGTTTTCTTCATTTTTACTAAATTAATTATTTTTTTCCTTAACTCATCTACTTTCTTTAGTAATCATGAATATTAACTGTGGTTATTGCTATTAATACTGTGACTTCAACATTACTTTTTTCCACATAGAGTCAAGGACTAAACTAAATATTCATGTGTATTCTTTGCTGGAACCCTGTCATGTGGCTCTTGTTACCACTGTCATTTGGATGAAGGATGAAGGATAAAACATTCCCAAGGTTGAATTGGAGGCACTTGGTAGCAACAGGATTCAAACCTGAATGTGATGAGCTCTAAAATGTTGTTCTATTTTCACTAGGCAAGTATTTGCTAAATGCCTCTCAGCCAATTACCCATAGTTTTAGGGCTGAAATAGTTTCATAGATTGGGTTTTTTTGATATCATGAATGTGATCAATGCATTCTCTAAAACTTAGTAAGTATGGAAGGAAGGTGGAGACACCAGTCACTCTCCTCCAGTTCTGTGGGAAAGAATACAAGCGTCAAAACGTCCTGTCATTACTTTCTAATTACAGCTTCTTCAATGTTGGCAGCTGTTCTTTTGTGTAGTTCTTAAAACTGTAAGTTAATTTTTATTATTTTTCTCTTTATTCTGAAATGTTTCCTCTGTGTGTGTATGCACGTGCACATTTGCACACATACCCACGGATATGCGTGCAGAAGTCGCGGTGGGTGTGAGGTATCACCCTCGATCACTCTTCTGTCTTATTCATTGATGCAGGGTTTTTCAGTCGAAACCAGAGCTCTGTGAGTTGCCTCATCTTGCTACCCAGATTTCTGTGAGGATTTCTATCAGTCACCTGAGGCTGGAGTTACAGGTGGCCCCAATGCTCACCAGAATTTCTGTGGGCTCTGGGGACCAGAACTCCAATTTTGATCCTCCTACTTTGACATCAAGTACTTTAACCACTGTCTCTCAGGCCCCTATTTTCTTTTGTAAATTGATTTCCATTTTCATTTAAGTAATCCTTCTATATCACGTAAACCTCAATAATAAACCCTAGTTACCCATAATCGGAGATGTCTGCCTTCTCTCTGCTCCCTTCTCTCTGCCTTGGATTTTTGTACAGAAAGAAACAATAAATTCTTCAGCTTGCTCTCTTGGTGCTAAACCTCATTATTACCATATAATAGGATTACCAGTCCATTACTTGGCTTTTTAATGTGCGACATCAGTTTCATTCTTTTATAAGCAATATGAATGTAATTATTTCATAACTTTGGAGACGTCGCCAAAGCTGATTGCTTTGTCTTAGTAAAACATAGCATTGTTCTTTGCAATGTATAATTTTCCCCTGGATTTTCTGTTTCAAAGATGACGTTTTTCAGATCATTTTTTTTTTTCAGATTTACAGTTTTTCTTCAAATTTTTAATCACTTTGCATTCCTATTTGGGTATTATTGGAAAAATACAATGCACTTTTTACTCTCATAAGCTTTTCTTCATATTAATTTTTATGCTCCCATTCCTATGTATTATTCCTTAAACTCCAGTTATGTCTTCCAAGGGAATGTACTTACTTCATTGGTATTGCTAGAAGTAGTGTCTTCTCCAGTTCCACTGAAATGTTGATTGTGAGGTGCATTTCCCGTGTGTGTGTGTGTGTGTGTGTGTGTGTGTGTGTGTGTGTGTGTGTGTGATTCTATGTGTTTGTGTTTCGTTTTCTCTTCTCTTTCATATACCACATTGTTTTTTATTGTCTCATGATTTTCACTCATTTTCTGTGAGAAAGGTATGGAAATCTGTTAAGAAAGGGCATTGGTCATCTGGCAGAATCCCAGAGCATGTCGGGCTCAGCTTATCTTTTCTTGTGGAAACCTCCCCACATCAGTATCTAAATGTCTCCTGCTTTGCTGCCTTGGTGTCCAGGAAGTCATCAAGTCCCACTTTGGCTGATAACCTTCTGAATCAGGATAAGAGAAAGGAAATGAGAATCTTACAGTTAATTCTCTACTTTATGGCCATTGCTCACACAGGTCTTTATCATGCTTTGTGTTCTCTAAGTCTCAAGAATCCACAAAACAGACTCCAGTCTCTGGAGGAGAAGGCATGTCTTGGGGAGAAGGAAGCTACTGATGTTGCTGGTGGATATCTAAAGAGTTGATCAATGTAAACACAGACAAGCTGAAATGTCCTCTGGATAAAGTCATGCATCTCGATCCTGCCTGTGGCCATGGCCAGGCTCTGCAGATTCTGGGGATCTTGGAGTTCCATGGGGCCCATGACTCATTGTTCATTTTATTCACATTCCAAGTAATTAGGTTGTAACTACGTGTCTTATTTATTTATTTCTCAATTCTTCATCTGTGTTCTGTCTTCCAAACAGTTGAGTTTCCCATCTGCTATTTTCTTTCCCACTGCTTTTAAGTATTCAGAACTTTTGTATCCCATTATTTTCATTTAAATGAGTTTGACATCAGAGAAACATGTGGAAGAATATTTTTTAACAATAACCATAATTTGTTTACTTATCATTTGTCAGTTGGTTATAAAGAAATGTTTACTAAAGCTCTCAATATATTACAGATTATCATTTTGGATTAAAAATTCGTAATTGTATAGGGAATTTAACAATTCAATGAACATAATACTTCTAATACATATGTATAGTACTTTATAAAATTACACGGCTTTTAAGTAAATATGAAATAGTTATAAAATTTTGCTGTGCAGTGGAGCACAAAGGAAACTTCAGTACCTCACTCTAAGTATGAATAATATAAACTACTTTTCTGATCATAATGAAAACATACAAAATCTGCAATTAAAAAATAGTGAAATATATGTGTTGATGATGGTAAAAAAAATAAGACAAAGTGAAGCAGATATTCTGATTTTTTGGCTCAACTTTGTGTAAGATGGACAAAAGTAATGATTTTCTAGATAAACATAAATTGGGAAACTTATCCCATACAATAGAGAATATTAATAGTTCATTTATCATAAAGTAAACACCCTGTATTTTCAGCTGCGCAAATATCCTCATATCATTGTATCTGAATATAAATAAAATCTTTTTATCACTATAACCATATGCAGTCACTTTGCTTTTAGTAGTGCTACCAGTGTGATTTAGTGGAACACATGTGAAAAATTAATTCTTAATATTTTGCCATAGTATGTGACTTATGTTTCTTTAGCATAGTTATTTATCCTCCAACCATGATTCATGACTGACAATATCATCATCAAATGGGAAGTTGTAAATTCTGCAAAATCTTTGAGAAGTATCCTTGATGTGCAACTCAACTAGAAACTCGGGAAGCAGAGATTAGCAGTCTAATACTTTCTAATTTCACAACCACTGCCTGGAGTATTTCCAGTTAAATCTGAGAATGTAATTTCAAGATTTCTAAGTATATATATATATGTGTGTGTGTGTGTGTGTGTGTGTGTGTGTGTGTGTAGGTAGGTATGTAATATGTATGTATCTATTATCTATCTATCTATCTATCTATCTATCTATCTATCTATCTATCTATTATCATCATCCATGTGAGTATAGTACATGGAAACAAATCAGAAGCCATGGAAGCTGGATCAAATGTATGTATAATATGCATCAGTAGTTTATTCAAGTTCTTAAAAAATATTTGAATATGATGCCTCTAATCATTGTTTGCCTTCCAATGGCTATGACTAACATCAATTTTTCAGTACAATTCTAGAAGGTCAGAGTATTATGCATCTTTAAAAGTGACAGAACATGATGCTTATCCATTCCTAGACTCACTACAGCTCAATGAATGAAAATAGATGTTGAATTAAATTTCATGCAGTTAATTCTAATCATATTGTAAGATTTTCAACGAAGAGGATATTGGTGTCTCATTTCCTACCCATCTGCTCCTGGAAGTGGCAGGGATTCATATTGAGTCTTTTTTGAGTGCTTGGCATAAGTAGAGGCAAACGTTGCCATCCCCATCTCCTATCATCAATTGAATAAAAGTACATTTATGTTTTCTCTTTTTTTGTTATATATTGACATAACATTTCCCTTTGTAATACTGGAGAGTAGAAATTTGAAGAATCATAGTCTTTAAACATTTTCTTCTTCTTATTTATTTATTTATTCTGTATATCTGCATGTGATGAGGGAGTGCACATATGTACCATGGAATGCATGTGGAGGTCAGAAGACAATTTGAGGGAGTTAATTCTCTCCTTCTACTGTGTAGACCCAGGGTCCAAACTCAGGCCACCAGACTTGTTCACATGGACCATCTCACTGGTCCTAAGAATCAGATCCCTAACAAGACTGTGCTATTTCTTTTAGGGCTATTTGCTAACGGACTACACGGTATGATCTTCTGGCATTCTAATTCTGAACAATAGAAATTAAATACATAAAGAACCTTAAGCTGCAAAGATGATTCTGGAAATTATATTCGCTCTGCTGCCCAACAACACAGACTGTCTAATGGCTGTGCCATTCGCTATACTATCTCATTTTATACAACATCATGACTAATGGGCTTGTCTTTTTCTCTTTCTTTTGTACTCTTTGCCAAAACTACATACTAGCTTTGGCTCTACACATTTGAGTAGAGACCTGACCTAAACAACATGTGCTGTGTTGGCGGGTGGAGCTTCTCCTTTGGAAAAGTGCCCACCAGGATGTGTCTACTGTGGTTCCTGGTTAGTTTTAAAACAACTGTGTCTTGTTGGTTAAAAACTGAGGGTAGAAGACATTGCCTCAGGCATGCCCACAGCACAGTGAGATATCCAAAGGATGCAGTGGGACATTCCATACTTATCACTAGACAATAGGCAGCTTAACATTTACGTTTTGATTGAGAAGAATGGAACTATTTTACATAGTCCGGCATACTCCAAAATTTTTATTCTCCTCAGATCTTTATTCCCTGGTTCTTCTTAATTAATAAGTAGTATGTATCCCTAGCACAAAAGACAAGTAGATCTTAAGTGAATATCTAACAAGCAAAAGATTAATGATGCAACTGAGAATACAGCTTTCATTATCTTTTCTTCATGGCAGGTGATATTTCCTGCAAGTTCTGTGCAAGCACACCAATATGGTCTTCTTCTGGGGGACATGATTGAAAGGGGTGTCCATTGACCACCCTAATGTAGGAACAGATTGAGGACCACAATAATTTAATTCTTCCAGCAGTTACTACTGGAAGAAGCAAATTCAAACTTGAAGAAATCTCAGAAACACACATGCCGCTTTGAGAAAATTGCTTTTCTAAAATTATATTTAATTAAAGAACATCTGTCCCAGTACACAACTTTACATCAAACAATATTTGCATTAATAAGATCCAGCACCGTGAAGAGCCGCTGTTGACATCTTTTCTTTGTGAAAGGCTCTGGTAGCCATGCTGGCATATATATATATATATATATATATATATATATATATATATATATATATATATGTATTACTTAGTGGCCAAGGGTCTCTATTTTCTTTCCTGTGCATCCAACATCTAGGCCATTTTTTCCTTTCCATCTTTATTTCCTGACTAGAGTCTGAGAGCCTAGCCTTAGTTGATTTGGAAATGACCTACTATTTTCAGCACTATGGCTCTGTTTCAGTGATATGGAACCATAATGCCTTCTAATATCATCATCTTTCTTAAAGTCAATTCCACACATTTCCCATGATCTATATCCCCCGAGCCCTTATGCAAACCCTTCATCAACACGCTTCGCATCCTCTTCTGCATGCTCCACTTTGCATGGTCTCTTCCTCTCTGAATCATAAGTTATGAGGAGGCAGGGCCATTTCCAAAATCAATTCCTGGCATGCGAGAAAAGGGCCTCCATGCATCAGGAAACCATTTCAAAGGTTAACAGTTTATCCAAGGGCATTAATTAAACGTCTTTCATAAATAAGGTCTTAGTGCTGTCAAAAGGTGGAGAGCATGAAGAGACGATTCAAGGCTATAGGTTCCTTCATAGGACAGAAATGAAGCTCTTCACAGACAAAACCTATTAAGCACATTCACTTTCAGATTGCTAGATGTAACAAATGAAGGAGAGAGCCAGGGAGGGGGTGCACAAAACCTTTAATTTAAGGCATAAAGGAAAACGGTTGTGTTTTTAGGCATTGTGGCGTTGTATGAGGAAAAAAATTCTAAGAACCATGAAGATGGAGATAATTAGACAAATGATTGATACTAAACCAAAGATGATGTTTGGGGGGGTTCATTTGATATCAATTTCCTGTCTGTTTGTTCTTTTTAGCATTGATCTCCGTGCATGGTTTTAACAGTGACAGAGCCATCTTTAACCAGCTTAAAAGAATTACAGAATTATCTTTCTGAGGATCTGACAGATGAGAATGTTGGCCAAGTAATGAAAGGAGAAAGATGGAAAAATTATAGAATGAATTATTACTTTGTTTTTAGGTCTGCTACAAACACTTGACAAAATAGCACCAAGGGGCATGGAATAAACAAGCTGGCGTTTGCTGTTACATGGGTACCAAGCTGTAGCATGATGAAGTGTGGGTATTAGAAAATGATAGAGGGATTGAGGGCAAACAGAAACACAGACCAACTTCTACTCACTAGACTGTGCACTGCAGTATCACACATTCCTAAAGGGAGATGGAGTGACATGATACACTTTAGAGAGAAAACATGAGGCAGAAAGAAAATCATCTTCAATATTTTGAAACATTCAAATGATTGTTTATTTGAGCTACACCTGTTTTGTATCCTTGTCATTGGGTAGATATGATGGATGCTAATATTTTGAAAGAGCAATTGACAGTAAAAATCCTAAAGCCTTACCATGGGACTTGTATTTTCAGTTGGAACTCTTCCCTCCCATTTATACTCAGCAATGATAATTTCCTCTGTTTTTTCATGTGTCCTTTCTCCGTCTCAGTGCTCTACAATCCTTGAAGTCACAAATGTGAGGAAGCAAAAGAGAGGAAGCTGAGGACATCATCATGTTCAAGGTGATACTGCCAGACATGGCTGTAATTGTATATTGGCTGAGTACATAAAGGACAGGGAAGAAGGTGGAAGGCTCTGAATGTTGGACGTTTTGCTAAGTAGCTTTGTGTTGCTATAACAAAATGCCTGTGGTAATCAACATACAAGGGAGAAAGGCTTTATTTGGCTCCCAGCCTTGGTCGTTTCAGCCGGTGTTCAGTTGATCTGAATGAGTTTGGACCTGTGTTGAGGTAGTAGTATACCACAGTGGGAGTCCATGGCAGAGGAAATTGTTCCCTTCATAGCAGTTAGGAGTTAGAGAAAGGAAGGAGAGCCCGGAGACTCAAGATTCCTTTTAATGATATGCACTCATGTGACTAAGAGATCTTCAATGAAGCCTTACCTCTTAAAGGTTCCAATACTCCTATAGGTCTGTTGGGCAGAGGCCATTTCCATTTGGTGAACACTGAGCCAAACCATTGTAGTCCAGTACCAGTGGTGACATCTCACAGAAAGTGAAGGTCCTGAGGCATGGGAAGGACTAGGGTACATGGGAATTGGGTGGAAGGAGATGAGCAATTAGCTCCCATGACTGACCTGCAATTTTTCCAATCCTGAGTGCACATTTTCAAACTGAGACTGGATTGACTTAAGAATGGGATAAACTAGAGATTTTGCTCTGTTTTTAAGCATGCACCACGCAGATTCTTTTATATGAAAGAGGAGATTCGAGTTATATGCAGGGTACAATATTTTAATAGTCTAAAGTGGTTCATCTATGAACATAAAGAAGATCAAAGTCCAGGGAGAATAAGGGGCTAAGGACTATGCAGGATGGTCCTCACAGTCTAGAGGGAGGCATGTCCTTGAAGTAAAGAACAGTGCCTGGTTGGGAGGCAGAAGTTAATTTCAAGAATCCAAAGTTAAAAACCACCACCACCACCACCACCACCACCACCACCAACAACAACAACAACAACGGCAGCAAAACACATAAGAGTAAATATCCCAAAATATAGGTGAATCTCTGAACATTTTGATCTCGAGCAGAGATGCAAACATGTAGTCTTATATGTAAAAAGGATCTGTGTCACACATAAAGATTAACAGGATAATAAAGGCACCATAGCAAGGACGTTCCTGGCAAAATACAATTGACAGGGACGGTTTACAGAGGAATAAAAGCCTCCAAATGCCTCGTAACCATGAAGGCAATTAAATTAGTAGCTCAAATCTTTCTTCAAATGAAACAGTGGACCTGGACCATTTTATAGGGAGCTAAATGTCCAGAACTCGGTGTCTTACTCTGCGTCGTCACAGGCTCTTTTAGCCATTAGAAAATAAATATTCAGTTCATTCTGAAGGGAAGCAGGGTTGTAGCAGAAAAAGGCAGAAAAAGTTATAAAAGAGAGAATTGTAAGTCAATTCTAACCATGCACATATTAAAAAAAAAGAAAGAAAGTAAAAAGAAAACCCACTGAATCCAATTCAAAATCCACCAAGACACAACTGAGTTCATTCTAGGCCCCATGATGACTTAATATTAAAAATCAAAGGTAATTGATATTAGTAACTTTTTGAACAGAAAGTTCAACAACATTGAGCATTATCTTGGCAAGCACACAGAGAAATCTTGATATACAGAAATACATTGAAATGTAACAGGATTATTTGGGGAAATGAAACAGCATATGAATAGGAGGAAAAAAATGACATGTATGAAAATGTTATAGTGAAGCTCATTGTTTTTATACCAAGTTTAAAAATGAATAAAAATGTTATTTTGTGTCAAGCATGGTGGCGCATATCTTTAATCCCAGCACTCAGGAAGCAGAGGCAGGCAGATCTTTGTGAGTTGGAGGCCAACCTGGTCTACAAAGCAAGTTCTAGGACAGTCAAAATCTATTACACAGAGAAACCCTGTTTCAAAAATCCCCCCAACACAAAAATAGTCTTAATTTAACTTAAATAATTACAAGAAATACTTAAATAATTACTTGTTATTAAATACTCCCAAATAAACATTTAATACTTCTTTGGAATAATATGGCATGATGTATTGGACGTGGCTCTGGGGCAGATGCCGTGGATGAGAATTTTGCCCATATACTGCTCTTAATAACACAAATGGCCTTTAGACTTAAATGCATCATAACTTTCTAACTAAATGAAGTTGGCTCATATCATCTTTCACTTCTTTTCTTGTTTGAACCGTGTTTGCTCCTCATCTGGGGAGGCTTATGAGGGAGGCTGGAATTTTTGTGAAGAAGGAAGAGATTGCTAGTGGGGACTTGAAAGAAGATAGCTCAGCCACTGGCTGAGCCTCCTCCACCACACACTCCTATTGCCATGCCTCTTCCACCAGACGCGATGGATGAGACCCCGTTGAACTCACGAACTGAATCAACTTTTCGTCCCTGTATTTTTTCACAATAATACAAGAGTTTCTAATACAACCTCCATTCTGTTTTGAGTTTCTCTAAGATAGTGGTTCTCAACCTTCCTAGTGCTGTGACCCTTTAGTACAGTTCCTCATGGTGTGGTGACCCCAGTCATTAGATCATTTCATTGCTACTTCATAACTGTAATTTTGCTACTGTTATGAATTGTAGTATAAATATCTGAATGGCGGCCTCAAAGGGGTCATGACACACAGGTTGAGAGCTGCTGCTCTAAGTTAAAGAAATGTAGTGCCTTATTTATGATTTACACATAGTTTTGTGTTTGTTACAGTTTAATGAATTTACCAAATAAAAGGTCTTTTATCATTTTGATAATGGCTTAACATCAGTTTTCTAACAAAGTGCAATGCCAACAATGGAAACCTCCTCCAAGCATAATCCTCAGGCCACAGCCCTGGAGCTTTGGCAGGAGCTCCTTCTCAGTCGGGAGCCATTGCAGTTTGGATGCTGATCTTTAGGAGGGGTAGTGTGTGTTGAAATTGCTACTAATTGCATAATAAAATAACACACCATTGACATATTCACTTAAAAATATCAGCTATGTCTGTGTGCAATAAAATAATTCCGTTGATCTCTGATTTTCACCTGGATCTGGATGCCAGCCTCCTTGAGCTAGTCAGTCTCCCAGCTTCAAAACATCTGGGGCTAGGAGAGTTTCTAACAAGCTGCACATTCGGAATAAGTGAATTCTGAAAGATGATGGGTGCTTCTCAGAAGCAACGACCTCTGATAGCTTACCTTACCCACTGTGGAGAATGGAACATTCTCATCTCTTCCCTCCCTCCCTTCCTTCCTTCCTTCCTTCCTTCCTTCCTTCCTTCCTTCCTTCCTTCCTTCCTCATCCCTCTTCCATTCCTCTTCCCTCCTGCCTTCCTTTCTCTCTCCCCCTCTTTTCCTCCCTCCCTCCTCCCTTCCTCCATCCCTGCCTTCTTTCCTTCCTCCTTCCCCCTCCCTCCTCCCTCCCTCCCTTCTTCCCTTCCTCCTTTCCTTCCTTATAAAATCTCATGTACTCAAAGAAGCTCTATTCTACAGTCTATGAATTAACAGACTTGTTGGAGTAAGTCAAAGGTCAGTAAACTAACACAGATCTCCATGGGACACACAGTGTCTGTTACAGGATTTGCGTGCACATGTTAAGTGTTTTTACATTTCACATTTGTATAATACAAAGGATAAAACTAAGTGAAGACTCTGATAAAGAGGCAAAATATATAAGGAAGTAAAAAGACAGCCTCTAATGTGAGTTTTAACAACCATGGTACTCATGCCTTTGTAGTGCCCTCTCCTTTCAGGTAAGGCAGGTCCAATGACTTACTTCCATCTATAGAATATACCAAAAGTGCTAGAATGACGTCCCAAATCAAGTTATAAACCAAAACCAAAACCAAAACAAAACAACAACAAAAAAAACCATGTTCATCCTGCTCACTCTCTTGCTTTTCCATTTGTTTCCTCGGTCTGTCTGATATGACTTGCCATAGAGAAAAGTCTGTCTGGCAGAGGACAGGGAAAATCTGACCAAGAGTCAGAAACAGGAGACTTCAGTCCAGCATCCTGTGAGATGCCAAGGCCATTCAGCTATGACATGCTTGGGTTGGGAAGAGGATTTTCCCTTTGTTCATCCTTCAGAACATCATCATACAAATAGCCAAAATGTGATTGTGACCTTGAAAGAGCTCTAACTACGTACCCAACAAGACTGAATCTGAAGAGAAACTATGAGATAATAAATGCCTGTTGCTTTAAAGCCTTAATGTTTGAGTAATTTGTGATGCAGAAGATAATTAACATAGTCAGGCATGAAATTAACATCAAATATCTACTGATATAACATCAAGTTTCTATTGGCACTGCATGGTTGATAACACAGTTGCTTGAAGGAAGCCAAAATCTCGTTACTAACTCAACATGGAGCCAAAGCAGGCACCACTATTTTCAAGAAACTGTGCTTGAAAGGTGGACATAATTTGCATCTCATGTAGGAGAATCATAGTTCTTCCTTTTGGCACTGCGAGATGTGTTTTCTAATTAACCTTGTTAAAATGATGGACTAGGTGTTGCTGTGCAATCACAATGAATAAATAGTGGTCCATGGGAGTTCACTCAATACAGGAAGGTAAAGTTTTACTTGTATTTTTTTTTGTGAGACTACAAAAACTGTAAAAAATCCACTATTTTGATAGACAAGGTTGACCTGATTGTAAACTTGAGACCATGAAGGTGTACGTATGGATGAATATATCCTAGCTGTAATCTTCATGAGAACAGAAGAGCTGAGCCTCCAGAGTCCTAGCCAAGTGCAATAATCTGATATTTTGTTTCATTCTGAACAAAGCTCCATCAAATAAAATAAAATAAACCAAGGCAGCAAGCAGCATTGAGTACCAGGGACATTTTCTAAAATTCAGCATAATGTTCAAATTTTACACTAGTCTGTGGGTCTAGAAAAAGTGTCATATTAGAAGTAGTTTTAGAAAGTAGGGAAAAGACAAGGACTGTGAACTTGTTTGTGAAATACAATAAATCCACAGCTGAGTTTCAAAGCTATGGAGTCTCTGCCATTTCAATTCCTGTGAAGACTTCTCCTTGCAGCTTCTCTGTGAGAAATAATTGTACAATGTATTCAGAAATGAGTAGCACATGTCTTTTGCTCATTAGCAAGATCCCACAGCTTTGAATTCAACCACCCATAGATCATCAATACTGAGAGACAGCTTACATCTGTAACAAACATGGATAAGCCTTCTTTTTTATCACTATTCCTTAAACAAAACAGTATAGCAATTGTTTACATGGCATTTACATTGCACTATATATTATAATAATAAAAAATGGCTTAAAGCACAGCATAGGTATAGACCTATGTGTATAGGATGCATTCAAATATATTGCAACTTCATACCAGACATACATTCATGCAGTTTTGTACCTACATAGGTCTCTATAGATACCTGTAGATACCAGGGACGACTTGAGTGCCTTCAGAATAGATTTCTTCTCTGCAAACCCCAGTAACTGTAAAACAGGAATCCTTAACTCATGGCCTACTAATAACTACATAATACCTTTTTCTTTAGAAGTGGTTTTGTGGGGCTAGTGAGACGGCTCAATGGATGAGGCACCTCCTGCCAGCTCTGACCTGAGTTTGATCACCGGAACCTACTCCGACAACTTGTTGGCCGACTTTCACGTGCATGCCCTGGCACCTGCATGCCAACACACACACACACACACACACACACACACACACACACACACGCAATATAACTAAAATAAATTAAAAAAAAAACCAGTTTGTGAACAGCACTCTCTCATGTTCAAACTTCTTTGACTTTTCTGTAAACGTTCTTTTTTCCTGGCCATACCTTTCTTTTGGGCATTTGTGCTCTCCTGATGTAACTAGAAACAAACTCCCTGTTGATCTGGCTAGCAGCATAAAACCTCATTTTCTACATTGCCTTTCTCCCCCATCTAACCAAAGGGACCATGAAAGTGTAGATTTATGGAGAAACATTTGTTGATTTTTTTTTTCATATCAACTTGGACTGTGAGATATAAGATCGAATCTGAGGCTCTTTCTTTGAGAATGTTATTTGTTATCAAATAAGTTAATGTTAGTAGATCAGACGTGGATAACTTGTTCTCCTATGATCCTGCTACTTGCATTAGAGTGCTCAGGGTTCTAGAATAATGTTTGTTTTGGGTAAATCCAGCTTTTAGTTCTGACATCTTTATTTAAACTTTCTTAATCTGTTAATATAGCAATGTCTTTTCACATAAAACCAAACAGTATGAGGAGAGCTGAGTGACCTCCTGCAGCCACTTTAGTAGACACAGCCAATTGTCACTCATGGACTCAGCCACCATGATCATCAGTGACTGAAAATACAAAGGTGGGTTTGTGGCACAAGCTTGTAATCCCAGCACTCAGGAAGCTCAAACAACAGGATTACTATGAGTCGGAGGCCAGCCTAGCTCCAAAGTGAGTTCTAGATCAGCTGGGGCTACTGTCAGAACTTACCTCAAACCCTCCCCTCCCAACAAAGAGAAAAAGAAAATACAGTGTACATGGACATATTAATAATGTCTTGGTTGCTTCATTGCTTGGTGACCTAACACAACCTTATACAATGCTAATTATGGTACTCTGATATTTTAGAAGTCAGCAAAATGTAAGAGCAAAATTAGAACTGTAGTCCAAATATGATTTTTAGTTACTGTCCAACTTCCTTAGTTGACCTGATAGTGTTTAGGCGAGGATTTTGGTTTCATGCTGATGTGCCGGACATGCTGATATTGCCTCAGTTGTGTGGACAAACATGCATTATTTGGATGAAGAATTACCCCAGATAATGAAAACCCAGCACAGCTGTAGAATGGCTGCTTTGCCCTCTACATCTCAGTGGTGTTCTTTGTTGTTTTGAAATGGTACTTTCTTAGGAACTGATCTGGGTTAGTCATTTGTAGTGGGGCCCTTATCACTAATATAGAATAACAACAAAACTCTGGCATCCACAGTAATTAATTTGAATAGGAAATAAGAAGACAACACTTGCTGAGGGTGGATCAATACTACCTTTATTTTCCATTAATGCCTGTTTGCTAAATATGGAATTTTAATTTCCTCCTTAATTATCAAGGAGTCTCTTGCTAAGTAGGCCTATTCCCAGACATAATAGGTTATTTTCACTGTGTATTTTTATCTCATTTGTGAAATGTGGTATTTATGAGATTGTAGGATGATTAATACACATTTATATTGGAAAAATGTAAAAAGAAAAAGAAGGAAGCAATATTAAACAGCTAATGAATGTGCTAAGCCTCCTTCTGGGCACCAACATTGGTGTTGTCTCCTGGGGTTTTAAGAATGGACATAAGGTGATGTTCCTTGCAAGGAGAAAGCAAGCCTCTTAAAGTGACTTCCTCTGCCTCCTGGATGAAATGGGCAGTGAGATTCAGATTTAGCTTTGGTTTTGAAGTCCACAGTCATTGTGAAGTAGCAACACAGTCCTTTACTGATCCTGCACTGGTTGGGTATGGCCACCTCCTCAGCTTTTCTTCTCAGTTGGTGCTTGCTGTAGGATGCCCAATAGTGTTCCCATCTCTGCTTTGGCTAGGAAGACTATAGGTGCTCAGGTTGCACTCCTTTTCCTCTGGGGGGGGGGGTGTTTGCAGATTCTGTTGAAGTCAGAACACTTTCCTTAATATCAATATCAATGATCATTTCCAGTAGAAAAGGAAACAAGTTTAAAATTGTCTCTACAGTGTTTTTCTATCCAACACATTCTATCAGTTGAGATGGCGACTGGTCATTTTGGTTAAATATCTGCACTAGTGAACTGATAATAAAGATGATAACACCAACATCATTTTATTCTTTGTGAAGTATATTCTTGGCTTTCAAACACTCGGAAATTGTGCTGAGTTGATTATAATTACACAAGTAGTTTAAACAAGAAAAATATAATAAGACATGATTAGAAAATGCATTGAAGTGCTTGTACCTAGTAACTAGAAGTGTTGAATTAATATGTAAAAACTTATATTCATTGGCTACCATCTTCGTTTGCTTTAGGGGGTATAGAGTATATAAAATATTTTCTCTTAATATTGGCCTTTGATGTGGCTATTCTTAAGTTAGAAACTTTTGCTAAGAGCCATGGTAGTTATTTCTGAGATGATTCCAGAGCTAGGAATTATGCTTTGTAAAAGGGGAATGTTGAAAACCTACAAACATTAACAAAATAGATTTCTAAGAAGATAAGATTGGTTATCACACTTATTACTCACAGCAGCTGTGGCTATCTGCAGAAAATCAAGGCATCCAAAATGCCAGCATGGATTGGAGGAGTGCTGAGAAGCTGTTGGTATTTGGTAGCTTCTGAGGGAGGCAGAACAGATTCTTTTTCGGGAGTGTTTGTTATCACTGGTAAATTCCATGGAATGGCCAGGCAGCCATGTGCCCATGAGCAGCAGTAATTAGTTATAACTAGTTGGTTTTCTTAAAAAAAGAAAATATGAATGTGACTGGGGTACATGTTGAGGGGGATGTAGGTAGTCTAGTTTGATTCCTGTTGTTGTGAAGAGACCATGATAAAACAACTTAGGGGACAAAAGAGTTTATTTTGTCTTACCTGTTACAGTCCACCATTGAGGAAGTGAGGCAGGAACTCATGGCCTGAACTTAAGACAGAATCATGGAAGAATGCTGCTCATCACACTACACACACACACACACACACACACACACACACACACACACACACACAAACACACACACCCCAGACCTAACTGCTTAGGGATGGTGCTAGCCCCAGTGAGATGAGCGCTCTCATATCAATCATCAAGTCAGCCTCTCAGAGACCAGGGCCACAGGCCAATCTAATGGAGTCAATTCTTCAATGGAGGTTCCTTTTTGTCCAGGTGACTGTAGTGTGTCTCTAACTAGCACATTTTGTGAATTAGAAAAAGGAAATCTGGAGAGAATATATTCATATTTTATTGTAGACATATATGAAATTTTTAAGAAAAAAAGGAAAAAATTGAAAAGTGGTTAAGAAAGGCAAGGTAAGAAAGATCCCTGTTTTTATAAAGTAAATCACCAAAAAGGGACAGTAGATGGTTACACTTTGCAACTGTTCTTCCGCTGTGGTGCCTTGAGGGAGCCTGCTCTGGATTTCCTTGCAAGTGTTGTGAAGAACATTCCAGTGAGATTGTGCCACATCCTCCACAGAGTGGCAGGGAGTAGGTGTTGCTCCTGTGGATAATCAGTTCTGAGAGGAATGGTGGGCACTTAGATGAAAATGCCATTTGTTTTGAGGTTAGACTATTAACCTCACTACTATCAATAGGCAACATAGAGACCAATGTGTAGCTTTGGAGAGATGCTCCTACTCCAAACTACTAATGACAGCAAGACCTAGATCACAACAGCTCTGCCCATACTGCCAAATGACGTTCAGAATTATTGTAAAGAGAACATTATAGAAAGGTTTATTTCATGGTTGAAAATGGAGTTGTGGGAGGTGTTCTCCTCTAGTGGTCTTTGAAGCTTCAAGTTTCATAACTCCAGTGAATACAAGCATTTGTACGTTTTCTTCCACACACTTTTGAAGAGACACACAAATTGAAAAGAAACATATTCCTGCATTTTGAATTCTCTGCATTTGGATTCTCTTCTGATTCTGCATGAATTTGTACATTCCAATATATGGAGACCATTGCCAATTTAAACTTTACCTTCACAAATTAGTCCATACAGTTTATGTGTATGTAAAGCTTAAATACAGAAGCTACAATTTGGTCTTTTAGCCCTCATCTGGACACATTAGGAAAGCTATGGGTTGCTCCATGAAAGTTACCAAATTCTTGTATAAGACTGCATTAAAGAAATTCCCCAAACTATGATGTCAACTTTATTGGAGCTATAGCTTTGCTGTTGCCCTCTGTTGAATGTGTCTATAAGGCCCCTCTCAGCAAAAGGAAAAAAAATTCGAATATTGTTTTGTTGCTGCACTCACTATTCCTCCCTCCCTCCCTCCCTCCCTCTTTTCCCTCCCTCCCTTCCTTTCCTTCCTTCCGTCTGTCTGTCTGTCTTTCTATTTTTAAACAGGGTTTCTATGTGTAGCCTTGACTGTCCCAGAACTCACTTTGTAGGCCAGGCTGGCCTCAAACTCAGAGATCTGCTTGCTTCTGCTTCCTGTGTGCTGGGATTAAAGGCATGTGCCACCACCAAGCCAGCTGCACTCACTAATTCTAAAATATACTCTCTTGTCTTCTGGAAGGAGGCAAGAGGTAGAGAATAAATACAGAGGAAAGAGGAGCCCTCAAGGATGCAGACAAGAACACAGGTAGAGAGTGGAATGGAAACAGAAGGAGGATGTAGGGAGTATCCATTTGTAGAGAAGAGGATCTGGGAGCCTAGCACTGGGATGTAAAAGTATCCAGTAAACCTCCTTCCATTGGCATCTTCCTGTGAGTTGATGGCTCAATGTGCTGGTTGCATAAATTGTCCAAAGTGCTACTGAAGTCTTTTTCCTACAGGATCCTGCAACATGGCTTTTCTTTTTTTGAAGAGCCTAAAAACTTTGATAGTGACAAATATCCCTTGCAGAACACTGAGAGGTGGTAGAAACCTGTTGGAATCAAATGTCTTGTGATTCATGCACAACTGAAAACATATGCCTATTGATTTTTTTCTTCTGAAAAAGAAATGTCCCTTTGATAAGTTCTGGCTGAATAATGGGAAAACATGGTTTTCATTTTTTTCTTTTCATTTAATGTGGTTTTCCCAAAAGAGAAATAATCTGTAGACTCTGTTGGGGCTGAGTGGTCATCAAGCCATGTACTATGCTTTGTAAGTTATCTGTGATTTAGGACCTCTGTCACAGGAGGGACACACATAGTTCAAGGATCAAGTGTTTTTTCCTGGTATTAAAATGACAGTCACCAAACCCCAAACCAGAAAATGATAATAATAAGTATCACTATGATCAATAATCTCTTTCCGGTACATGACAGTAGTGCTCATGAAGACTAATTATTGGTGGTATCCATCTCTTCATTGTAATCCTCATAAATTAAAATTGAGGTCAGTTCAAAAGACACTTCTATTATTTATACATAACTCTTCTTGATCTTTTAAAAGAGTCTATATTATATAATCCTTTCTACCTTGATTGAAAAATTATGTATTTAAGGTGTACAATGTTATATTTTGATATGTATACTTTGCAATTAACACATAAGCTAATGAATATCTTTACTACTACCCACAGTTGAGGTTTATTGTGTGTGTGTGTGTGTGTGTGTGTGTGTGTGTGTGTGTGTGTGTTATACTGTAGATCTAATCTTAGCAAATTTCAAATAGGAAGCATTATTATGAAGTATAGTCTCCAGGACATAGTCAGCTCATATATGAGAGCCGATCTTTTCTTCTTGTTCCTTCTTTAATGGCTGAATATAAATGATTGAAGGCTAGGTTTTTCCTTGAGTTTTAAAAATGTAGTATAGACTGTCAAAAATACAGCATAGATATATTTGATAAATACTGAGTTTATATACAAGATTTATTAAAACCTGTATGCTGGCCAGCTGTTTTAAACATCTGTTCCTCATGCCAATTGAGCATAAAAGAAGAAAGTAAAGAAACAAATCTGCATTTTTATCTTAAGACAAATGTTCTCAGTCGTTTCAATGGTTATCTACACAATGATGAATTACAGTGGCAGAGACTGTAGCTACCAAATGTAGAGTAAGTGGCTTCTGCAGTGGTCATGTTTATCATTTCCCCTTGACCCCTCATAGATTCTAGTGTGAAATTATTTGTTATCTCACTACTAGCTAATTTGAATGTATTTTGTAGTTTATATGACATAAATTCTGCCAGGAGTTTGTAATCCAGAAAGTGTTCTCGGTCTCTTGGGACACTCGGGGATTATGTTCCTGAAAAGGATAAGATTATGAAATCACCTCTTTTAGGAATGTTAAACTCACTCAGAGAAGTGACAAAACACCTAGAATATGTAATTTTATTTAATGTCCCATCCTCCTCACATAGTTTATAGAAAAACTCTGGGTAAATCATTGACCATCATTCTCTTTATTCCTGAAACCAGGGATGGCATTATCTAATTCTGGTAAGATTTTTGTGGAAATGTTAATCAAATAAAAGAGGATTAAAATGAAGTCTATCTCATGACAGACTGTAGAAGGTAAGACTGTTGAAAATTGAGAAAGAAATTACCTTCTTATCATTCTCTTAATTTTTTTATTACTTAGAGATTTATGGTTACAAAGGAATAATAAGCCTTAAAACTGAAAAGCTATTAGAAACAGTCTGTTTAAAAATGCAGACAGATAGCTGCAATGAACTGAAGGGAAAAGTGGCTTCCAACTGAACTTATCCTCTGTGGCTTCCAAGTAGATTGAAAGTCAGTCATGCATCACGTCTACACTGAGCAAATTCCACTCCCACCTTATGATTCAGATCACCAGGAAGACACTTCCACATCCTTCCAGGATGCTGCCTCTGTGTCAGAAGCTTATTGAACCAGGCACGTGGATGTAGAAGAGCTTAAAGATCAGGATCCCTTTAATGGTCATGATCCAGTCGACTCATACTTGTTGAGTGTTTGTCACAGCCATGTGGGTTTGGGGCCCGAGTACCTATGAGTTTGTTTACAGTAATGCTTTGGGATGCTACCAATATTATCTCACTTTCCGAATAAAGGGACTGAAATAGAGAAGCTAAATACTGAAACAAAAAAAATCACACAATAAGGAAGGGGTAATGCTGTCATTCAGTGTGGATCCTGTCTATGATTACTAAGTTGGGGCAAAAGTAGGGTATTGATAAGACACAAAATCCTTCCCCGATCCTTCAAGTAAACATGATCTAAGAAAGTTTTTGATGATATCAAACATTTGTAATAATAGAAACAATTGAATATATTTTCAAACATTAGTCATTCACTAATAACAATAACAATAACTAATAACATTGTTGTCTTTCTAAGTCCAATGTATTTTACAATCTACTCCTCTACGTTGGGTAACAATGTTTTAATCAATGAGAAAATGATAATTTGGAAAAATGAAAACTTAAATATGCGCATTAAATAATTTGTATGAAGACTCTATTGAAATAATGGATCTGGAAGTTGAAGTCAGGCTCCTAATTCTGGATCTCTGGATTTCTTATAAGCTACTGGTAAAAATGTCATTCATACACCAATTAGTTCTCACTTTAGAAGGAAAAGTAAATTGCAGAATTTACACTCAATGAATGTGATGAATAGTCAAACTGAAGCCTCAGCTGAAGATAATGTGAAAACTGTTATTCCTTACAAATAAATCTCCCTTTTGATTGAATTATATGCTTTGGAAAATTGATCCAATTCTCTTCACATGTGCACATATTGTATATAGTCCAGCTAAACTCCAGTGATTCACGGAGGGTAGTAACAACCATAGAAGTCACTCTCAAAGACGTGCTTCTAAAGCTCACAGCAGGCTTCAGTAGGTGGTAGTATGACTGTACCAGTAATGATATGGGTTGGTTTGTAAGTGTGGTTCATTACATTATATTCAAGTGAGTTTCTCTCAGGTTTCAAGTACAAAATACCCTAAGGGCTGTACCTCGAAGAAGTGTCATAAGGAACAATATAAACAATTCTAAAGTTCTTAGCAATTCTTTTGCTCCTGACCTTGATTGCATTTATTTAATCATCATTTGTTGATCATTTCTGAGCAAGGCCCTGGATTCTGGGACTATAAGGAATGAGTGAGTACAAGAGAGATGTAGAGCTACATTTTTATGCAAAGCAGCAGATCATAAACACACCAACACTTACAAGTATTCAGTGATGCAAAGTGCCATGAAGAAAGGGAGGTATGCATAATGCCCCAGAACTTCCTTTGAGAGGAGATGTGGAGGCCAAAGTTTGAATGATAAGCCAATTAGTTTCATGAAGACCCAAAGTAGGAATGTTTTTGGCAAAAGGAATGGGAAGCATGTAGACACTGTGGTAGAAAAGACACCTGTTGCACTGAAGGAGACTGTAGGCTTCAGTTGCTATGTGTGGAGCCATGAGCTAGCTTAAAGAAGAGAGAAGATGATAGACATGGCTTTGAGCTCCTGGAGGGCAACATTTTACATTTCTGGGCTATTGGTTTCTGCTGTAATTATTTGGTTCAGTAGCTGTAGTGTGAAAGAAGCTTTAGGTAACATGTAAATTAACAGGCCTCATGGTGTTTCAGCACAAACTTATTTATTGAAACAATAAAATAGAAATTTTATTATTAAATCTTCTTTAAAAGGGATTATGTTTGCTATGTTGAATGTAAAATCACAGTTTTGAAGAGTTAGCATTGCTTCTGTATTTTAGGCAGTCATACTTCCAGTGTATCATGTTCAAAGAAATGCCAATCCTACACCAAAGTATATTTGTGAAAACCAATCATAAATCTTTGGCTATGCCCATCCAAAAAATATCAAGGAAGAAAGGCCCTAGATTCTTGGGCTGTAAGGAAAAATCTTCATCTTATCATAAAGATGACTTTCCAAAAATAGAACTTTGTGGGCTAGAATAATGGATGGGTCAGTCATTAAGAGCACTTGCTGCTCTTTCAGAAGACCCAGGTTCAGTTCCCAACACCCCTACAGTAACTTAACAATCACATGTAACTACCATGCCAGAGAATCTGATGTCCTCTTTTGGCTTCTGAGAACACTGCATTCACATAGTCTGTGCACACACATGTACACACACGCGCGTGCGCGCGAGCACTCACACACACACACACACACTCACACACTAAATAAGTCTTTAAAAAAACAGTTGTTTATTATTATTTTCTTCTTATCTCATGAGAAGCTGTCACCTAAGTCTAACTTCACCTCTCCAAACTTCCCCAAAGTCACCAAAGGCAGTACATAGCACTTCATAATACTGCATACTAAATCTAAAATCTATACTTTCCTTTATGACAGGAGTTTTTAAAATTCCTGCACTTCACTGTTTTATTTATATATAATCCTTAAGGTATCTCCCCTCTCTCTTCCCCTGTTTCAGTTTGCATTTACCATAAATAAAACAAATATGCTACACATATTCTTAATTCTTTTGCTGTTATTAGTCAATATTGTTTATTTTATTTTTTGGTAGGTAAGTGCATATAAATATAATTGATCCAAAAAGTATAAAATCTACAGCTTTACACTGGCTATTCTAGATGTACAGAAGTTCACTGAGAAGTGTAGATTTTGGGGTCTGGCAAATCTCACTGCATAATCTTTTTTTATTGCAATTTATTTACAACAAAAAAATTAATTACTAATTTTTAAAACTTCATTTTATTTTCAATTATGTCTTCATGTGTGAGTATAGTAGGGTTGTGCACACTGGTGTTGGTTCCTGCAGGAGCCAGAAGAGGGAATTGGAATTCCTACACTAGAGTTACAGGTAGTTGTGAACTGCTCAATGTGGGTGCTGGGAACTGAACTTGGGTCCTCTGCAAGAGTGGTTCACATTCTTAACTACTGAATCGCTCAATATTGTTTTTATGTGAAAGACACACGATCATCAAAACTTAGGTCTGTAGGGATGAAAGTTTGGAGAATAACAGAGTGTTGTTTGCCTGAATGCTGCTTGAAACTCCCAGAAGCTCAGTCTGAGCACCTATCACTGTGGTACCTTTGCTTATAAAGTGTGCTTGTTGTTTTCTGAAACATCTTTATGCCTTTTCCTCTCAAGCATTTCTAATGGTTTAAATATCTGTGATGACTTAAATTGTAACCCCATGGATTACAGTTTCAGCTAATGACTTCATCATTCATATAGCCAAGGACATCAAGTCTGCCTAAATACTTCTGTCTCCTTGTGTTTCACCTTCCTTCTGTGATAAGGTGTGAAGACCCCTGATTAAGAGCAGACCCTATCTAGTGTGATGGATCTTAGCATTTTCCTCTCCTTAAGACTTTTACTAAACAAATGATGTTCTTTTCCTTGCCTCCCACTTTGTCCTGTCTTTCAAATTATTCTCACTAGCTAACTCTGCTAATTCATGGGTTAGGAAAAGCATACAATAGGCTGGGTGGTGATGGCACATGCCTTTAATCCCAGCACTTGAGAGGTAGAGGCTGGCGGATCTCTGTGAGTTTGAGGCCAGCCTGGTCTACAGAATGAGTTCCAGACAGCCAGAGCTACACAGAGAAATCCTGTCTCAAAAAAACCAAAAAAAAAAAAAAAAAAGGAAAGAAAAGCATACAATGAACATATTGACCATAGCTTCTTATGGCTTCTACCCTGTCTACCATTACCATTTACTAGAGGTCTCCTTTCAAGATTACAAGATGCTTTACTTGAACTTCTATGTTCATTATACTCCTATGTGTCACCAAATGCCTCAAAGACACCAAAGTGTTTCATATTGGTCATCTAGCAATCATATCTGTTGCCATTAAATGTGTTTGGTGTTAACTCCCTTCTTGAAAGGTCCTCTTCTCCATCACACCAGATTCATACTTCTTTTCCTTCATGTATCCGGCATTTTTCCAAGTCTAAATGGTTGAATACTATTGTTTGAGTTCCTTGATATTTAGGTCTCAAGAATGAGTTCAAGCCCTATGGCTCTCAGCACCCAAACTCTGTGCAGTAACTCACATTCTGCTGAGATTTTTCTTCATCTTCCTTTTTTCTTTGGTGGAGGTGTTGAGACAGGGCCTCTCTACATTGCCTTGGTGTCCTGGAGCTCACTGTCTAGATCAGGCTGGCCTCAAATGCGCAGAGATTAACCTGCCTCTGCCTCTAGAGTGCTGGGATTAAAGGCATGTGCCACCATGTGTGGCCCTTTACTGATATTTAAAAAGTATCTATTGCTTACATACTCTAGCAACTACACCTCCATCTTACACTTTGCAGACCCTCATGGCCACCTACATACCTGACAATGTCACTGATCTGTCCTATAGATACTTTAAAATTCATTTGTCCAAAAAAAAAAAAAACTTTTATTTTCTTTCATCCTCCAAATCACTTATTCCTCTTGTCTTTCTGTTCATCCATTTTCTTAAGATGAAATCTAGAAACAATCCTTGCTCTCTATATTAACCTGTTGGCATTGTGGGGCGATTATAATTAACAGTTGTTGATTCTATAGCCAAGACAATCTAGTACTGGTACACTATTCATCTTTAATCTTAATATTCTACATAACCATCACCATCAAAATGCAAAAGTTTCATGACTCCTGCGCAAATTTTTATTTTTTAAGCTAATACAATTCTTCAAAAGCTTAAAGCAGATCATGCTGCTTTTGGTCCCTGATCAAATCTTTTAGCCACTTTGCTTTTTATATCCAACAAATGGGTCTTTGTAGCTCCTCACTATGACCTATTAGATGTTTGTTGTTTTTTCTTTCTGGCTCTCTCTGCTGGCTCTTGCTCTGTAATTATTTTCTTTCTTTAGGTTCTGGCTGTGTTGTGACATTGCCTTATCATCTTCACATAAAGCCTCTACAGACCAATGTAATTTCAGGTAATTTGATCCTTGCTAAATTTTATGGGTTTTTTTTTACATATTTCAAATTGCTAAATCATATCTGAATATTGTATCATAAATAGGTGGGAGTGTGAGGGGGACAACATTTTATTTTTCATTCCATTGCTGCATTTGAGAGCCTTAGAACTAAACACCTAGAAGTAGGTGCTCAACAATATTTATCCAATATATGAATCTTGTCATGTTTTTGATCCAGGGTATCCCCAAAATGTTCATACGTTGAAGGATTAGTAACCAGTTGATGGATCCAGTTGTCAACAGATGATGAATCCTAAGGTTTACGACCTAATATTTTGTTGACTAATTCCACGGCATTATTAGAGGTAGTGAAAGTTTGCAGAAGTAAGTAGGACCTATTAGGAGGAAGTAGGCACTTAGGATGTGGCCTAAGGGTGGCAGATTCTGTCTTTCTAAATCCTTGGATGACTGATGTGGGGAGATTTCCTCCCATGTGCTCTTCTGCCACATTCTGCCTTGTCACATGACCAGAAACATAGAACCAACTGACCATGGACTAAAATCTTTAGCCCTATGAGGCTAAAATAAATTGTGTTTCTCCTTTAAGTTCTTTATTCAAATGTTAGTCATATCACAAAAAATGACTGCTATTGGACCAAACTCCCTCCCCAACACTATATTTCTTACCCATATCTTTAACTGGAAAAATAAGGACAAAAAGGTCTCAAAAAACATTGAGGTATATATGTGTATATATATATATATATGTATATGTATATATATATGACAAGAATAGTATATGAGTATTTAAATAATTAATAATAGAACCATAATACATTGACCCTCCTTCCCTCCTCCCCTCTCTCCTTCCTTCCATCCATCCTTCCTTTCCTTTTTTTTTTGGAAGGGCAATACTAGGAACTGAACCTAGGGTATCCTGCACTCTACCTAGGGAAGCACTCTACCACTGAGATACAGCCTCAGCCCATTAGTTTTCTTATGTGTGCTAATGCATACTCTGATAAATTTTTTCAAATACTTTGTAATGAGTAACACAGTAAAATGTGGTTTTGCCTGCACATTATCCCCTCCTCAGAGAAGCCAACCTTTCTTCAGGAATTCTCTGAAATCTGTGGTCTAGTAAAACTGAACTTCCTCCCATGAAACACATCCTGGACCCACATCTTGGAGAATTAGAAATTTTTTTCCACAGACATTATTATATTAGGATTGCCACAGAATTTAAGCATGGATAGTTCTTCTCCTTTGAGGATTTTGTTGAAAAGAGGGGGAAAGTTGCATTTTTGTCTAATTATTCATACTTTCATATCTTACATTATTTTTACAAAGGAAAAGATAATGCCGTGCATACAGCTAAAATCTAGGGAAACCTTATGTACATGATGGAGAGAGACAGGCATTGTGAGAGCTCTTAATGCTGCTTGAGGGAAAGTCAGCATGTGCATCTGTGGTACTTGAGTTCTTTTTGACGCCCAACAGGATTTCAATTATATTTCTGAAACTTGCATCTTATAAAGAATTTTTCTTTTCCCTTCTTCCCTCCTTCTCGCTTCCCCCTTCCTTCCCTCCATCCTCTCCTCATTCCCTTTCTCCTATGCCAATCAAAACCAGATGCACTGTGGAAAGGAATACGCCCAGTAGAAAATTATTATGTGATATAATATGTCAATCAAAATAAAGAACTACCCACAGTTCACTCCTTAGTAATTAAACTCTTCCATCTTTTGATGCTCATAAATGAAGCCTCCATGACTCTGCCACTTTTCAAACATCTTACTTTTAATATGATGTATGAATGCTGAATGGCCACCAACATTAGTACTATAGCACCATTTTTTTTCTTCCTGCAATGCCTACAGTTCTATACAGAGTTCCCAGAGGAGAAATCCTCTAGCCATCCTTCAGCATTTACAAAATCCTTTTCCTTCTAAATGCACAGGAATAATCAATACTTTTCTTCTCCATTTTATCATTGCTTTGTTTACTGTCCCTTCTCGTGTTTGTATATACCTGGTTAGAATGAGATCTGTATAAAAATAAGAATCATGTTTTATTTATTACTAAATTCTTTATGTCTGGGGCAATGCCTAGAACATTGTATTCTACATTTCTTTGGAGAGCAGAATAAATATCTGTACCATCTGTGTTTAATGTGGATGTCATGATGGCTTCTCCTAAAATTATTCGTTTAATTATTTGGATACATCCTTCAGCTTGAACATTGAAAAAATAATATCCAGAATCCCTTGGAGTTCTACTTGATGGATGTTCCTCTTTTGCATTTTCTCATATTACTTTGTGATATTGAGTTGAATAACAGCCATGTATGTATAATTAGTAAAATATGCAAATATTTCATGCCATTATATTTCAGCTTAGAAATCAGAATGAAAAATTGTTATACTTAACATGTTTGGTAGTGTAACTTTCTTTAAATGCCTATCCCTGTCATGGTCCTTGCTGAGAAAATTAATTGTGTATCAACTCTGACTGCTTTGTTCATTCATCAAGTGTTTATTAGTAGACAAACAGCTGTCAGTAAGAATGGATCTTCTTTTTTGAGAATGTGCAGGCCAATAGAAAGCAATAAGAAGTAATGTTGCAACTGGTTTTCTTTAGTAGAATTTTTGTTTATGGAGTAATGGACCGCAACGGCAATTCCCTTGGAATTTCTTTGTTGGAAATCATCCCCAAACAGTTGGGCCTCCTTGTCTGGACTATCTTGACTTTCCCTTTAGTTGTGTGGAGAAGATATGTGAAAGGGCTGTGGTGCTAACATGTCAATCTTTCTGTGTAGAGAAGTTTATGTACAAGGCTAAATAAAAAGGAGCTGACTTTCCCAACACTGAACAGTTTCTCCAAGGATGAAGTATGGTTCCTGCTCTTCTAGTCTCATAGATGGAATGCAAAGCTGTTTGGCTGAGAGTCAGTACAAGATTGATTGAGTTTACCTTATTAAGTAAGTGAGTCTCATAGACTTCAGGCTTCATGGAGCTGGCTGTTGAGGAAGCCAGCAAGTACTCATCTTTGTTCCTTTTGTCTCTTTCTATATGAATGCTTGTTATGGCTTGGATTTGCAATGTTGTCTATAGGCACATGTTTTGAATGCACATTCACCAGTGGGTGGTTATATTTTGAGAGGCTGTGAAGCCATTAGGAAGTAGGAATAGAGTAGTGAAAATAGGTGACTGGAGCAGACTTTTAAAGGTGATTCTTGTCCCTGACTCTGGCCCTCTCTCTAGTCTCTGGTCTTCCATGGAGCAAATAGCTGCTGCTTTATGCTCTTATGATCACAAATGAAGCCATTTTACCATACTTTGCCTTGCCTTGGTATCATGACATTTCTTAGAAAAGGTGAGTCAAATTAATTTCCCGTTTTTGTAAGTTGTTTTCATCAGGCATTTTGGTCACAAGGATGCAAAGGCATCTAATCAAATGCTTTTATTTTTTATGATCATCTGGAGGTAAGATTCACTGTTTGGGGAAAGTAGATATAGTTTCCTAGTCAGCCATTGTCTAAGAAATCTTCAAATGTAGTTTCCCAAATAACTGGGGCCTTGGAAAAGGAAAGGTAATGTTTGTTCTAATTAGTCTCTTGTCTCTGTAATACAATTTCTAAGAGAAATATCTTAGGGGAGGGAAGAAATATTTATTTTGGCTCATGGCTGGCTCCTATCTTAATCATGGATGTTAACATCACTGGATCTGGAAATAACTAAAATGCAAGCCAATGATCATGCCTGTGTAGAATATTCTTGACCAGAACATTTAAAATGGAAAAATCTACCCAAAATGCACATGTCACCTTCCAGGGGCTGCATGCTTTTCCTTGTTTGCCTTCATTCTCACTGGCAGGTTCATCTACGCTCTTGTTACCACAGCTGCATCTCCTTGCCCAGCTAGGAATCTATTTCTTAGAGCTTCCAAAGTTGGCTGAAGAGTAATAGCTCCTTCGTAATCCTCCAGGCTTCCTGTGTACCCAGCCTTATAGACTGAACCACTACTGGATTTGGGGCCTTTCTGTTGATGGAAATCCACAGAGATACCCAGATTATATTGTGTAGACCAATCTAATACATAACCTCCAGAAAACCCTGATTGAGGCATATAGTAATGCAGAAACATCACAGTAAAAAGGTGTGGACAAAGGAAACTCACTTACTTCATGGCAGTTTGGTATCAAATGACACACAGAGAGGAAAGGCACAAGATTTATACCTATACAATGACCCCAGTGACCTATGTCTACCAACTAAGAACAATTTCCTGGTTTTAATGTCTAATAATGGTGTCAAATTATGATAACATCAATGAATTGATCCCCTGACAAGTCAGAGGATCCATATAATCCTATAATCTATGAATACTGTAGGAGAAAGTCTTTAGAATCATTTTATATCCAAGGTACAACAATAATTAAGTGACATTCAGATTTCTCACCATCTGCGTTCTTTAGGGCAAATTCTTTAGGAAGTAGCTGCTATGCTAAGGCCAACTCATGAGTTTTGTAGAACTCTAAATTGGCTTTTTTTAAAAAAATTGGTTTGAAACTGTGAGAGGACAAAGTTTCTTCTATCTTGTCTCAGCTGGAGCCATTTTGGTTTAACTTGAAACTGATACCTCTCCCTTCCCTTTTCTACCCCCATGGTGAAAAGTCCTGTAGAAAAGTACCTAACCTTGTTCTAGAAATTCAGAATCAAAATGCCCCAGCTAGCTGCATGATTTTGGCTTCTGTTAAACTGCTTGCTTGCTTTACTTCCCCCTGCAACTACCAACCAGGATGAAGTTTATCTGTGTTCTTTGCCTTTAAAAGTTCCCTGTAACATGCATTTCAGGTTGTTCTGTAAGAAGTGTATCCCTCCAGGCAGTCCTAATTCGACTTTGATCACGCTGAATGGTCTCGGTCTCAACCTTACAACAAAATCACACCCTTAATTTTCAGTTTCTCCCCTATCAATTATCTACCACAAGCACATATTTGGTTGTAGTTCCATATTTATTAATATACTTGTAGAATTAAACTGTAGACAGTTTATAGACATGGTTTAGAGACCATGTGTAATTCATTAATATTTTGTCTATTGAATTTTCTGTTTTCTGTTACATGTGACTACTTAGTGATGAGACTCTTTTTTTTCACCCCACAACAATGGACACACAAACATGACCCATTAGAACCAAGTCTCTGCTGAGGATGTAGGCCATTGGTAAAGACTGTCTTCACTTACAAAACGTATAAAATTACTTGAAAGCCCTTTAAGTCATTCGAAGTATGAGAATTAATTATTTGTCTTCTGGAGGGAAGAAAAAATGGGCACTTTATTGCATCTAACAGCAGCTCTTGGATAGAGCTATTATTGTATACTAGGACCAATCATGAAGAACAAGGGCAAGTTTCCTTCCTCAGAAACAGAGACATTTCCTTGGTCAGACCAAGGTCTTTTTGAAAGAAACAGCATGCCTTTTCTGTCTTTCTTCCCAACACAAGAATACTATGCCAAACTAATTTTTTTAATGATTAAATTTGACACTACATTTACCATGAATAATTATAGTTTTTAAAAACACACTTTTCCCAAATATAGACAACAACAGGGACTGGTTATCTACTTATCCTTTTCTGGTACAGTTAACGATAGTTCCATTACCCAAAGTGCTCAATAAACCAGCTGCTTCATTATGCTGAAAGTGTGATCAATGAAACTACTGGTTTTATACATGTAAAGTTTTCTAAATGAAAGTAGAGGGAAAGAAGATAGATTATCTATTTTAATAAAGAGAAAATTGTATAGACCTTTGTATTCTTTTAAAGTATAACATGCGTGCGTGCGTGCGTGCGTGCGTGTGTGTGTGTGTGTGTGTGTGTGTCTGTCTGTCTGTCTGTCTGTCTGTTTGGAGGATAAAGGACAAAGAACATTAATCTTTTCACATAACAATATGAATACATGGAACACTTCAATTGAATCTTTGTCTTTGTTGAAAAGATATCATCTCCATTTTGCTTCCAGTCTTTGAACATGCTTTCTTTTCCCCAGATAATTAATAACATTTTGTGATTTTGTGATAGCTTGGCAAGTTTGCAGGTAGATGTTATAAGTTATGTATATTTTATTTCAATTCTGAATCCAAATAATTTCTTGGATGTTGTTCTCTAAAATTTAGCAATTTCTAAAGCCTTGTTGTTTCATAAATATGAGGGCACTTAATATATGATGAAAAGTTTTAATGTCTTTGATGACATTAACACAACCTTTGGCTATCTGAACTTCAGTAGACTTTGTGAAATTCTGTGGTATTTATTTGTAAATAAAACAGTATTGTTCCTTTGGAAAATTCACCTGACATTTTCCATACTCATCCTGCCAAGAAATGCAACCATACACATTACAAGTCATGTCTTTTTTTCATGCTGAATGAGAGATCTCCCAACTTCAAAAATTTTAAGGTTTAAATAAATTAGAATAGAGTGAATACTAAATATATATAATTCATGTGTGTGCTCAGAAGTCTGTCTGTTACTGAAGTATTTATGACATGATATGACAATTTGGACCCTGTGCCAATCAGATGATGAGGCATAGAGACAAAAAGTGATTTAAGATAAGACTATCTATGCCAACACAGGGAGATTAAAATATCTTTCCATACCCAAATGAAGTATTTAGAATGTTGGAAGGAAAAGAGCCATTTGTTTTTATTCTTATCTTCTATCAAGTTCCAGACTAGAAGAAAAATGATAAATTGTCAAGAAATTACTCTGGGAGATTGTAGAGTCTAAGCTCAAACGGCATACTATCTCAGCTGTGTGATTATCGTCCTCTGTTGATCAGAGTAAATTACTTCTAGATGCCAAGTTGTTCCTCAACAGTGAATTAGGTTCTTAGGAAGATATGCTTGATGCTTAGGCTTTCCAGAAGAGTCCCAGGCTTGTGTGGGTAGATATGATGTATGTGGTGGATTTTCAAAGCACACACCCACAGTGCTGCTCTGTCCCACAGTCTTCTTCCCAAATGCCCTGTGCTCAAACTGAAGTGCTGTCATGCCCAACTTCAGGGATATACCCAGCATGAGGGATTCATCAGACTGTGGTCCTGCCATGTTAGGAAAAATCTTAATGATTTTAGGGCATCATTTCAGTATCACACTTTGTGTCACCCTGTGTATAGTGACAAGGTCATCCTTGCACCACTAAGCTTCTCAAAGACAATTCCTTCGCCCTGGTCTTCAGAAACAGAGGACAAGATAATGTAACTAGCAAGGGGAGCATCCTTTCTGTGTGGCAGAGCTTTCGCTGGTGTGAACTTAGAGTGGTCACAGCAGGCTGTGCATTTGGATAATCCAGGAGGTTTTCATTTATTGCCAGTTCTGGATGTTTCTGTATTTATTGTCATGTTGAATTCTTGAAAAGTGAGTTCTTAGTGGGAGATATATTGCATCTAGCACTTTCTTTTTCCTACCTTCTCCTCCTCCTCTCTCTCTTGTTTTATTTAGTTCAGAAATTGTCTTTCTCCTTTTCTTCTTCTCTCCATCCTCCCTACCTTTCTTTTTCCCCTATTCTTTCTGTGTAATATCTTAATGCTTATGAGAACAGAAAGTTAAGTTCCAGCTGTAATGGGATATGATGTTCCCAGTGTTGTGCTGGGGAAATAAATTGAATTCTAAAGGTCACTTTGAGCATTAAAATTGTGTGAAATATAACTCTTTAGTTATATTCACTCTATGCAATCTATGCATGTGAAAAACATTATTTTAACACATATGTTAGCTGGCATTTTGTTTTGCTTTAATTTTTCTTACACAGAATTCCAATAACCATCATGATTTCTTTTGCAACAAATTATAGCACTCTATAGTAGTAGGAAAGGAATAAAATTTTGTTCTCTGTATTGAGTTTCCCAACAACTTGACTGGCTTTAAAGTCACCCAGAAGTATATCTCCCCAGTGTGCCTGGGAGAGCACTTCCAAAAATGTTTAGTTGAGGAGGGAACACATACCTTGAATGTGGGGAATCCTATCCTGTGGACTGGGGCCACAGACTACAAAGCACCCATGTAAAAAGTTGGCCACAGTGATAAGTACCTGTATCCCACCACTGTGGAAGTAAAGACAGAGAAAGACCCCTAGCAATTCCTGGCCAGCCAATCTCACTCAACAGCTGAGTTCTGTCTCTAAAATTAAAGTAGAGAGTGATAGAGGACGACACTTGATATAGAACACATGCGTATATACATCAGAGAGAGAGAGAGAGAGAGAGAGAGAGAGAGAGAGAGAGAGAGAGAGAGAGAGAGAGAGAGAGAGAGAGAGAGAGAGAGAGAGAGAGAGAGAGAGAGAGAGAGAGAGAGAGAAGTTCTTTAAAAAGGGAGAAAGAAACAGCCCTCATTACTCTCCAGTTCTGGACTGAAGATTCAATGACTAGCCCACTTACAGGCCCTCCATCCCTTCCCTTCTCTGACTGTATTTATTGACACCATGAGCCAATCCAAACCCTTCTCCCTCAGCTGCTTTTCTCGGTTATCTTGTTATAGCCATGGGGAAAGCAGTTAACACAGTCTGCCTCCTCTGATTTTGGCAACTTATCAGTATAAGTGGGGAAATAGATATTGCTCAATAAAAAGAGTTTCTGTATCAGAGGGAACCTTTTGGCACCCCGTCTCATCTCAGCTCTGATGTCTGATGTGTCTGTCAGTGAAGCACCGGCTATGCAAGCAGGAGGATTCAAGTTCCGATTCTCAGCACCCACGTAAAACGGTGGCCGCGGTGATGAGTACCTGTATCCCTGCACTGCGGAAGCAGAGACAGGAGAAAGACCCCTAGCAATTCTTGCCCAGCCAGTCTCGCCCAACCAGGGAGGTCCAGGCTCAGGGAGAGACAGGTCTCTAAAATGAAGGTAGAGAGTGATGGAGGAAGATACCTGGTAGAGATCTTGACAGAACTTGAAGTGTACCTTCACAAATGCATGCACACGCACATGTACCAAGCCCTCCGCCAACACACACACACACACACACACACACACACACACACACACACACACACACAAACATAGAGTTCTTAGCAGGATACTATGAATGGTCTGTGTTATGCCGAGAGAGAAGGGGACTGTTTTTGGCCTGCCTTTTGAATGCTCAGCCTCAGCATTAGTTGTCTAGTTGTCTCGGGGTCCACCACTTGTTTTACTGTAGCAGTAAATGCTTTCTGTACATGGCTTAGCTGTTGGCCCCGGAGCAAGCAACTGCAGTACACTGCTTGAGCAAAGTTATAGGAGCGGAGGAAACCTCATAATATGTGCTTTCTGTATTTCAGATCTCTAATGCAAACTATACCATTGTCATCCCTGGGGCTATATTCTGTAATAAAAGTTTTTGGAACAACAAATTACTTTTAAAAACATACCCAATTGACCAAAGAAAGCATGTATTACACTTGTTTGTGTATTTTATTTATTATTATTTTCCCCCTTTGAATTATTTTTCTTACTTTTATTGAGGCATGGTTTCCAATTAGGAGTTGGGTACCTTTAAGATGCACCAGCCTGTGTTTTGACATTCGTTTGACTTTGTGTATTTTTAGTTTTATATATTTTGAGTTAGATGGAAAGAAAAATTAACGTGGTTCTATGTATGTCATCAAAGAGTAAGCAAGTGATACTGTGTGGGATCCTCCTTCCACTCTGGCCCGGTACCTAGCATAGCGTGCTTCCTCCTTAGGTGCAGCTGCGACTTGCCCTGCTCAGTGGTAGCAAAGGGAGGCAGCAAGCTCTGAAGCCTTGCGGTTCCCCGGAGGACTTCCTGCTGGAGGACAGTGGCACCTAGGCCCTGTCCTCTAGTCTTATCGGCACCCTCAGCTTCAGTAGTATGGGTCACAAGAAATTGACGGGGATGAGGATGCTGGCCACTAGGCCCTGACCTTGGGAGAAGACACAAACTCAAATACCAACATGATTGACAGTTGGGTAGTCAACTCCTGGCCCCTCAGCTGCAGGAATTCTGGAAGGAGACCTGGAGCACCCTAGCTCCACATCAGCTGCTCTTTGAGATGACCAGTACCAGTCAAGGACCCCAAACCTCATCACGTTCTAAACCCTTTGCTGTGATCATCACAGGACCACGAGATAGCCAACCACTCCAGACCTCTAGCCACAGCAATTCTGGGGTCTCATGGCTGTCACCTATATTCACTGTGAGCTCCTAAGCCAGAACTTGACTGAAGAGACTATCGTTCCCACCTTTGAGTGGTTTTCAAGCCAGCCGCAGGCAGTGCCCAAGCTACACACCATGCACCAGACCTGCAAGAGGCATGGCGGTTGCAGAGAATGCCAGTATTGGCCCTTGTGATGTGCTGGTGTTCCGGGCCCATGCCTGCTGACTCCTGCAGGGTTGGCTGTGTGCCATCAGAAGCTGGAGGACTCTGGGAGGCCTGAGCATGTTGTGATAAGGCCCTGCAGCTACTGGGAGACAAGAGACCCCCAGCCTTGCCTAACACCCTTTGTAGAAGCTCATGTCTTGGCTCTGTTGGCTCCTGGGCGTGGACAAATGCCAGCCAGAGGATGTGGCAAGCAGCCAGGAGCCTGAAGAGGCTGCTGGAAATCTCTAGAATGAATTCCACACTAAGGAAATTTTCTTCTTCTGAGTTGATCTCTAGTCAGGCGTTGGCTAGGGTCACCCAAGGATGATACAAGGACATAATCTTGTCCCATCCTTCAGAGCACAGAATGCAGCCACATCCTCATCCCAGTGTCACAACTGCCCAAGCACTGGCCCTCAAGAACCCTTTGTGGATGAGGTTAAGGGCTAGGATGGCCTTATGCTTCAGCATAGACAAATGTGCTTCCTAGAGAGGGGTTTGGTACTGGGCAAGTCTGCCCCACACTAGGGCACCCCGGAACATTGTGACTGCTCCAAAGGGCCAACTACCCTTTGTGAGCCTGTCAAAAGCAGTTATTAGGAACTCTCCCCATAGGCACCACACTTGACAGTTTAAAAGCACTCTGACATACCTGCTCACTTCCTCAAAAAAGATCACAAAGAAAGGAGCTCTGAGAATGTTCTCCAACAGCTGGGCCAAACAGACAGCTACACCTCTAGCCGCTTGTGTTACAACACCCACCTGCTCCTTTTATGATCACCAAGTCCCTCAAACTGGCAATTCACTAAAAACTCCACCAAGGGGAGGGAGTAGCTGAGAGAGAACCTGAGCCACCAGGTAGGGGTGCGGGCTTCTGTTTCCTAGAGGCTCTTTCCCCTGGCTGGCTCTGGGTCTGAGTCTGATGCTCAGGAGGGGGAACTGATTGCTTCCTTACACAGAACAATAGTCACTTCAGTACCAAGTAGCTGTGTATGTGGCTTCATTTGATGTCCAATTTTCTAGACAATATCGCTAAAGTACAAAGACTCAAGAACTTGGCCTTGAAGATCAGACCAAATCTGATCCGAGATATGCTTAACAGCAAAGTGTGACTCTTCTGTGATGCTGATGCTGATTGTACCTGAGAGTATGCCTTCCCTGACCATAAAGGTCTGTTTTACCTTTATGATTCAAACCAAACAGCAACAAAGAAAACCAAAGCTTAATAAGCAAACCAAACACATAACAGAAAAGAAGTCCTCAAAAATGCCAAGAAATGGTGCTCAAACAAACAACTTGCCATAAATGTGTTTCTACATCTCACTACTTTTTAAAAAATGTATTTAGAAAGTTTTCAAGTGTCAATGATGCAGTATTTACTTTTGGGGGAAAATCCACTTAGAGTGGTTACTCACAGAATCCTAATATCTGACACTTCAATAGTATCCCAATATTTTAATATTTATCAAAAATTCTACATACCACTTTTCAAAATTATTATGTAACATTGCTGGGGGGATTCTTGGTATTCTCACTTAACATAAAGAAAACTGCAAGCCAGTTGCTTAAGCATTTGGTTTTTGCCACAGAATTACTAAATAATAGAGCCAAGACAAAAGGGACACTTTCCATTTGCTCTTTTGTATGTTTAAAATTTATTAATCATTAATTTCCTTTTCTCACAGATATAATACAGCTACTCACATATTTACTTTGAGAAATTTTTCTGACTTTAACATTAGCGTTGTGCATATGGCTGATGGCCCTTGCTCATTGTTATAGCAATCCACCCCTGTGTATAAATATATATCTGATAAGAGAGTTACGTTAACAGAGTAAATTGTAGATGCTTCAATTTTCTGGTTTCCAGAGTCACTGAGTCAGGAAAATTTTGTTGAAGACTTTGTTGTGGACTTGACCATGGTGTATCAGTATATCATTGCATTCTCTCTAGACAAGAGAGTGAACAGACCTAGGGAACTGTAGCTGCCGAGTTTGATGGGTTTCTGAAGGACTGCATCAGAGAAAAACCATCAAATCTAAGGAGCATTTGTTAGCTGAAACATGCTACTAAGAAGGCAGACAATGGTGTTTCTGACTGTGCCAGTATCACAGCAGCCCTACATTCTCAAGGAGATTTTGAGACAGTGGACTTAGAAAAGTCCTGGTGCTCACCTGAAAGCAAATCCTAAGAAAGATGTGCAAACCCCAAGGGTTGTGATCCTTCACAGCAAGAAGGCAAGAGCACAGTGGTGACGAGTGTCCTCTGCAAAGGAAGGTAAGTTTCAAATGTGGAAAAGGATGACTACATGCTTGGAAATGGGCACCCAGGCCTACACCAGCAAGTCAAAGGCTGATCTTAAGAAAGCCGATTCTTTGACATTTAAATTTACATAAAATCTATAGTAAAAATGTGACAGTCATATTGAATTGGTCCTGGAACAGAAATAACTCAAGACTAGTGCTTTATAAAGTTTGTTAGTTTGTCAAACTTTGGGACTCCAGATTGAGCTATTTCATGCCTTCTGTTACCAATTACTGGATTAGGAAAGTTGTTTCATTTCTGCCTGCCTGCCTTCCTTCCTTCCTTCCTTCCTTCCTTCCTTCCTTCCTTCCTTCCTTCCTCCCTCCCTCCCTCACTTCTTCCCTCCCTCATTTCTTCCCTCCCTCCCTCACTTCCTCCTTTCCTCCTTCTCTCCCTCCCTCCTTTTCTTCCTTCCTTCCTCCTCCTCTTCTTCATGGTTAACCAATATTAAGATGTCAGCAAAAACAAAAGATGAAAAAGAAAGAAAATTAAAAATAACTGCTAATCCCAAGTGTATTATTATCTTTTAACAGAAATTCTGAAGAGAGAAACTTCTCACTATTGTGCTTATCAAAATCATCAAAATAAAATTTATCAAAATACGGATATATTACTCTCAATAAAGATTGATAACAAAATAAAGTGAATGGCTTGGAGAAAATGACAGGTATATTCTTATTATACCTACCTGAGAGATAAATGGAACAGCAAAACTCTTTTTTTTTTCCTTTTCAGTTGTTTGTTTTGTCTTGTTTGAGACAAGATCTTACTATACAGACTAGGCAAATCCCAGACATGCAGTTCTTGCACCTTCTAAGCACTGGGGTTGTATGTGTGAGCCTCTGTGCCAAGCTAGCAAAATGGTTAACTGTCTAAGCTGCAACAAATTATACATGTTAGAGGACAGACTTCGAGGCACATATTAATGTGTAGTTTAGTGTTACTAGTCTCCATCAGCGAATACCTTAACTCCCGTCATTTATTGATCAGAAATGCTCCCGGAAGTGATTCACTGGGAAGACTTTGAACCTCTTCAAACAGCTGGTTACAGCGTTCTTGTCGATTAATGATGTACCTGTTGCTCCTCTCCTTATCCCTGGTACCTTCTGGCGGTTGATTTCCTAGTCACTGCATGCAGAGTGCCTGAAAGATCCTGTGTTCCATGTACTTTTCCAGGAAGGCAGCACATGCTTCCAGCTCCCTCAACACACTGTGTTCACTTCCATAACCTGTGACCCCAGAAGCAAGCTTTGTTTTCGGGCTTCAGGGAACTGCCCCCATGCACCCCCACCACCACATTATCCTTTCTACTAGCTGACAGAAAAGGAGATGTTGGTGAGGGTTCTTTCTCACTATCCAGACACCTGAGATTCCCCAGGGGCTGTTTCTACAGTTTTCCTCTTACCCTTTGTTTCTCAGTTGGAAAAAGTAGTCTAGTATAAATATGAGAGACAGATTATTGTGATGCGTGTGTGATTATACTACATCATTAATGTAACACATGAGTGTGCAAAATTAAAACAAAATCATAAAAGAATGTTAAAATCTAGTGAGACTTACAGAACAGACCCGCAGAGGAAACACTCACAAAACTATGCTTGCTATTCTTTCCGCTCTGGAAACAAAACATGTTCTATGATGCTCTGAACATGTTCCCTTCCTTTCCGATTGAACTCCACCTGACAGCTGCTGATTCATGCTTACAACACTCAGAAGAATGTTAATTGCTGATATAATCTCTACCGGATCCTGGGGAAAGTATCAAGGTAGCTATTCTCACCTTCGAAATAGAGATATTTAAAGAAGCAAAGTGCAGCAATCATGGGCATTTTGTGGACACATATTTGGGCAGGAATGTGGGTCTTCCTGTCTTATCCATATATAGGCCTCTGAGGCATAGATTCAGTGACCCAGAGTGCTCAGGGAGATGCTCTCATGCAGGCAGAATCTTCACTGACATCTGTTCTCATCAAGGTGAGGAATTTGAGGCTCGGATGGGTTCATCACAAACACTGAAAGTTTACTGGAAGACCAGAAGAAAAACGAGAATACGGATTTTCAACTCAGGAGGTTGCTTTTTGAACTTTTAATCATCTTTCCTTCTTCCTGTTGACATACAGATGCATTCACAGTCCACCCCCCCCCCCCCCGTGTTTTGTCAGAATCTGCAGCATGGACAAAATGACACCCCAAAGGAACCGAGACTCAGTTCCACATACACATGCTTAACTCAAGGGAATGGCTGCTTCTGTCCTTGTCATCCTGAATTTTGTAAGTTTCCTAAAGACATGCTAAATTAGGGAACAAAAGCATCTCCTGCCACATGACAGTAGCACTTCAGGGAGGCTGAACGTGCACCTCTCCAGGCTGAGTTACTAGAAGAAAAACAGAAGAGGAAGGAGGAAGGTTGAGTTTCCCAGGACGGAAGACAGTTTGTCAGGATGAGAGAGAGACAAGAGACATGCACAGACTCGCACTCCCATCCAGGGCTGAGCAGTGAAAGTGCTTTGTCCACATGTCTTCAAAGCTTTGCGAGGAATGCCAAACGGCATGGTTTTTCTGGAATACAATTCCATTTGAGAGGCCAAGGAAAGGTGAGGGTTTTTTTTTTTTTTAATGCACATTTGGTGCTTTCAAGGTCTCTTTCTGTAACTCTGTAACGAGAATGGAGACGTTCTTGAAAAGCTTTCTACAGAGAAAAGGAGCAATATGGTTGAAATTTCATTATGTTTTTTCCCCCCGCTTTGGCCCACATTGTATAACTGAAGATTTCTTCAAAACGGAAACAGAGCCCAGCTTTAAGGGGAGGAGGAAGAGAAGCAGACAGACTGCAGAGGAACAGCAAACACCTCTTTGCTATCCCTCATGCAAATGCACTGTGTTCATTCCAAGTCTTTGCTGTCTGATTTCTTCATACAGATCAAAGTCAGTCTCCCTTCCAGCACACATCTTTCTAAATTTTTCTCATCTTGGTGCTATTTTCAAAGTCATTTAGATTGTCTCTACTTAATAAGTAATTCAGATTCAGTAGTATTCATTGTTGATATTTCTCCAAGTAGTCAAACCACTCTTCCTCAAGGAATCTCATTCGTGTGTGTGTGTGTGTGTGTGTGTGTGTGTGTGTGTGTGTACATATATATCCATAGAATGAAAACTATATGTGCACACACATATATTTTAATTCTATATATGCTTGGTATAAATTGCATTATTTATCTGGAAAGTTCTGACCATTTTTTTCACGTTATTTCCAACCTCTAAGTTTGAACTAAAATCCCTTAGCTTCTAACTAAAAGTTCCCTAACTTTCTTGCATGACACTGATAGGGCCATGCAGTCAGGACCAGATCCCTGGACGTCTGTCTGCCTGATGCGGTGACACAGGTTTTATACCTTGATAGGGCCCACTAGATTTAATGCTCAATGGTTACCAACTTAAAATAAAAGCAAGGGCTGTTTTCATTTTGCGCTGGACCCACAGAATATACTGTTGGACCTTCTTCCAGAACTCGTGTTAACAAGCTTATCCCTCTGCCTCAGGACAATTGTCCACACCATTGTCTTGACGTTATTTTTGTGCCTCCACTCCCTCTGCCTCTCCCTCACACATACTAGGGGAGGAGCTCTGGAAAGCAATAGACCTCATTGGCTGTCTTTTTAGGAACATCTGGAAGAGACAGTTCATAAAGATGCTGGATAACAAGGCCAGAATCATGTTCAGAGTTCCTCAGCAACCCCAGCCACCACTCCCGGCAAACAAAAGAAAACAAAAAACCAAACTCACGAAAACAAACTTAAATCTGCTGAGACTAAGAGTATTATGGTCTGGGTACTTATATCCCTACAAAACTTACAATGAAATATCATCTCCAGTGTTGGTATTAAGAAGTGTGACTTTGGGGAGGTGATGAGGTTGTGAGGGTAAATCTTTGCAAATAGAATTAGAACCTTTATAAAGAGACCTCAGGCTTGTTTGTTCAATCCACCAAAGTGTGTATGCATAGAATATGCTATCCATGAGAAATGGTTCCTCACCAGACACTAAATTGGCTGGCGCCTGGATCTTGGCCTACTCAGCCTTCAGATTTGTGAGCATTAAGTTTCTGTTGCTTATAATGACCCATCCATGGTATTTTGCAATTGAAGTCAGAACAGACTGAGGGAAACAGTAAAAAAGCTAAAATTTTATGCATGCTTATTATGTGTTAATCACCACATCCTGCACAGAACAAACATAGCCTAGAGTTCCCAACATGAGCAATAGCTAAGACAAAGACTTCATTTTCCAGCAAGGGTTAGAGTGGGAAAGTGAAGTCAGGCATGAAGGGACAGAACCTGGAGTCCAGGCCGTGGCAGGCTTTCATGTATGAATCTATGTTTTTACTTGGTAGAGAACTGTGAAAACTCTTACACTATAAAAAATAAAATAAAAAGATAAAACTTAAGGATTCTGTTATTGGAACAAGGCCAAAATGGTAATATTATTCTTTCCTCTGCTCTCAACTGTCAGTTTATAAATTTATGTCTGTCAACTCAGAGATTTAAGCTCTTATACCAGTTACTAATGAGAGAGAGAAGGAGAGAGAGAGAGAGAGAGAGAGAGAGAGAGAGAGAGAGAGAGAGAGGGAGAGATTTAGTTTATGTGGACATTTCACTGTCTGCCTTCATCTCCTGAGCCATTTTTTCACTTCTTCCTTCAACAATAATAATTTTATAATTGTTTTCAATTGGAGGATTTTATGTATAAGTATAAGACTATTTTGGAGAACAAGAAAAGAAAAAGAGGAAGAAGAACTATTAGAGAACCCTGTGTAAGGAGATAAGGATGGAGACAAAACTCCTGTCAGCTCCCCATGGTAAGGTTCTAGGGTTAAGATGCATACACAGAAAGGCTGTTCTCCAGCCTCTTGCTAGTGATTGGATCACATCAAATTCAAGGAGACAGACTGCCAAGGATCCTTATGCTTGTACAGCAAGAGTTTTTGCACATAGAGCCATCTCCCCAATGTTTTCAATTGTTCTACCATCTCAGTAATAGTCTCTCTGTCTCTCTGTCTCTCTGTCTCTGTCTCTCTCTCTCTCTCTCTCCCTCTCTCTACCTCCCCCTCTCTCTGTGTATTACTGGGGGTTGGACATTGAGGCCTCACAAATGCTTAGCCATCATGCTACCTCTAAGCTCTCCAGCCCTTAAATAATCTTTTCCTGTTTTTCATATAGTTAATTTTATGTATTTTTATTTTATGTATAAGAGTGTTTGCCTGAACCTGTAACTGTCCATCACACATGTGTAGTGCCTACAAAGGTCAGAAGAGGGTGTTAAATACCCTGGATAGAGTTACAGATGGTTTGTGAGATGCCATGTAAATACTGAAAATTGAACCCTGGTTCTTTGGGAGAGTGGTTAGTGCTCTTAACTGCTGAGCCATCTCCTCTGACTCCCACCCACTGCCATTTAATATATTGTGAGCCACAGTGATGCTATAACTCAACCCTTAGGCCCTTAAATCTTCAATTAAACTGTTTGTTTTCCTGCTTCCAAGAAGGGGGATATGAAGAAATGCAGAGTTTGCTTTTCTAGTTGAAGAAAAGAGCACCAATTCAGCCTGTGTCTACGCTTGTAGCATCATTCCAGTGATCTTTAGCCTCTGTTGGTGAACACGGGTGTTTCTCCCATAGTCATGTCTAAATCTGAGGACAAGTAGATGAAGAATTGTTTTTCTTCCTTGAACATTAATGCTCTTTGCTAATTATGATGTCTAAGTAACTCTGAAGACACATTGTCCAGGTTCTGATAGTCTAGTTGACCCCTGTTGAACATATTTTTAACCCTAGTTCTTAAGACTTGTGCACACACACACACACACACACACACACACACACACACAAATAACATCTGTCAATGAACAACACTTACTAGAAGGTAATTCTTAAATGATATAAAGGTTTTTTTTTTTTGTGTGTGTGTGTGTAAATTGGATGATTTATTGTAAGCACCACATCTCTTTATTACTAAAATCTTGTATTAGGTACTTCATAGTTTTTTCTAGATAACCAACAGTTTTGAAGATGGGCTTATTTTAGTGCAATGATGGAATTTTCTTGGCTTTCCTCTTGAGATAAGAGTACACAGTCCATGATGACCTATGGAGGAACAGTTAAGGTGATTGTCCATGCTGTCATCAATTTGAAGACAGTTGTATGTCTCACTGTAAGATGAAGTTTGGACAGACGTATGTTTCCCAACAAGACCATTTCTGTATCACTTTATGCGTCATTTTAAGTAAACATCTTTTTTTAAAGATTTATTTATTTTATGTGCCTGCATGTATATCTGTGTGAGGGTGTCAGATCCCCAAGAAACTGAAGTTACGGACAGTTGTGAGCTGCCATGTGGGTGCTGAGAATTGAACCCAAGTCTTCTGGAAGAGCAGAAAACCATCTCTCCAGCCCAAATAAATCTCTTTTGACAAATGAGAAGCAATTCCAACTTCTTTGGACTCAAAATGAAAAATGAAACAAAATAAAAACCTACCAAAGAACAACAACAAAACTACCCACAAAACTCTATGTTGCCAGGATCATCCAGAAGAAGAAAACATAGTTGTTACTTTATTTAACACCATCTAGCACAGTTTCACATACGTAGATAGTAACTAATTTTACCTTTGGAAACTATAGTGATTAGAACTCTCACTTCTTTCTTGTGGTTAGAGAAACTGAAGCTACAGTTAAATGGCTCTCCAGGATAGAACGGTGAATCTGGTCTGCTATTGCCAAGCTCTAGTTTTTTGCCAAACAGGGCAAGAACCATTTTGATCTTAAAATTGCTTCAGGGGGCTGAAAAGACGGCTCAGTGTTGGTAAAGTGCTTGCCTCGCAGGTATGAGGAGTGGAGTTGGGATTCCCAGAGCCTATATAGAAGCCTGGTGGGCACGGTGGACTGACTGTAATCCCACTACACGGGAGGCAGAAACAGGGATCCACTCAGTAAGACGGCTAGCCAAACTGACCGAAATGGTGAACTTCAAGTTCGGTGGAAGACCCTGCCTCAGTAAGCAAAGTAGACAACAACAAAGTAAGACATTCGGCATCAACTTTAGGGACACACGTGCACACACACACACACACACACACACACACACACACACTCACACACATACACACAAATACACACACATGTGTTCCCACAGAGATACAAATGTCTATGTACATGCACGTATGCCACATATTATATGCAAAAAAATTGTTTCAGATATTTTTTAGCAAGTTGATATTTCCCCTCATTAATAAGCAAAAATGATATTGTACACATATTAATCCTTAAATGGCAAATAATAAGAAACAACAGCTTACCTATTCATGATTAACTGGGAGGAGTTGTGTCAGTAGTATAATTAATATAACTGGTAATTCAACAATAGCCCTGCAAAAATTCAGAGTATCTATGCTTCCCTTTTAGACTTTTTATCTATAGCTCTATTTAAATTGAAGCTATCACCGGATCATAAAGGAGATTAGTTTGTACCTCAAGGCAAAATAAATCAATCATATCAGAAGGAGCATTCCACCTTTGCTAAGCCCAACTTTAGCATCAGGTTTATTATCACCATTGAAAAAGAACCCCAAACTCAATTTCAAATATCTGACCATCATGCACACTCTGCAGGGAGCCCATAAAAGAAAGCAGAGGAGGTAACAGCCTTACTATTAGAAAAGAATACAATTTTGATTGTGTGTGGAAAGCATCTATTGAACCTGGTGCTGGATATTGACTCAGGATGCCAGCCTCCCCCTGCATTCCAGCTGAAGTTGAATGTTCTCTCTTTGGAACGAGCACTTTATCCCTGTGGCAGCTTTTGGTGGGGATACAGAACTGAACAGGTGCTGGCCTTGGGGGAGCATTTGATTAGATTCTTCAAATTAAAGGAGATAGTCTCCCTAACGGTGTGAAATTTTATACAGTCAAGAGGAATGGATGAAGTGTATTTTTTTTAAACTAATTAATTTGATTCAGCAAAAGGTTGCTTTTCAAAATCTTTTACATTTTCTTTCCTTGGCTCTCCTTAGATGTTAGCCCTCTGTCACAGATTTGTTCTCCTCACATTTGCGGCTTTGATTTCTGCTCGTATTAGTCATGTCCAAAGCAGTTTCACAGCATGGCCCGGCAGGGTCTGTGGTACCGTGCCTTCAGTACTCCCAGGCTAAGGGCATGATGGGTTTCGCCCTGTGTGTAGGAAGGTTGAAAGCCCAGCAAGTGATGTTGAAAAGACCAACGTTGTCAGAATGAGTTAGAGAAGGTGTCCCAGATTTACTTTGGAAAGCCAGCAGGTAATATCATTATACAAGTGCAAAGAAATAGGGCATTCTCACACGAAGATAAGCTGGTATTTAGACCAGTCATTATTTGAACATGTGCCAATAGTTTACATTTTAGGTGGATGAGTTGTCACAGTTACATAATGTTTGAGGACAGCAGATTTGTTCAGTGAACAAATGAATGAATAAGGCAATTTTAGTCCCATATGTAAATGCATACTTTTATAGATAAAATCAAGATACACGCTTTCATCACTATAAAGAAAAATTCAAGAAAGCATGAACAGCTAAGGAAAGCTGACATGCCAATTGCTTTCCACACATTATTTACAGACACAACAAATTTTTGGTCAAGGACAGGCCACATATGCAATGGTGCTCCATGAGATTATAATGGAGCTGAAAAGCATAAGATATGTCATAACACAAGGCATTGCTTATCAGCTTGTGCTTATGTTGGGACAAGCAGACCTACTATGCTGCCACTCATATAAAATTTTATCACATGCAATTATGTACCGATAGTTATAATAAATGACGATGCTTCTGGTCTGTGTATTTACTGTACTATTTCTATCATCATCTTAGAGTACTACTGCATTTTAAGACAGGAAAACAGAGCCTAGGGAGACAGCTCTGTATAATGCTTGCTATTCAAGCATGAAGAGGATCTGACATCCATTCCCAGAACCTATTTTAAAATGCCAAATCTAGTGGCATACACTTGTAATGTTAGCCCTAGGGAGTCAGAGACAGGGGGATTCCTGGGACTCAGTGGCCAGCTACCCTAGTCAAATTGGCAAATTGAAGGTCAGTGAGGGACCTTATCTCATAAAATAAGGTGTGTAGTGACTGAAGAATGACACTTAAGGTTGGCCTCTGGCCTCCATGTGCACACATGCACGTGAATACTCTCTCTCTCTCTCTCTCTCTCTCTCTCTCTCAAACATACTTACTCAAAAGTATGTTGAGTGATGTTGGTAGCAATCTCCTTCAGTTTACCTTGACAGATTTTTTTTTTTTTAAATTGAATCAGGAGGCCACACTGAGTGAGTGGCTGTCACAGACCATCCGGCACGGTGTATGCTCTTTGCTGTTGGTACGACATAGATGGCTATTGCCGAGCAGCACATGCATGCCATATTTACTTATTTATTTATTTATTTATTGTTGGGTTTTCGAGACAGGGTTTCTCTGTGTAGCTTTGCGCCTCTCCTGGAAGTCACTTGGTAGCCCAGGCTGGCCTCGAACTCACAGAGATCCGCCTGGCTCTGCCTCCCAAGTGCTGGGATTAAAGGCGTGCGCCACCACCGCCTTTACTTTTTTTTTAATGTAATTTTAAATTTAACTTTAATTTAAATATGCACGCCATATTTAAATACCAACACCCACCCTGCTAAGCATCTTTTTAAGCGCGGCTCAATTGGAAGAGGGCTCCCAGAGACCCTGTCTCCTGGCACTTGTGCCTTCGTCCACTCTCCCTTCACAGACTGCAGGGCACCTGGACAATGCGGAATCAGTTACTCCCAGGTTTGCATCCTGAAAGCCTCGAAGCTTTCGCTGTGCCTTTTCTTGGACAACACCTTCTGTTCTTGGGACAGTGAAGCAGTTCTACCCAGAAAATTGAGTGTCGAGAGTCAAGACCTCCCCTCAAGAACCTGTATTCACTTGTCAAGGCACCCAAACCACCTAGAAGCACATCATAAGGCACCAGTTAACCTTCGGGTGACTTCAACTCTTACCAATTTCCTCACTATAAGGTCAAAGACAGACCTCACTAGTAGACTGGTTGTAACTGAACCAGAGCTATTCAGTGTAGCTAATACCTTTCTGTCCTCCAAACCCATGTAGAAAAATACATTTATATTGTTTTAATTATTTTAGTTTTACTTTATTCCTCTCCTCTCTCTCTCTCTCTCTCTCTCTCTCTCTCTCTCTCTGCTTCTGTGCTTCTCTGTCTCTCTCCGTGTGTGATATGTGATGAATGCAGTTAAAGTGGTGTCACAGTGCTCAAGCAGAAGTCATCAGACTACCTTGAGGAGTTGGTTTTCCCCTTACATCTTGTTGTCAACCATGCTGCATACTCCAGGCTAGCTGGACCTGAAAGCCTTCTGGGCAATTCTCCTGTTATGGGATATTTGATCACATCATTTGAAGATGTCTCTGTTTTACCTCACCTGCCTAAGATACCTTCTGATTGGTATAGTAAAGAGATGAATGGTTAATAGCTAAGCAGGAGAGGATAGGAGGGACTTCTGGGGGGAGAGGGAACCTTGGGAGAAGAATTAGAGAGATGGGATTCACCAGCAAGACATGAAGTTGAACATACTGCACTGAAGAGAGGTAATGAGCCATGTGGCAGAATGTAGATTAATATAAAAGGGTTAATTTAAGTGATAAGAGCAAGTTGGGAACAAGTCTCAGCTAAGGCTGAACTTTCACACATAATAAGAAGTCTCTGTGTCATTGTTTGGGAGCTGGTGGTCCAAAGAAAGTCCAAATGAATTTGGTGTCCAATGTGAAGGCACATATATCCAATCATAGGGCCGATAGCAGCTGGCATGCTACTCCATGGAAGACCAGATAGAAATGCCTGCTGCAGCTCAGCCCAGCAACTTCTTAGAGCTGGGACAGGTAAACAACTGGTGGCCCCAGGTATAAGGCTTGGCTCTCATGGACCCAAGGGGCATGGAGCCAGGTGCCAGCACCATGTGCTGAGCAGAGCCGCAGAAGGAGCCTGTATATGCACAGAAGGGCCTTGCAATATTTTTGAAACATTTTTCCAGAGTCAGGCACCAGAAAGCCAGGACAAGATTGAGAAAAATCTCTGAATGGGTACAACATGCTTGAAAATGTGCTTATGTGCTGAAGAAAGAAAGAAAAATGGGTATAGACAGTCATAGAAAAATAAAGTTTGAAAATAATAAAGTCTTTAAAAAGAGAGTAAAATAATATAAAAAGAATAAGCCAGGTAAAGACGGTAAATATGGTAACACGGGATATTTGCATCCTATATAGTGCTTTATTAATTTAAATTTTTAAATGCTAATGAGCGAAAAACTACATCTGTGCAGAATATTGCATAGAAAAAAAAACTCCGGGCGGTGGTGGCGCACGCCTTTAATCCCAGCACTCGGGAGGCAGAGCCAGGCGGATTTCTGTGAGTTCGAGGCCAGCCTGGGCTACCAAGTGAGTTCCAGGAAAGGCGCAAAGCTACACAGAGAAACCCTGTCTCGAAAAACCAAAAAAAAAAAAAAAAAAAAAAAAAGAAAAAAAACTCTGCTGAATTTAGCCAGCCTATATATTCTAAGGATCTCTTAACTTCAGAATGGAGGACAGGAAATGTGTTGAGTTGGGGGAGAGGTTAAGCCTTTGTTTCCACAGGAAACAAAAAGCTATGGATTCCCTCAAAATTAACAAAGATCAGATTTGACTGGGGGGACCTCCTGAAAATTTTGGCTTCAGACATAAAGAAAAAAAAACAAAATAAAAAGTCCCTACAAGACAAATGATGTATATGCTGATCCCTGTACATGGGAACAGTTCTGAGACTGGATAAGACATGATACATCTTATTGGCTACAGATTCCTCATGACTTATTATTACCTGCCATTCTTTTATATGGCATTGATGGAGACTTACATTACAGTTTGGCTATACAGTCCAAATGGACTTATAGAGTTGACAGATGCTTTTTACCTGCTCAAACATAGAACAAAAAAAAAAAAATCTTTAGCTGATTTGTGCATACTATACATTCCATACTTGTGTTAATGTATACATATATGTTACCTTTAAAAGTTTTTCTTTTTAGGGAAAAAAAAAAGATCAGACACCAATGAAGATAGACAAATAGCCCAGGTGATCCAGTCTTTCAGAATGTCTTTGTTGCAGTTTTGTCAAAAATCTACATGTAAAACAACTTCAAAGCAGCCAGCTAAGAAGGTTTAGTCTCAGAGACTACTTCAGCCAGGACTGCAGATAAGCTCTTCACTTTCCCATCACAAAGGCCGGACAGCAAATGATACAGCTAGCTCAGATCTCTGAGGACTTGACTGTTTTCTCAATTTTCTCTGGAATTAATTTGTTTATTTATTTTTATATAAAATTGAAAACATGACTTGCTATTAGATACTGCAGGTCATAGAGGACCTCAACACGTTTAGAGCTAACTGATGTTTTTATGCTATAATTTTCAATGCCAAAAATGTTACTTCATAAAAATATATAGTAAAAAATGGCAGAAGTATGTTTAGAGCCACTTCTAACATTGTTGGAAATTGATTTACTGATATTTTACTAAACTCAAACAGAAAATTTTAAATATCTCCATCTATCTATCTCTCTCTCTCTCTCTCTCTCTCTCTCTCTCTATCTATCTATCTATCTGGCTGCAGTTTCTACTCCCTCCTCTCCACCAAGTCCCTTCCCCTAGCCCCCTGTTTCCACCTCCCCAATCCACTCCTCCATTTTTATTTAGGAAATGGCAAGTCTCCTATGAATATCAACAAAATGTGGCATATCAAGTTGCAGTAAGACTAAGCACATTCCCATGTATTAATGCAGGACAAGGTGACCCAGTATGAGGGTCACAAAAGCCTGTAAAAGAGACAGAGACAGTCCTTGTTCCCACTGTTAGGATCTCACAAGAGGACCAAGTTATACATCTGTCACATATATGCAGAGTGCCTAGGTCAGTCTCATGCAGGCTCCCTGGTTGTCAGTTCAGTCTCTGTGAGACCCTATAAACTCAGGTTAATTGATTCTGTGAATTTTCTTGTGGTGTCCTTGACCCTTCTGGCTCCTAAATCCTTTTTCTTCCTCTTCTGTAGGATTCTAGGAACCAGTGACCTTTTTAAACAGCTGAGTAATACTCCTTGTGTAAATGTAGCACATTTTCTTAATCCATTCCTTAGTTGAGGGACATCTAGGTTGTTTCCAGCTTCTGGTTACTACAAATAAAGATGCTATGAACATAGTTGAGCAAGTGTCCTTGTGGTGTAATTCAGCATCCTTTGGGTTCATGTCCAAGAGTTGTGTAGCTGGGTCTTGTGGCAGGTTGATTTCTGGTGTTCTGAGAAACTGCCACACTGACTTCCAAAGTGGCTGTACAAGTTTGCACTCCCACAAGCAACAGAGGAGTGTTCACCGTGCTCCGGTCACTTGTGTTTTTGATCCTAGACATTCTGACAAGTGTAAGATGGAGTCTCAGAGTTTATTTGTTTTGCATTTCCCTAAGAATGTTGAATATTTTTTTAAGTGTTTCTCTGCCATTTGAGACTCTTCTGTAGAGAAATCTGTTTAGATCTGTATCTCATTTTTTAATTGGATTATTTGGTTTGTCGATACCTAGTTTCTTGAGTTCTTCATATATTTTGGAAATCAACTCCTTGTTGGATGTAGGTTTGGTGAAGATCCCTTCCCATTCTGTAGGCTGCCGTTTTGTCCTCTTGACATTGTCCTTTGCCTTATAGAAATGTTTCAGTTTCATAAGGTTCCATTTATTATTTGTTGATTAATTGCCTGTGCTATTGATGTTCAGTTCAGGAAGTTGTCTTCTGTGCCAATGCATTTGAAATTATTTTCCACTTTCTCTTCTATCAGGTTCAGTGTATCTGGGTTTATGTTGAGCTCTTTGATCCACTTGGACTTGAGTTTTGTGCAGGGCAATAGGTTACAGATCTATTTGCATTCTACATGCTGACATCCAGTTAGACCAGCACCGTTTGTTGAAGATGCTTTCTTTCTTCCATTGTATGATTTTGGCTTCTATGTCAAAAATCAGGTGTCCATAGGTGTGTGGTTTTATGTCTGAGTCCTCATTTTAATTTCATTGATCCATCCATGTTTTTATGCCAGTATCATGTGGTTTTTGTTACTATTGTTCTAAAATCAAGAACTTTGGAAGTTCTTTTACAGTACAAGATTGTTTTAGCTAGCCTAGATTTTTGTTTTTGTTTTTCCACATGAAGTTGAATGTTGTTCTTTCAAGGTATGTAAAGAATTGTGTTGGAATTTTAATGAGATTGCATTGAATCTGTAGATTGCTTTTGGTAAGATGCCTATTTTTACTTTATTAATTTTACTGATCCATGAGCATGGGATATCTTTTATCTTCTGATATCTTCTTCAATTTCTTTCTTCAGAGACTTAAAGTTCTTGTCATGCAGATCTTTCACTTGCTTGGTTGGAGTTACACCAAGATATTTTATATTGTTTGTGGCTATTGTAAAGGGTGTTGATTCCCTGATTTCTTTTTCCTGTTTATTGTTTGTATATAGGAGGGCTACTGATTTTTTTTTTTTAGTTAATCTTGAATCCAGGCACTTGACTGAAAGGTTTGTCAGCTGTAGGAGTTCCCTGGTAGAGTTTTTGGGGTCACTTTTGTATAATATCATACCATTTGTGAATAATCATGCTTTGACTTCTTCCTTTACAATCTGTATACCCTTGATTTGGTTTTTTTAGTTGTCTTATTGCTCTAGCTAGAACTTCAAGTACTATATTTGGATAGGTATGGAGAAAATGGACAACCTTGTCTTGTTCCTGATTTTAGTGGAATTGTTTTGAGTTTCTTTCCATTTAATTTGATGTTGGCAGTCGGCTTGCTGGAAATTGTTTTTATTATATTTAGGTATGTCTCTTGTATCCCTGATCTCTCATGAAAGACTTTTATCATGAAAGGGTGCTGGATTTTCAAACAGCAATTTTTTAAATTAAACATTCTAACATGGCACAACCCACAGATATATTAACCTGATGCTTACATGCTGAGGAACGACAGTAGGGAACTGTAAAAAGTCTTTGTTTTCCATAATTACACCAGTATGTTTCCATAGGAGCTGAAGACTTCAGACATTAAAAACACTGCAGTGCACCACACAGTAGTCTCAAATCTGAGCCAATGTGCTTCAAGCAGCCATTGTTGTCCCTGGGTTGTTTGATGTCATGTACAGTTCAAGGTGAATATGTTGCATGTTCAAAACCAAGGCTGTAGTTAATTTGCACAATGCAATACAGGATTCACTGCTGGAACATCTTGGACCCACTATACATTTAATTCTGAATTGATTTTTGTGTGTTGCATGCTCAGTAATCTTTTACTGTTGCCTCATTTTCTTCATCATCTCCACATTCAGTTATGCAAGCCCACCTCTGATGCAAACCCACACTTTGAGGAAGCTGAACTTGTACTGAGGCCTTAAGTGGGGTTGCCTGTTGGTTTTGCTGTGTCCTAAAATATGAAGATTATGTACTGGTTCTTTTTTTCCTTTGTAAATTTATGTATCCTCCCTGCCTAGAGCAAGGCTGGTATTCAGTGGACATTTGGTGAATACCTGTTGCATTGGCATTAATTCTTGGGGGAACTGACATTATTCACTTTTTAAGTGGGCATGCTATTAAAGGTAGAGTGATTCCATCAATGTAACTCATTATCTACTGCAATAGAAGAATAATAAGTGTGTAATAAATGTGATTTTCATCTCAAAATCAAATTCATTTATACACACACATTTGTATGTATACACACATATGTATATGGTGTTACATTTCCAAAGCAATGTTCAAACAAGGTAAAAAGGACTTCTACTAGAATCATAACTTGAAGGATGGTCATGAGATTCCCCCCAACAATATTTCCAGGCACCTAAGGAAAATGAATCTCACGGCTCACACACGTGGCCTAGGCAAACTCTTGTTCAATCAAGAAGATGACTGCTGAGGCAACTCTTACTAACTACAGCTGCCCTTGTTGGGTGGTTCCATGGTTGTTAGTAGTTTCAAGTCTCAGCAGTTGATCCCAAATTTGTGAAAGGGAGAAATTATGCAGTTATTAATTACTGATTTTGAGTACATTATAAAAATATTAAAGACAGTGTCAGAGACCAGGTCCATTGAATGCTCTCTGGTCCCTAAAGAAGCCTAGTGTGATGAAATGATGGCTCTCACATAGACTCACGTAAGTATTCACACTTGGGCTGTGTGGATTTTCAAGGATCTTCTCGTACACATTGCATTTTATTTTTTTAATAATCAGCTAATACCATCAAGATGATGCTTGAATGTTTGAGCACTTCTGATGGAGTTGCAATTTACATGCACCAAAGGAGCACTACACAGTCATTTATAACTGGGGTCCTGAATTCTGAAATCTCAAATATAAACTCTGTCATTGTCTAAGTGGGGGAATTGACTGGTAAATTTGGTCAAGTTGCTCACTCCTAAATTTCCTCAACTACTACATGATACAATTTTGAACATTGACTATGAACATGGTGCTTGGTGGGGATCAAACAGAATATCATAGAATGACTTCTTGTCAATGTAGAACTATTATATTGCTAATTACTTTTTTTATTTTCATGTTTAAGCCAGCAAACAAAGTAATAGGTTTCATTATGACATTTTTTGCATGTACATCTATATCTATCTATCTATCTATCTATCTATCTATCTATCTATCTATATATATATATAGTATATGTAGGTATATGCATATTTGTATGTGTGTTGGCATGTATGAGCAACTGTGCTTGTGGTCCAATGATGACATCTGGTATCTTTCCTAGTCATTTTTATTTATTAAATAAAACACAGAGGTATCTCACAGAGGTTATCTCAATAGGACCCAGGGATCATGGATCACTTAGTCAATCTGGCCACTTTGCTTGAGGGATCCTCTTTCTCTGCCTCTTAAGTTCTGAGATTACATGAAGTACAGCCTCTGTGCTTGCCTGACATTTTGTATAAGTTCCAAAAATTCAAATGTAGTCCTCACACTGGCAGGACAAATAGGTTATCTACTGAGTCACCATCTTTTTCGGTTTCTGTTTCTGGCATGTTCATACACACATGTGTGTGTATGTGTGTGTGTGTGTGTGTGTGTGTGTGTGTGTGTGTGTGTGAGAGAGAGAGAGAGAGAGAGAGAGAGAGAGAGAGAGAGAGAGAGGTTCTTTGTTCTTATTATCAAATTGTAAGCATGATTCCTATTAGCTTCAGAATACATGAAGTCTGAGATTCAAGATAATGAATGTTTTGATGGCTGCAAAAGACAAAAATAAATTCTAGCTAATTGTCGGCACCTTCTGTTGATGATGGTGTAAAGAATCAGAGCGTGGTGGAGAGGGGCTTTCTGAAGCTCTAGCTTCTTTCCCAACCTCCTCCAGATAAATCAGCAACAACAGTACATAGGCCCTCTCCTCCTACCACTCTGCCATTGGCAAAGGCCTTCATTCTAACTAATGGTCCTCAACAGGAGAATCAAGAGAGGCAATCAAGTGTTTAGCTGGTGATGTTTTAAACATGGTGAGAGGAATAGAGGACTGTGTATTTGGGGAATGGAACACTGTTTTGTAGTTTAGAATAAGGGTATATGATTTAACTTCCAGCAGCAGAAGGTAAAGGGAGAAATCCACGGGAGTCTGATTAAAGATTATTAGGGAACTTACTAGGATATAAATTGAGAAACGCACTAACAAATACAGAACCAAGTAGACAGTTGAAGTCGTTCTCTGATCTGACAGGGAGCGAATCCACCTGGTGGTTCAATCCCACCAGGAAGCAGGAAACAGGAAACAGGGAGAAGAGCCCACTTCCTACAATGGCAAGAAACATGGCCTCCTTCGGGCCATATAACCCAAGGTCATAGGCAGAACAAATACCACTACAAGGACATGAGGTTACTTCTAGCCCATAATAGTTCATTAAATCCCAAGACACAGAGGCTGATCAGAGTATGTGATCCTTCAGCATATGCACCATCAGTAGAGTGTGAGTGACCCTGGGTAAATGTGCATGTTGCAGAAAGGTAGGGTTCTTAGATTTAGATGTAAATACCACACCTTCACTTTTAATCAGAATGAAGTGTTGTTAGGGTTAGCAAGTGGTCAGCTTAGGAAACCACCTGGGAATGGATTTAGCCACAGGAAATTAAAAACCAAATCCCCAGAAATCAGCAAGGAAAACTTTCCCTCCTTCAGACAGGCCTCATTCAGAAACCTTGTTAGGTGCATGGGTGTGTGCCTGTGAGAGGGCTGGTGTGGGCACAAACGTGACTGCACACCTACATTTGGTTCTTTTATCAAAGGGAGATACTGAATCTTTTACATAGAGTGAGGCAAAAATAGGGCTGTGAGACAGGTTAGTGTATTTTTAATCTTGTACACACAGCACAGAATTTATTAAAGCTCAATAGTCCTGCAATTGACCTGCGCACCTGTTATAAAAAGAAATATTCATTTACATACCAGATCTCCAACAGGTCCTGTGCCTTAGTTATAGATTTTTTTTTAATTGCGAGTAAATTCGTGAGTGAAGGAAGACATTTGTCTAAGGATGTTTCCGTCTTGCCATCATATCAGCAGGGACTATACATGCTTGGGGTTTACAGAACAATGATTCACTAAAAATGGCCATATCCTCATCTTGAAATTGAGAATTTGTGGGAGTGAAGGTTGCAGGTGGAATTAATTAATCTTCTGATTTTAAGATAAGGGGGGGTGATCTTTTATTAGCTCATCAAACCCTGTATAATCCAAAGTTTGTTAAAGGTGATGGAGAAAGCTAGAAAGTCAGTGGCAGAGTGAGAGACGCAGAACAGACACAGTTTGGTCCCGCTGCCACTGTAGATAAGAGAGCTGTGAATCAACAATGTAAGGGAGCTGATGATAGCTGGGAAATGGAGTCTTTCCATTGGAAGGAAGGAAATCCCACTTGGTGACACATAGGAGTATAATGAACATAGAAGTTCAAGCAAAGCATCTTGTAATCTTGAAAGGAGACCTCTAGTAAATGGTAATGGTAGACAGGGTAGAAGCCAAAAGAAGCTATGGTCAATATGTTCATTGAGTTTTGTTTCTTTCAGATTTCTGACCTTTAGAGGTACAAGAGAATACATATTATTTAAACTACTAAGTTAATGGTAATTTCCTTTCTAGCAGAAATAGAAAACAAATAATTTCAAACATTGAAAAACTGAAGGGAGGCTTGAGTTTATTGTCTGAGAGGTCCCATTTGGAGGCTGGGTCACAGAGGCCACCCCTCTACATACAAATTGTAATAAATATTTCCTGAGTCTCTTTTGACAAGCTGCATGCCATGCCATGAATTTCCTAAATAACAACATTGACAGTGGTTATTTCTATCCAAATGCTATTTCCTACAGCCATTTGTTTCCTTATTTTCTGACTTTAACACAGTTTCATTAAAAGTAAAAAGAGAACATAAAAGAGGGAGGGGGAATGAAGCTTCAACATAAAATACATAAAATAGTAGTCGTGGTGTTAGCGAGCTAGCTCAACAAGTACTTGTTCTGTGCTCTTCCAGAGGACCTGAGGTTGGTTCCCAGTACTCAGGTCAGGCATCTCATATTTGCTTGCAACATCAGTTCCAGGAGGATTTGATGCCCTTTTCTAGCCTCTGTGGGAACCTGTGAACATGTGGCACACACACTCACTTACACACAATCAAACACACACACACACAACACAATCATACTACTCACACATATGCTCAAACACACACTCACATACACATGTATTCATGCACACACTCAACACATTCACACACACCCTCACACGCACACAAAGAAAATTTAAACATAAGATGATAGTCTGCAGCGTTCTGCTCAGTCTGGAGGCAAAAAATGGTGATTATAGATACATTTCTAAGTGATACTCTGCATAAATTCTGCCTTAGAATATAAGATTTGATGTAAGTCAAAAAAGACCCCAATTCTCCATGAATACACATTGTGTTTTCTCAATGCTTAAATAATTTTCATGATGGAAGGCTAAATCATAAGAGCTCACTCAACAAATCATTGCACCAATAATTCTTAGGTAAATGGCTCACAGTTATTACTATCGGTACCAATTTTAGCATAATACCTCACAGAATTACTTGCCACCACTAAGCAGACAGAAAAATTATAAAAAAATCAGTCAGTATGAGAATTCAAAGCTATACAAAAAAGTGTCAATTTTCCATGAAGGGATGATCACATCTGCAGCTTTTCGAGAAGAAAACATTAATGCTGGCTTCCTTCAGGAACTCTGCTGTATTTGGACCAGCTGGAATGAGCTCAAATAAAGAAAACACATTTTAACATTAGCATAAGCAAAACAAATCTGTCAGAAAAACGTTCTTTCATGAAAGGTCTCTGGACCACCTATCGCTTTGAGACATGTTAGTGTCTTCAGTTACTACAGGAAGACCATAAAACCAGTTAGATCTGTCTTCAGCAAAGCACAGAAGTCAATAGCAAAGCCTGAGTCAACAGTATCTCACTTTCTACATCATTAGGCTAAAGGAAAAAGACTATTCATGAGGCTTACAGTAACTACTGTTGTATACTCTTGTCATGCATTATTAATACTACTAATAATTTTCTTGCCATGTAACTGGTGGTTAGCCTTGTGTTTTAAAATATAATCAATCTTACTGTTCCCTATCAACCCCATGTACAATGCTATTTCCTGATGTTCATTTACCCCTTGTACTGCAAATATTACTTAAATCTTACAGTATCTTTATGGAAATTAATATCCTAATGGAAAGAGTTGAGGATGTTGAGAAATTGTTTATGTATATGTAGTGAAGCAAACTTTCCCACTTTAGTTAAATTGTGTAACCCAAAGGTTACATATCCCATATCCCATAAACTTGAGTGAAAAATTTCTTAGAACTGGGTAAACTTGAACTGTAATTTTATTCCATTCATAACTAGTTATATGGTCTAGTGAAGATTATGGATTGTGTTTGAATATTGGCTTTGCCCAAAGGTTAAGTGAATATGTACTTCATAGATTGTGGCATTACATAGGGAAATGTAATAAAACAAATGTAAAGCAAAGATTTTACTTCCACAGATTCTTAATCCAAAACATCCCACAAATGGCCCTGATATAGTCTTTGCTTCTCTCTGAAACTTCACAAGCCAGCCCCAACTTCTAAGCTCCCTCAACGGCTCATTAAGCTCTGAACACTCCTTGGTTTTTTACAGCTCAAAGTTCCAAAATTCTTCTACCATCTTTCCCCACAAAAAACATGATTAGGTCCATCACTTCCACATCCCACTTTCTGGTACCAATTTCTGTTCTATTTTGTGCCTTCGTTTCTATGATAAACACTTAGTTAAAAGCAAATTGGGGGAAGAAAGGGTTCATTTGTCTTACACATTCAGATCACAGCCCATTAGTGAGCGAAGTAAGGGCAGGAATCCAAACAGAAGCAGATGAAGGAACCATGAAGGAAAATTACTTACTGGCTTGCTCCCCATGGCTTGCTCAGCCTGCTTTCTTTTTTATGCAACCTATGGTCACCTGAGCAAGGATAGTTGTGCACATAGTGGGCTGGTTCTTCCCACATTAATCATTAATCAAGAATATACCTCCCAATGTTGTCAATAGGCCATTCTGATTGAATCAATTTCTCAAATGAGGATCCCTCATCTAAGGGAAACTTTATCAAGTTGAAAAAAACCAAGGAGCACAAAATGTAAGTTAGATATAAATTGGTGGTCACCAAAATGTTCCTTACCTCTGTATTTTAGCTTGTTTTTACTCTTTTTTGACTCTTTGGTCTTTTGAGGGGCCTGCCACCCAGCTCCCAAATAAATTATACAGAGGCTTATTCTTACTTATAAATGCCTAGCCTTAGCTTGGCTTGTTTCTAGCCAGCTTTTCTTAACTTTAAATTATTCCATCTACCTTTTGCCTCTAGGCTTTTATTTTTCTCTGTTTCTGTATACCTTTCTTTACTTCTTACTCCATGGCTTGCTGTGTAGCTGGGTGGCTGGCCCCTGGAGTTCTCCTCTCCTTGTTCTCTTGCTCCTTTTTTCTCTTCCTCCCAGATTTCTCCTATTTATTCTCTCTGCCTGCCAGCTCCGCCTGTCCTTTCTCCTGCCTTGCTATTGGTCATTCAGCTCTTTGTTAGACCATCAGGTTTTTTAGACAGGCAAAGTAAAACAGCTTCACGGAGTTAAACAAATGCAACATAAAAGAATGCAACACATCTTTGCATCATTAAACAAATGTTCCACAGCATAAACAAAAGTAATGCATGTTAAAATAATATTCTGTAACCCCTCTGGCCCTCTTGCTTCTCACTGGAACTCTCTTATGGCCCAGGAGCTGTTGTCTTAGGATAGCTGGCTGTAACTGTTGTCTAGAGATTATTGTAATCTACATCCAGCCATGAGGTTTAAGGGGAAGTTTTCCAACAGTTTCTTGATGTTTTGCCTCCATACACAAAAGGAAAGTGTAAGAATCTGTTTCTTCCTATTGCTAAAAGGTTTATGTCTTTAAACACTGTGTGGGAGGCCATGATTCTTGGGTTTGTCCCTTCTGTCTAGTGACCAAGAAAGTGACAGAAGCAGCAATGGCGGCCTGGTTCCAGGAGAACTGTTCAGTGCTGAACAAACCACTCATGTTTCTGGACTCTGGGGATGATTCTGGTATTTTCAGCTGAATCTCGTGGTAGCAGGGGTCCAGAGACTTATTGCTGTTCAAATTGTTGTTTCAATATGGTATAAAGTATGTGCAAAACGGTATTGGTATTTTGATACGTTTCTGCATGGAAGACAGAGAATACTGGTTGACCAAATCCCAGAAGGCTCCAGGGCAATGAGGCCAGTCTCACTGGATGAGGATGGGTTTCTCTTTGAACCTGAAGCATCTGGAGAAGTTTGTGGCAGAATTTTACTTCCCCACAGTGGGAAGCAACACCCTCTGCAGCACAAGAAGGAGAGCAAACTTGATGCGTGAACATCTGGAGCTTTCTGCTGAGAACCATGGGGTGTCTGGTCTTACTACATTTCCTTGGGTGCTATTGGATTACGTGAGACCTGCAACCAATGCAGCACAGACTTAGTCTGGCTTCCGTGTGAAGGGTTTGGTTGCTAACTCAGAGTTTCCAAAGAGCTATAGCCTCTGGTAGGATTACTTCCTAAGTACATTCTTCATCTAAGAAAAAGTACATTTGTTCAGATTGAAAATCGGTGGAACACTCCTACCTACCAAGGTTAACTTGCTGCTTGTGCGCTAAAATATTATAATTCATTTCAGCATGCCTGGCTAGCTTTAAAATTCAACTTAAAAAACAAACAAATGAACAACACATCAAGTGCTCTTAGGGCTCCCACTGCAGGTAAAAGAGCAACATTAAACAACTCAGGGTGTAGATATAACCGAGGATCAATGGGAAGACAAAAGGACACAGAAGTGGAGTATGTGGAGCACCCCAGTCCTTTCTCATCTTACAGTAGACGTCTAGAATTGGGGTGTGTGGAGCACCCCAGTCCTTCCTCATCCTACACTATAAGCAGGACTGCTTCTACATATATTCCAGGCCTTGACACAGTGTCCACCATGCCCTCCAGGACAGGCAGATTCTACAACTTAGAGGGGTGTGGTATTGAAACAGCCCCTCCCACACTGCCATACAGCCCTGCCTGAGATCATCTAGGACACACTTTTGTTCCCTTAAGCAACAAGAAATTTACTAAGGAACAGTAGTTCCAGAGCAGTTCAAGAACATCCTGTATCAGGGTAGTGGGTTGATGCCATTATATTCCAGGGCTAGGTGAAAACAAAACAAGAAATCACAAAGGTGAGACTCAGGGACACATGGTATCTGGCCATTGTGCCATCCCTTTGGGGACAGCAGACATTTTTCTCTAACCTGTTTCAGAATGCTTCATTTTGATTCCCATCCCCAACATTTGTAGAATGGCTGCCATTGTCGTTGTGGAAGTCTGATATTATATTCAAATAGTATATTTGAATACTTTGAATTATTAGAAGTAAAAGCACACACACACACACACACACACACACACACACACACACACACACAAATAAGCAATGTGGAAAAGAATATACCCAAGATTAGTCCAGAACTTTTGTTAGAGAGTGTTCTGAAGTAATGATATTAGAATCTATTATTTATCAAATGACTAATTTGCTCCATTACATGTGAACTTAGGATATAACTTAGTTCTGCCTGTCCCTAAGGTCATATCTTCCTTCCTTTCATTTTTTATAAATATTTTTATTTTATAATTAATTTATTTTTACATATTAGCCACAGATTCCCCTGTCCTCCCTCCTCCTACCCTCAGCCTTCCCCCCTAACCCACCCCCAATTCCCACCTCCTTCAGAGCAAGGTCTCCCCTGGGGAGTCAGCCCAGCTTGGTAGATTCAGTTGAGGCAGGTCCAGTCCCCTCCTCCCTGCACCAAGGCTGAGCAAAGTGTCTCAGCATAGGCCCTAGGTTCCAAAAAGCCAGCTCATGCACCAAAGACAGGTCCCAGTCCCACTGCCTGGGGACCTCCTAAACAGTTCAAGCTCATCAACTGTCTCACTTATCCAGAGGGCCTGATCCAGTTCCATGGGGGCTCCTCAGCCATTGGTTCACAGTTCTTGTGTTTCTGTTAGTTTGGCTATTTGTCCCTGTGCTTTTTCCAATCATGGTCTTGATATCTCTTGCTCATATAATCCCTTCTCTCTCTTGCCAATTGGACTCCTGGAGCTCTACCTGGGGTTTGGTCATGGATCTCTGCATCTGCTTCCACCAGACACTGGATGAGAATTCTATCATGACAGTTAGGGTGTTTGGCCATCCAATCACCAGAGTAGGTCAGCTCAGGCACTATAGTCTATAGTGGAGGTATCTTTGTAGATTTCTGGGGACCTCTCTAGAACTCTGCTTCTTCCTATTCCCATGGGGTCTTCGTTTTTCATGGTATCTCTTTCCTTGCAGCTATACTACTCTTGGGCATATACCCAAGGAATGCTTAATCATACCACAAAGACACATGCTCAGCTATGTTCATAGCAGCATTGTTTGTAATGGCCAGAACCTGGAAACAGTCTAGATGTCCTTCAACTGAAGAATGGATAAATAAAATGTGGTACATAGACACAATGGAATATTACTCAGCAGAGAAAAACCATGACATCATGAGGTTTGCAGGGAAATGGATAGAACTAGAAAAAAATCATCCTGAGTGAGGTAACTCAGACTCAGAAACACAAACACGGTATGTGCTCACTCATAAGTGGATACTAGATGTAAAGCTAAGGATAACCAGACTGCAACTCACAACTCCAGGAAGGCTACCTAGTAAAGAGGATCCTAAGAAAGACACAGGAATTGACCAGCGACAGAGAAATGCAGATCTACATGAGTAAACTGGGGGTGAGGGGGTTAATGGAGGGCAAGGGTTGGGGGGAAAGCGAGCTTAGGGGAGCAGGAGGTCCCAGCTGGATCAGGAACAAAGTGGGAGTACAAGGAAAGACATATCTTTCTTTCTACATCATACCATAGCTCAGTGTTTTCCATCCTGTAAAACCAAGGATGAGGAGAGAATATACAAACAGAAAAAGGATTATCACTTACAGTCTATCAGATATCTCATTTAAGTTTTCAGTCCAAGGCTTACAAACATCAATGCAGTATTGCCACTGAATGTTGTCAAAATTAATGATAAAAAACCAAACAAAACTTTAAATGAGCCAGAGGAGAAGTTCTATAAGATATTACCCAAAACAATAATATTCTCCATTTGATTAATTTACCTTTCAACAAAGAAAAACCAAACATGCATTCATTAGAAGTCTCATGTTAACAAGTCTCATGTTAATGCAGAAATTTACACACAGGATGGAGGTGTGCCGCCAACCTTTGAGGAACAGATTGTGTCCACAAGCCATGAAGTATAATTTTCACAGTACTGTTAAAAAGGTAAAAACAAGTACTAGTTTAAGAACAGAAAATATGAATTTAGGGTCAGTTCTCATTTTGGATCACTGGCAGTTAAGGTAGAAGTTAATTAATGACTATGAGAGAATAATCAATGTTTAGCTTAAAACGAATTTCAAATACAGGTTATTCCCGGCTTACATATTACTGTTGTTTAAAAAATTTAAATTATATGGTGCATTTAAAAACAGTGTTATTTTAATTTTAGCTTTACATTATTTATGAATAGTCTCATTAACTAAAACTGTTAAGTGATCTCAAATACCCGACAAAAATTGAAGAGATTTTGGTAACATGAAAACCACCTTCTTCTTAAGGGGCATTGCTTTGAGGATACTATGACCTACAGTGTGCTCATTTTTCATTGCCCCATACATACTACATTTACATAATTTTGATTAAGTTAAGTGCATGATGATTTTTTTTCTTGTTAATAAAAAATGGGACAAAATTGTGTCCTAAGTTGGAGGAGAAATAGAGTAGAATTAAAACAAATACCCTGGGTCCTCTGGGACATTGCTCTACAATGAAATTAAACTGTCTGTACTGGCATATTTTAATTGATCCTGTATGTTTTTCTCTGGTAACGTTTAAATGCTGCCATGCTTCATATAGACAAAATGTGGTACAAAAGCCCTTGCAAAAGAAGTATGACCTGACCTCATCCCATTTAGCATTACCAGTAAAAAATGGAATGTGACTTTCTCACTTTCTTATACAGGAGCTTTGGAGGATTGGATCATAATATCCCTGTTTTCTGCTTTTTGTAACTTTCTGAACATTTCTTTGATGGAGGAATGTCTTTCTGTTCACTGCGCCTATGCGTTACTCTGATTGGTTGATAAATAAAGCCATTTGGCCTATGGCAAGGCAGCTTAGAGGCAGGTAGGAAATCCAAAGAGAGAGCCAAGAAGAAGGCTGGGAGAGATGCCAGTGAGCCACCCAAGGAGCAACATGTAATGGGACGCAGGTAAAGCCACAGAACATGTGGTGATACATAGATTAAGAGTTATGGGCTAATTTAAGATATAAGAGTTAGCTAGCATGAAGCTTAAGCCATGGCCATGCAGTTATAATTAATATAAGCCTCTGTGTGTTTACTTGGGGGACTCGAGTGGGAGAGATTTGTCCTGACTGCCGACAGGCAGGGACACAGGAAATCTTCTGACTACATTTCTTTGTTGTTGCTGAAGACTGAACTCAGAACCTAATGAATGCTATAAGGTTTAACACAGAGATATACCCACAGCCATTCTCTGAAATCCTTAAATATCAAAATATGTACACCATTCAGAATCAGGAAAAATCAAGACATCTTATTGTGAGAACAATTATTTTCTCACTAAGAAATAAGTGAGACACAGTCCGTCAAGGATGAGGTGTATGGAAGTCCTACAGTCCAAATGCTGTGGGACTTACTAAGTAAGACTGCACTGGGTCTGTTCGTGGAGCTGGTCACAGGTGTCCTGGAGTGAATGCTGGAGTTCACATCCCAGCCCTGTGGCTTGCCACCTGTTTTTTTCTGTGTCTTTCCTCTCACTTTCTTCCTTTGCAAATGAGGGTTAAAATACTATTTGCCACATAGGGTTGATACAATAGGTTTTAAAACACAAAGTCTTTACAGTGATACCTGCCTGGTACAAAGTGACTTCTATGATGCTTGCTTAGGTGTTAATACAGGCTACATACTAAGTAATATTTACAATATCCAAAGTAACTTGAAATTCAATGTGCCAGGTCAATTTATCTTCCAGATTCCACCAATCAGGCGGAGAGGATAGCTGAGAGTTTGTCCCAGGGTCCTGGGTGTGTAAAGTCTAAGATTCACATGCTGGATACTGGGTGATTTAAAGGAAAGAAAATACAGACGACCACAAACAAGAGAAGTTTTCACCTTTATTAGTAACCAAGGCCTTGGAAAGTAAACAGGGGTATGTTCTGATTCACTTACCAAATGAACAAGGATCACAAAATAGACTAAACCCCAAGGCCTCAAGGGTCACAAGATCATTTTTACATACTGCTAATGCAGCAGAAACAGAAGGAAACTAAATATTCTTCAAGAAATTTTGTGACATACCCAGAAACTATAATGCTTAAACACTTGCCCCAGTAACTATTTTCTGGAAAGTTTGAAAAATGAAGTTATTCATCCTTTGAAGTAGTAAATAGTCTGAATTTTTAATGACAGATGATTAGCTCAATGAATTGGCATAATATCTACTGATGGATATTGCATACGTCATTCTGCAGTTGGTAAGTAGTTTGTAATGGTTTAGCTGCTAGAATGGAAGCACACTTTGTCCTGCTGAGTGTGTATCATGGTCTCCTGGCCTTACTAAGATCCACACTGCCTCACCAAGCCTGAAAAATTTAGGACAGTTAGTGGATGCAATGAACTTTGTGAATTGGTTGCTGGCTGGACTTCCTGATCTCTGCATCTCCCTAAGGATTGATTTCCTCTGGAGCCACTTTCTTTCCACCCTATTCAAACCAGTACTGCCCAAGACAAGGTTCTACATCAGCCTCCTGAGATTCAGCAGGGAAGATTGGTTGGTTGCTACAGTTGATCACATATTCTAGGTTAGCCTTTACCAATATAAGTGGTATATTGCTTTCTCATCTCCCAGGCTTGTTTTATATCTGCTTTCTAGAATTGGTAGGAAAGCAAAGTGTTGCTTTTGATAGGGCTCACCGAACACTTCCACATTTGAAAATGCCCGTAAATAAAAGTCATGCAACAGTTGATGTCAAAGTGTAGTGTGGGATGGTCTGTATGTCAAGTGTGTTGCTGATTGGTCAATAAATAAATCACTGATTGGCCATTGGCCAGGCAGGAAGTATAGGTGGGACAAGGAGAAAAATAAAGCTGGGAAGTGGAAGGCTGAGGCAGAGAGATGCTGCCAGCCACTGCCGCCATGACAAGCGAGATGTAAGGTACTGGTAAGCCACGAGCCACATAGCAAGGTATAGATTTATGGAAATAGATTAATTTAAGCTACAAAAACAGATAACAAAAAGCCTGCCATGGCCATATGGTTTATAAATAATATAAACATCTGAATGATTATTTTATACGTGGGTTGTGGGACTGCGGGGATTGGTGGGACCTGGAGAGAAATTTTCCAGCTACAGTGTAGGAGCTGTTTTACATGGACATGCATTTGTGTCTCCCTGTTTCTGATGGTCAGGGATCTAGAGAGAGCTTTCCCAGGTGTCTCTTTCTGAAGGCTTCTTACAAGATTGCGGTCAAGGTGGGGCAGGGGCCATAGTCACATAAAAAGCTTAATGGGGAAGAATCTGTTTCCAACCTCAATTCACAGTGTTAGCAAGGGAATTTCCTTCCTGGTTGTTGGCCCAAGACCTCCTTTCACGGCTGGGCATGTGTGCCTTTTTAACTGGATTGTGCATAATTTGGCACCTGGCTGCCTTCGGAGTGAGCTGTCAAACCAAAAGAAAGCAAGCACACAGCAGAAGCCACAAATGCTTAATGGCTTCTGTCTCGGAAGTGGCATTGCCATTGCTGATGTCATGTTCCATCTCTTGCCATGAGTAACAGTTAGTTGAATCCATACCCAAAGGAAGAGATTGCACCAAGACATGAATATCAGGAGTATAGGTTCGTCTGAGAGGCTGCACCCTCCAAGATTAACATTTTCCACAAAACCGGTGGAAAATGTAGATTATCTCATTTCACCTTCATAATAATTAGGTGGGTGGGTTAATAAAATTATCTCAATTTTAATATGAGAGTGTCAGGTTTGAATATGACCAGTGCTTGGCTAAGAAATTCAAAGATGGTGAAGGAGGGACATTGGTTTTGACAGCCTACTCACTGATCCTGTACTCTATGCTTAGCTGCTTGGGGAACAGAACCTAAGGAAACCAAGTTGTAGATCTGTGAACACATCTCATAGTATAAGTTTGATTTTAAAACTTCACAGAAAAAGTAGGAAGACAACACATTGAAATATTAGAAAAATATTTAAACTTTTAGGTAAAGGGATTATGGGAGGCCATTTTCCTCTATTTATCACATAGTCATACTTATTTTTCTAAATGCCCATGTTGACCTTTGCCTAAAATGGGAAAAAAAACATAAGCAATACATAGAGTTCTTTCTCACGGACTACCACAGGGAGTAATCTCCCTTGATTGCAATCAGTAAGGGGTACATTTGCTATAAACAATTAAAAAAAGAAAAAAATACATATTTAATAATTTATTTAACCTTATTTTATGTGTGAAGATGTCAGATCCTCTGGAACTAGACTTATAGATACTTATGACTTGCCATGTGGGTGCTGGGAATTGAATCCAGGTCCTCTGCATGAGCAGGTAGTGCTCTTAATCACTGAGCCATCTCTCCAGCCCCCTTAAAATATATATTAAGAGATCAGTCACATCATAATTTATTTACTTAAAAAATTGGCACATAAAATGGTTCATATTTATATACTATCATAGGACATTTGAATCCAGGCACCCACGCTAAGCTGTTCAATACTTCTACCTCCCCAATAGTTATCTTTGACATATTACTCATCTCTGAAGAGTGATACATATTCTTTCCTCATACAATTCTTTTCAGCTACTATTCTGTTATTCTTGTTATGGTTTGGTTAACCTGAATATATAAACACTCATGTGTTTGTGTGTGTGTGTGTGTGTGTGTGTGTGTGTGTGTATGTGTGTATGGTGTGTAGCCATGACAAATAGAGTTAAATGAATCTAATACAAAGCAGAGATCTTTCTTAATAGGGAAGTCAATGAATGACTTTCCAATAGATGCCATATAAATGGTCCCCAAATAGCTGGAGAAAGCAATACTGTTTTTATAATCAAACACATAAAAATATTGCTTGAGTGTCCCACAATAGGAATCTATCTTTAAAAAATGCTACCATCCATTCATTTCCATATTTGATCCTTAGTCATTCATTTGTTCATTTTCATTGGTTGCCTATTGGATATCAAGGGCTAGGTTATGTATTGATCTTCCAAGAGTAAATGAAGCATACATATTTCTGTTTTGTTTGCTTTGGAATAGAATGGGAAACGTTCTTCTCAATCAATGGACACTTGAGATATGAGATTTGAAACCAATATTATGAAGAAAATGTATAAGTTTTCAAGAAATAATAAAACATTAGAAGGTATCAGTGGACAGTCTGTCAGAGTATAGCATCCATTGGCATCCACTTGGGAAAGATTGCATAATAATAAAGAGAAAAATCAAGATAAAGAAAGAATTAAAAAACAATGGTTAAAGATGGAGGATGACCTGCGAGGAAGTTTGGGGCCGAGCACCCAGAAAGGTGGGAGGAGTTGAATGGAAAATGTGGGAAGAGTGCTTTTGTGAATGGAGAGGGAGAGGGCCATGCTGTGGATAACGGTATAGGGTTAGTGGGGAGAGCATTGAGAAATCCCTTCACTGTGTAGGATATGGATATAAATAAAGCCGGAGACAGCATCTGAAGGCCAGGGTGGACTAAGCTAATGAGAAGAGACAAGGCAGAGTGATTCACAAAAAAGTTAACTTTCAAGGGAGATGTGACTAAGGATGAAAACCTAGATTTGTCACTGAAAGGAAAAGCAGAGTGGGCTGTCTTCTGTCACAAACATGGGAGAGATTCTAGACGTTGACATTCTGAAGAGTTTATTTTCTCATGGCAGGAAGTAGGAATACTGGGTGTAGGGGCATTAAAAACAGGGTAAATGGCTCAAACATAGTAGCCAGTTCCTGAGAAGTGGTTGGAAAAGGGATCCAGAGCAGTAGAGAAGATAATGAGTCTCCTTCACAGTCCACTGAAAATCTTATTCTTCTAACCTGATCTTTCTTTCCAGGAAGAAAAGGGGACATTTAAAGTAGTTTAAAATGCAGGTGCTTAGAATTTGGGAGCCATGCCATGAAAAACTCACCCTCCCAGCTCTTTTCATTATTCATCTTATTTTAAAAACACTTTTATATGAATTCATTATTTGTATTCCCATGACAATCTGGGGAGCTTGTCAGGACATGGCAATCAATTCAAGTGACTTATCTGTGGCAGTGTAATGTCAATCTTGCTGTTTATAAAGTATCGAATGATCCAGATCTTAAATGCTGTACCAGTGCATTGCAAAACACTACATCTCTTTTCTTTCCTAAATTCATTAGGATAATTGTAAAGTTCACAGCTTGAATGTATAACTTGAAGAGAGACACAGAAACATCAGAGAGATGTGGCTGATTTTCATCTTCTAGTCCAATTATGTATTTCCTTTATTCTCATGTGAATAAAGTAACTTCGAAGACTGCATGCAAAACTATTCTCGTGAAGCACACATGCACCGTCTTCCATAGGAAATGAAGTTCCCAGTACATAACCTTGCATAGGTCTGCTTTCCCACACAGATTCTCTCTGCCTCAGGATAAAACTCTGAACTCCCTTGTTACACTTGTTCAGTAATAAGAACAACACGGAATTCAGCAAGCTTGTGTGGTTTGATACAGATGGAGAATGTATATTGTTTTTATTTGGTGTATGTGTGTGGCTGTGTGTGTGCTTATGTGCACACACATGTGTGCACATGCACATGTATGGACAATTTTAATAGTAAGCACAGTTGATATATATATATATATATATATATATATATATATATATATGTGTGTGTGTGTGTGTGTGTGTGTGTGTGTGTGTGTGTGTGTGTGTGTCTGTGTGTGAGTCATCATCAGAAGCCCCCATAAGGCATAAGTTCATGGCTGGTATAATAAAGAGAACTAAATAATATTAATTAACATTAAATCTAAGCTGTTACTTATTTCCCATTTTGAATAGATAATGAGGACTTTGCTTAGTATTTCTATTATTATTCCATTTTAAATATGCACCCAAGATCATAGCTTTCATCTTATCACTGATCAAGTACCAGCTCCTCTTCAGTCTAAAAGCTCCTTGAAGGCAAACATATACTGGTTATTGTTGAACGCTCACATCCTAGCACAGTGTAGGATGCAGTCAGCATGCAAATCCAGGGCTGGCATTTAATCCTGTGCCATTGTTTCTCTCCCTTTTTCCTTTTCTTCTTCCTCCTCCTCTCTCTTCTTTTTCTTTTTCTTTTTCTTAAGACAGGCTTTCTCTGTGTAGTGCTGGCTGTCCTGGAACTCGCTCTGTAGACCAGGCTGGACTCAAACTCAAAGATCCACCTGCCTCTGCCTTTTGAGTGCTGGGATTAAAGGTGTGCGCCACCACCACCTGGCTTTTCTCATTTCTTAAATTAATTGGATTTCCTTTTAATCTGAAGGAATGGAACTCTCAAAAAGAGCAGGAGAGCTTTGGCCATCCTTGGAGAGATTTTTTTCTTTAATTTTGAGACTTCATACATGTATACAGTGAAATATGATTGTATATACCCCCAATCCCTCTCCTCAAACTCCACCGATATTTCCCCCAAATTATTTGTGACGATCACAGCTGGAGATTGCTACTGGCATTTGCCAAGTGGAGGATTGGTTTGCTAATGAAACTCCACAATGCACAGGTCAAAGCCTGCAACAAAACTTACTGGACTTAAAACTTTAATAGTGTGCAGGAGGATTAAAAGACTCTGCATTGAAACTACCGTTCAATTCTATTTGTGTGACTTCCTCATTCTTCCTATGCTGACTCCTCAGCTCTTTTATTTCTACTTTTTACTGTTTTGAGATTATAATATAATTCCAACATTTTCCCTTCTCCTTTCTCCCTCCAAACTACCATATACCCACCCTTACTTTCTTTCAAATTTATGGGCTCTTTTTCATAAATTGTAATTGCATGAATATGTGTGTGTATGTATGTACATATATATTCCTAAATATAACCTGCTCAGTCTGCATAGTGTTGCTTGTATGTATGTTTTCAGTGTTTGGTATTGGATAACCAATGGGTTTGGGCTTTCCTGATTTCACAAATGACATACCCTACTTTCTAATTTAACAACTATGTGGGGAAAAAAAACAAAGCCAAGTATGTAGGGAAAGTGTGTTAAGAACTCATGGGTACAGATAATCCCTTTAGAATTGTGAATGAAATTAGACTGTGAAGTCAGACATCTATTATGATTGGAATAATTGCCAAACACTAATATCCTAAAATGGCCCCATAGAAAATGCTCAGAAAAGCTACTGGAATCAGGATTACCTGTAAGAGTTCAATTAATTTTATTCTTTTCAGTAAAGCACAACAGAAATAATGAGATTTTATTTCTTCTTTCTTCCTAGCAGGTTGGGAATCATTTCTGAATGCTGCTGCACTGTTACATTTTCCAAACAAGCTTGAGGACTTGTACTCCCACTGTTCAAAGTACTTGAGAATATGCTTTCTTTAAGCACAACTTGCGTGAAGAGTTCACTCAAAACTCAGTTGAGGCTCAGTCAGTAGTAGGGACATTTCAATCTTGACTTTTGAAAATTTCTGTCCAATTTGTGAAACATATATATGTATAACAGAAGGCAGTCTTTTACCTATAATTATTTCATTGCAGCTTCCTCTTGAACATGCAGGTAATTTTATGCCTCCATTTACCATGTTGACTCCCTTTTCTACAATTCAGTATTTAATGAGGGAATGCCATGTTATTCCACCCACCCTGAGTTTTTGTCTGATATTAGAACCAGTGCTAGCTCCACCAGACAACCACTAGGATGAGCATACTTAATAACAGTTAATCCATTTTAAGTGACAGAATAGATGGTCAGAACAGTAGCTTCATCAGACTGCAGATGGAGAAATAAATGAGGTACTGTCTGTACTGTTGCCCTCTTTTCACATTCACAATGAGATATTTTCGTAAATAAATAGTGAAAAAATAAATCTGGAAATGGAGATAATGGACATTCAATTATAATGTAAAGCCTCTGTAAGGCATGGCTTCAGGAGTGGC